>NW_004524702.1:1768075-1806866 GCF_000260255.1 Octodon degus
CTCTATCTCCCTCCTCCCTCCCTCTCTCTCTCTCAAATGCCAGGGGAGGGCGAGGGAGATCATCAAATCTTTGAAAACTAGAGTGACTGTTTGGAAATGGCTCTGATGGGGCTGGGGCTGATGCAGTCTCTTTAAACCCCACTTGCTTTTTCTTCTTCCAGCTCCTGCTGGGTCAGGAAGACCTTGCTTTGGTGGAATCAAACACAGGCGTCCAGCCTCAGTCCCTGGACCTCAGTGGGCACCAGGCTTCTGGCGAGAAGCAGATACAACCTCAGGCAGGAGCCTCAGCTCCACAAGATGCAGGACCAGAGAGCTCTCCAGCCTGCCGTCCTCCGCTGCGCACGGCCAGATCAGAAGCACAGCGGGCACTGGCCCTGAATGTGACTCTCACGGGCAAACCAACCACGCCAGACCCTGTCCCCAGCCATTCCCTCCATCAAGAGCTCCCTGGGGCCACTGTCCACCCCTGATTTGCCAGCCTGTCCCAGGCAGCAAGGTTCAGCCCCGTCCCTCAGAGCCACCGATGTTACCCGAGCAGCCAACCTGAGCCACCCCAAAGATTTTCTCGGAAGTCACCGTCCTTCCACCCGGCACAAGCCCAAATCCACAAACCTGTCCAGGCTCTGGCCCACGGCTTCCTGCTCCGCTGTCCGGCACCACCCTTCCCCCCGTGTTCCCAGCCTGGTGGCTTGGCCGGTCCTTATGAGACCATGAATATAACAGACCGTCCAACCCGTGGCACTGACCCCTGCCTAGCCGGCCTAGCCCCAGCTGAGCAGTCACCCAGCCTACACTCTCCGCCTGCTTGGGTGCTGGCCCAGCACACCGCACGCAGGAACATGTATGACAGACAGGCGTGGCTCAGTTCTGGAGGCTGACGATGTACCTTTGGGAAAACACAAGCCAAACCAGATAGGATGTCTGCAGAGCCACAGGATGGCTCAGGCAAAGTGAGAAAGCAACAAGTGTGCACAGCGAGTGCACCGGAAGGACTGCAAAACGGCAAGGCCACTTTGGGGAAAGACTGGGACGCTCCCGAGAGTGTTAAACACAGTGTCACCACGGGACCAGCAAGTCCCTCCCAGGTGCCTGCCAAGAGAAAGGAAACAGACGTGTAAACACGTGGGCACAAGTGTTTATAGCGACAGTGTTTCTCATAAGCCCCAAGAGACAACAACCCAAATGTCCATCCACAGGCGATCGATGAGCACACGCAGCATGTCCGTGCAGCGGGGTGCTCAGCAAGCACAACGCAGAGCCAGCGCCAGCCGCCGGGCGGGGGGCAGCCAGTCCTTCGACGCAGGTGTGTGGGACAGGCAGATGTAGAGGCCAGGAGTGAACCAGCCACCAGTCAGAATGGAGAGAACTTGGGGGACAGGAAATGACTGCCACAGGTGAGGAGCTCTACTGGAGGGCAGAAACACCATTCGACCATTAATTGTGGCAATGGGTATGCAGATGTGTGGCTATGTTAAAAATCATCAATTATGCTTGAAATGGGTACATTGTATAGCAGTCATATATATGTGAATAATTCATATAATACATATGAATTGTGTGTCATGTTACTTGTCATCAAGAGAGCCAGGCCAATGGACAGACAGACAGACGTTGAGAGGAGCTGCTCGGTGTTGGAGCCACACAGCCGCATTGAACACTCATTTGCACTACTACCTCCCTCAGGGGGCTTTGCTCGGGCCCCCTCATTTAACCTCTGAACCTGTGTGTCCTGAGGGCCCGCAGTCCAGGAGAGAGACATCAAGCAGGAAGGGGAGGCAGATGGGCCAGAGAGATAGCTCAGTCCTGGCAAGTGCAAGGATCCGGGTTCGATCCCCAGTACCACACGTCGTGCCGGCCCCAGAACTCTGGGCACACCATGCCAGTCATGGAAAATAGGCGTGGTGGTACACACCTGTAATCCCAGTGCTGGGGAGGCTGAGACAGGAGGATCACTGTGAGTCCAAGTTGCGTAATGAGACCCTGTGCTAAGTAAATTTTTTTTTAAAAAAGAAAGGAGGCAGACACCAGTCAGGGGCAAACAGAAGCAAAGCAGCTCACTGGCATGTTCTGCATACTTGGCTTTTAAATAAGATTTCCTTTGAAGCCACCATGCTAGGCTGGAGCAGCAGCTTCCACAGCTGCTCTGCTCCCAAGTCACTCCAGGCACTGCCCCTGGGATGACAGTGGCCTCTCCTGGGGGCACCTGTCCTTCTCCCACCCCCAGGGAGCTGAATTTTCTGTCGCTCCCCACTGCTAACTCCAGGTTGGTGCTGCTGACGGCCAGACTAGGCTTCTGATTCTGCCTGGATCCTTCATACACGCCTGGATTAAATTTGGATCTTCCAAAAGCGTCAGAGACTCTGCGGCAGGAAGTGAGACTCTGCGGTGAGTTCGCCAAGTGGAGGCCTCGGCTCCTCATCACACGTTCGCCCTCCTCGGTGACTCAGGCTGTGTCTTACACAAATGGGTAATTTTTAGCCTGATGGCAGAGAAAGACACCTGCTGGGAGGCAGCCTCCGCTTCTCTGTGTCTGCTGGGTTCACTGCCACGCACAGGGAGCCAGGGGCCCCGGTCCACAGGGCCAGGCTGGGACACCGTGGGGACCAGGGAGCAGTGTCTACCAGGAGGTGCGCTGGCCCCCCAAGTGTCCCCAGCTTCCTGTCTCTGTCTGCTCAGCCCCATCACGGCAGATGGGCTCGCTGGGATCCTCACTGCTATGACGCTTTTGGCAGTGACAGTGACAGCCCCCTCTGGGAAACAGAGCCGAGGCAGGATCTGGTGGCAGATGACTGGAGGGAGATGTGGCTGGAGCGGTACGCCTGTCCTAGAACAGGCTGACAGCTGTCACAGCAAGCACTCGCATGTCCAGGAGACAAGGGGTGGGGACTGGATGGGGCGAGCCGCTGGGGCCGGGAGGAGTCCCCCGCTGCATCTGCAAACGTCCATGCGCCCGATTCCCTCGCCCTGCAGCAGACGCCATCCCGGCCTGAATCTCGTAGTGTACAGCACAGAATGCAGAGAGCAGAGGCCGTGGAGTGTCCACATCACCAAGGAGACAGGGCTCAGGCACTGGAAACCCTGCTTCGCCCGCTCGCTCGGAGACATCACGCTGTGCTCCCAAAACTTCCTTAAACACTTAAGCCAACTGTAAGCCAGGCATGGCGATGCACACGTGTACTACCAGCAGCTGGGAGGCTGAGGCCGAGGAGTCCACCTTTGATCCCAGTCTGGACAAATTAGCAACACCCTGCCTCAAAATAAAAATTTTTAAATGGCTAGAGATATGGCTCAGTGTGAAGGTCCTGGGTCAACCTTCAGTATCACCAAAAAATAATAAAGAAAAAAGTCAGCTTTAACCCCAAGGACTCAGGACTTGACACTCACAGGTGACCTAGAAACTCCAAAGACCCGACACCAAGCCAGCATGCACTACCTGCTTCGGTGGGAAGGGTTGACAGGCCAGAGGGTGAGCCTGGGAACCACAGGGCACAGAGCAGTGGCTGCTACAATCCCCTGAAAACAGCTCTCCCAGCCACCAGACAGAAAGTACAGCGTGGAGAATCTGGCAGAGCCCCAGGCAACGCGGGACCCTCGCCAGAGCTGCAGAGAAGGGCAGAATCGGAACATGCTTACACTAAACACATGCAGTGCTTCATATCTGAAACTCAAATGTACTGAGTGAGACGGAGTTTAATTTGCTAATTTTTCTTCAGGGAGAGACAGCGTCTCGCTATGACCTCAGGTGGACCTTGGACTTGTGGCGATCTTCCTGTTTCAGCCTCCTGAGTGTTGAGATTACAGGTGTGTGCTACCAGGCTGAGCTTATTTACTAAATCTGGCAGCCCCATCGCACCGTTTCCCGGGCAGATGAAAGACTCCCTCAACCTGAGCGTGGAAGGTCAGGGGCAGGCAACACTGGCACACCCCCGGGGCTCAGGGTGCAGTCCTCCTCAGAGGACGGGGGCGGCTGATGACATTCACCCCCAGACCTGACAGGCACACGGAGCCAGGCGCCCCACACCCACCGACCCCCGCTGTGAGCCGGCCAGGCTCCCAGAGCCTCTCGTGTCACATCTGCTGCCGGCCTCTTACTCTCCTGTCCTGATACTGCAGCAACCCAAGGAGGCTCTTTCCTCATGTAAGCCCAGCTGCTTGGGCCCGAACCTGAACCCCGAACCACCGCACTCTAAGCCCACGTTACCTGCACTGACAGGGGCTGAAGCAGGCGGCTTTCTGTTTCATTGCATTTAAACCTCTCCCAGAGCTGCCTCCGGAATTCCCTCTGCCATCACTGAGTGACTTTCAAACTTGTGGGCCAAGAGGGCAAACTCCACCATGACGTCTGTGTTCTGAGCAACAGTGGGAAGGAGGAGGCAGAAGCCTCCGGCCTTGAGGGCTTCAGGCCTCCACTGTGCTCACGCAGATTGTCCTTCGCAAGGGATATCTTGACTGGCTGAGACGTGCAATGTGGGGAAAGGGATGGCTGAGGGTCACCAGCAGCCTCTGTGGCACTGTCTCTGAAGTCCAGAGTCCCCCAAGCGGGTGATCATAGAGCCTGAGCCTAGTGGTGTGTCCCCCATCCTGTGTGGAGCGCTGTGTCCTGCTGCCTGGCCCTTGGCTGTGCGTGCCCGGTGGAGCCCCTGACTGGGCCACTATCACCCAGCCATGCATGGCCTTTGTGAGGTCTCAGGCTCTCTGGTTTGGAGTTGGCCTTATGGGGGTGCCTTGTGGGGCTCTCGGCTAAGAATCAGGGAGCAGAGTCACAGGGTTGCTGACCCAGCCTGGGGCTGAGGCCATGCCTGCAGCAGTGGACAGCAGAAGTGCCAGCAACTTCCTGGACAGAGCCTCAGGTGGCACCTGGTCCTCCTGGTCCTCAGGGGCCTGGCCTAGTATGATCAGCCCCAGCAATTACGCCTGGGAAGCTGAGGCAGGGAGGCCTCTGCTGAGACTGGAAACTCCAGAGTGGGAGGCCGAAGGCTGCCTCCAGGGTGTGAGGACAGTGTAGGGGACCCAGAGAGGCAGAAGGTGAGCCCAGCCGTGCTATGCCCACACACAGGGACAGGGATGGTTCTAGAGGGCCGGGAGCTCAGGCCCCACAGAGAGGAGAAGGAACCCAGCTACAGGACCAGTCCAGCAGAGGAGCGGGAGGGGCAGTGTGGCTCTTTCCCTGGGAAACACACTGATACTGCACAGGGGACCCTTCTGGGGTCTCACACCACAGCTCATGACCTCTGGGAAGTGGGTCCAGCTTTGGGGACTTCAGGAAGAAATGTGTGGGGTTTTTTGTTTTGGGTTTTTTTTTTTTTTTTTTTTTTTTTTTTGCATTTCTAATTCTACACTGTTCTTCAGAAAACACTAAGTCTTTCCAGGTGTGGTGGTGCACTTCCTAAATTCCAGCACTCGGGAGCCTGAGGCAGGAGGATCTCCACGAGTCTGAGGCCAGCCTGGGCTACGTAGCAAAACCTTCTCTCAGAAAAACAAAAACATGAATGAATGAAAGGCAGCAGTCTCTGCTGGTACTGATGCGGCATCCGACCAGAGTGTGACTCCCGAGGGGAAACCAAGGCACCTTCACACTCCCTACCTCACCCCTTTCTGCAGGCAGATGGCGGCCTAGCTGAATGCGCTCAGGAGCATGGCGCCACTGCCACCTGGTGGCCACACTGCCACCTGGCCGGTGTGTGCTCTAAGGAGGCCAGAACACAGGGCCTCCTGAAGGCGGGGTCCTCCTGACCCTGGCAAGGGCCCCAGGTCTGTGCTCCCTGAGCCATCAGTGTCACCAGCACTCATGCGCTCCTGTGCAGGAGGCAGAAGGACCTTGGGGTGCGCAGAGCAAGTCAGCTGCCTCGGCAGGGCCTCAGCCCAAGGTCAGCTCTGCTTCTGCCCTGGGGCTCTGCAGTGACAGTACCTTCATCACTCTGTGTCACCTGGTTTTTCTTTGCTCCTCCCCTCCTGAGTGGGAAAATACCAGCGACAGTCCTTACAGAGGGTCTGAAAGCCATCTGCTCCAAAAGCAGCTGCTTGGCGGGCCCCGTCCCCACTGCCGCCTCACACCCACCCCGCCATCCACGGGCTCCAAGACAGCCCACCAGAACCAAATCAAGGAAGCATAAGTGGGCCCCGAGCTGGACACTGCTGCCATGGCTGCCCTGGCCTGGTCCCCTGGGCGGGGTGGCGCGCCCACCCAAGGCATGGCAGCTGCCGCCACGCCAGAGCTGCCCCTTCTCTGGGATGTCCCTCTCCCCCATGTTCCACCAGAAGCCACAGGGGACACAGCCGGTCCTCCAGGAGCAGCTTTGCCCTGCCACGGACTTGCACCCCCAGGCTGCCCTGCCAGGCCGGCTCCAGCCACAACTGCACAGTGCTCTTCCCTGCCTCCTCTTCCTCCACATGAGCATCGTCCCACAGCACCACTGTACACGTGGCCCAAATCCGCGACTCAGGCTTCGCTCCTCGGGGAGCGAAGGCGGCCATGTCCTACAACTGGACTAGGAAACCAAATGACAAAGACCTTCCTCAACCAGACTTAGGACAGGCTCCTCAGAGCCCTCTTTTTGATGAAGCCTCAGCTTTATCCTAAGCCCCACTGACCTTCAACACAATGACCTGCTCCGCCCTAAGAGACTTGAACAAGTATTGACTTGGTTCTGAACAGCTCGAGGCCACCCTGTGATGAGGCTTAGCATGGCTGCCCGAGGAGACATGGGACTGCCATTTGTCCACTCAGAACTCGGCGACAGGCAGGCCCTGGGGTCCCTGCCCCATCAGAACAGAATCTCTAGAAAGCTCAGGCGTAAATCCTTCCTCTCCCTCTGTGGTCTCCAAGTGTTACCAGGGACCGAAGGCAAAATCCTGACTCTGAGACTTCCAGGAAACCAGAAGCCATCACCCGGCACCCCAAAGAGAGAAAATATGGTGTCTCCTGTTTCCTCACGGGGACGCAAGACCCCATGCCCGCAATTTAGAGGAGGAGAGGATTGTTCTGGCTCAGAGCTTCAGAAGTTTCAATCCATGGTTGGCAGGATCTGAAGCAGAACCAGCCCGGGGGGTGGACAGGGCAGAGCTGCGCACACCACGGCCAACAGAAGCAGAGAGCAAAGCGAGGTCCCAGGAAGGAGGGAAACCCTTCCGGGTCCTGACCCCAGAGACTGGGCTTTCCCAGCCAGCCCCACCCCCATCAGCAGGTCCGCCACGCCCCCAAAGTACCCTCTTCTTCGAAGTCCCTCGCTGGAGTGCGTGAGGCCCTGGGAGGACATTCTCCACCTGGACAATGACAAATGGTGACACGAGAAATTATTTTGCTCTCAGTTTGGCCCAGACCAGGAAGATAGCGAGAGATCTGCTGCTCTGCTCTGACACGGTTAGGATTCGCTAGAGTGAGCACCGAGGGCAGCTGCGCGTTCTGAGGCTGCTTCATGCTGTCTGGGCACAGACTACAGGCTGTTCTGCTCCCACTTGAAGAAAATAAAAAGCAGCTTAGGGTGTCTGGGATGGACGCTCTGGGTACTTCTCTTAATTTTTCAACATTAAGAGACAGGATCCTCCCATCCAAGACAGGTGAGACATGTTGTCCTTTGTCAATAAGGAAGGTAAGTTTACACGGCCCATGGACATGGGTACTTCGCTGTTCTCCGGCATCGGGATGACAAATGTGATCGAAGACTTGGCCTCAGAGGGGATGAGACGGAGCAGGGGTCAGAGCCAGGCGGTTCCCCCAGCACAGCTCTGTAGCTCCCTCCGCCCAGGGCCCACTGAGGTCATCAGCTTAGAAACACGTCGTGTTTGTCTCATTACATTAAGCCTTTATTCGCTCACTCATGCCAGTACAAGGCATCCACATGACGTTTGGGGTGCAGTCAGTCGGGACCTTGTGTAGCCGTGGAATACCAGCCAGTGCCCACACTGCTCCAGAACGGGCCCTGCACAGCTGCCCGCTCCGTGTGGGCACCCTGATCCGTGCGAGGCTCTAGGACCAGGCGTGCCAGCCCTCGAACAACGCATGAGGTAACAGGTCCAGAACGTGTCCATGTCCGTGTTCCCGCACCTCAGCAGTTCTCCCGGCAGTCACCCGTGGTCCTCTGCAAGCTGAGAAGCTGTTCTTGTTCAAGTGGGACCCTGTTGTGTGAGTGTGTCTCATGAACCGTTCTCCCCTTTCCCTGCCGTGAATATTGATGATCTCCAAATGCGAGCTAGTGAGGACGGGGCTGAGGGCACAGGCACAGCTTTGAAGCTGGTTTCTTTGTGGCGCAGGGACTCCAGGTCATGAGGAAATTAGCAGTCAGAGTCCCACACACCCAGCAGCCCTGGCTGGCCACTCCTGGAGGCCGTGGTTTCCACGCGGGGGCCGTTTCTGGACTGGGTCCGAGCGGGCAGGAGAAGTTCTGTCCCCGCGCTCGGCCCTGGACTCACACACTCAGCGCCAGGTTACCCCTGCAGCCAGGGCGTGAGCACCTGCCAATGTCTTTTTCTTTGCAATCTGCTAAGAAATCTTACTCTGCCCAGTAGTCAGCAGATACTGAGCAAGGGACACAGCAGTAAACAAAGACAAAACAAAAGCATAATAAACAAAAGTCAAACCCTACTCAGACATGAGACAGGAAGAGTCAGGAAGAACTGCCCTGGAAGGCAGATGTCTGGAGAAGACCGCCCGCCTTGGCCTCTTTGTCCTTGTTTGGGGGCCATGTGACTCACTCCACCCATGGCCAGCCAGGTAGTGTCCATGCCCCAGCCCCCTCACGCGCAGCCCTCCAACCTCTGTCCCTTGGCCGTTGGCCACCAGGCCATCTACAGGTGGGCGTCACCTTCGTGAGCCCCGGCTCCCGAGCAGCTATAGCAGCCGCCCCACCGATTTGCGGCAGACTTGTGTTAAGTCACTGAGACCTCAGGCTCTTTGTTATTGGAGTCAAGCCCTGTGACACTAACTGGTGCAGAAAGTTAGCACCAGCAAGACTAAAAACCCTAACAGTGATGTCAGCAGACAGACAGAGAGCAGCTGGAGAGGAGATGGACACAGCTGGGACGGTGACACTCACACTCGCAACAACGCACATGGGCAAATCATCCCCTGGGATGGTATGAGAGGTGGGTCGTGTGTCGGGTAAACCTGGCTCTGGAAGAAAGTGAAGACAAGATAGTACCCAGCAGTGGAGCCTCTCGGGCAAAGTGGCACCATAAAAAGTTCCTAAATAATGACTTGCCATCAGAACAAAGCTGAAGGGCGAAGCTGAGAAATATGCAATGTAGCATTACTGAAAAAGTCAATTGTGACCCAGACACGGGGTGGCACACACACCCTTTATCCCCACACACAGGAGGATGAAGCGGGAGGGTGCCACAAGCTGGTCAGCGTGAGCTACAGAGTGAGATCCTGCCTCAAAAACAAGCAAAAGCAACAATTTACGGGTTCTTACTATGAAAAAACCATGCTGAGAAAGTCTTTGGGTGCAAATCCCACCCAGACTCAACATGTGGTAAAGATCAGAAGAAAGCAGAGCTTTCTGCCTGCTCCTCAGAGCACTCCAGACAGCAAGATGAAGAAGGGAGGGGAGGGTGGAGGAGGGGAGACAGGGAGGGGGGGGGAGGGGAGAGGAGACAGGGAGAAGAGGGGAGATGGGCAGGGGAGGGTGGAGGAGGGGAGGCAGGGAGGGGAGGGGAGGGGAGGGGAGACGGACAAGGGAGGGAAAGAGCACAGCAGCACAGCGAGCCCAAGAGCCGGGTCCAGAAGGAGCTGCATTTACAGAATGGCTAGGCCCAAAGAGAGTGAAGCCGCCAAGTGTTTGAGTCACCAGAGAAAGGATCCTGGACACAAAATCCATGACTGACCCCGGCCCCCAGTGTCCCTGGTTGGCAGAAAATGCACTAAGACATGCATATCCCTAGGGACAATATGTTCCCTGCCCCCAGCTCAGATTGGCAGTGAAGGCTCTGGAGAAACAATAGCCCACTGAAGCCACCCAGGCGGGATGGGGTGCAGCCCTCACCCCTACACCAGGGGCACCCACAACCCCACCTGGGGACCCTACCTGGAGGTCCCCTGGGCCCACCTGCAAATGTAAATTTGGAATTCATCATGACACATGAGGTGTACAATGCTATAAATCCAGAGGTGGTCAAGGGGAGAAAGCGGCGAAGGAGCCTGAGAGGAGGATTCGGGGGTAGCAGACCCCCATGAGCACAGAGGCTCCAGCAGCACAGGCACAAAGCGCGCCCAGGAGTGGCCAAAGGCGCAGTTGGGGTCCTGTGCCAGAGCGCGCACCGTGGTCTCCACAGCGGGCAGAGCCCAGAGTGAAAAACAAACTCACCCCAGTGGAGCAGAGCATGGAGCAGAGCTGTGAGGTAGTGCTGGTGCAGGGCGGAGGAGAAGTCGGAGGCGGAGGCAGAGCCACAGGGCCGGCTGGCGCGCCTGCCCCAGGTGGGGGACAGAGTTGGCCACCAGCAGCTCTGGCTGGGCAAGCCAGGTCATCCCTCCACAACCCTGGTGATGAGCTTGACCAGCCTGGGCTCCCTGAGAGCCAAGAGCCACCAGAACCACATTGTCCTCCTCCTCTTCCTCTTCTCCTTCTTTTAAGGGTTTTGTTAAGGAGGTGGGCACGATTTCTTTGTGGAGTGGTACTGAGAACAAGGTCACCCCCCAGGAGAAGATGGACCACTGTGGAGGAACCATGCAGCTGGCTGCCTGGGGATTGGGTGTGGGCGGCTCCCAGACAAGACTGGGGCTGGAGCCCGGTCCTGTGCGGGGTCAGCTATGAGGTGAAGGGAAGCCTGTGAGGCTCCCGCCTCCTAGGCCACTGTTATCCCTCCACAACCCTGGTGATGAGCTTGACCAGCCTGGGCTTCATAGCTTTGCTCTGTACTGACTCCAATGGAAGATTGTCCCGAAGGGTAAAAACAGTATAAAAGTGGAACAAGCTGGCTCTTGTTCCGGGAAGCACCCACAACAATGCCCTTCTCCTACTCTGTGTCCCAGTGGCTCTGTTCGGGGTCCCCTGCAGCCTCCTGCTTCATTGTCACATCTGCATGTCAGCTTGGCGTCCCTCATGAGTGCAGAGTCAAGGAGCCAGGAGAAGCCAGAGCAGAGGGAGGCGCAATCACTTACGCACACTGACGAGAAGAACCCTCATTTCACACCTAAGTGCACTGCAGGCGATGCAGGGAGGACAGTGGAGGCCAGAAGGGATCAGTGCCGACCGACGGGAGGAGCTGGCGTTGTTAATAGGCTGCTTGTGCTTAGAGGTCAGAAGCACAGTGCGTACCCCGGAACACCAGCTACTTGAAGGCTGGCGCAGGAGGGTCACACATCCCAGGCCAACCCAGGCCGCTTGGTGAAAGCCTGCTTGCAATAAACATGAGCTGTGCAGAGTGGGGCCCTCAGTAGCTACGCGGGCTTCACGTGGGCTGTGGTTTGGCTTTGTGCACACGACTCAGTGGTGCAGTGTCCACCGCATGTACGAGGCTGTGGGCTCAACCTCCAGTGCCCCAGAAGGGGAGAACAATGATCAAATGAAAGAAGCAACTAGATTAACTGAAAGTGAGGTGGAAAGAAACCTGAGGATTGAAGAGAAGTAATGCGTGATTGGGAGGTGGGCTGGGCAACCGCACAGGCTTATCAGGGTGGTCTGAACATGTGAGGCTGAGGGGCCGGTGCTACGCGGGCTTCACTCGGGCTTTGTTTGGCTTTGTGCATCGACAGAAGGGTGGAAGGAAGGGGGTGAAAGCTTGCCAGCAAGCGACCACAGCAGCGACCACAGCAACAAGCTGGCCCAGGACGGAAACAAAGGCCGGAGGGCAGGTAGACCCCAGCAAAGAGATCCGTGGTGAGACCGACAAATCGAAGACCCTACTGAGATCTCAGCTTGTTGGCGCTGGGGGTGCCAGAGGTGTGAGCAAGAAGTAAGGCCAGCAGATGGTGGTCAGGGAGTGAAATGCGGACATTACGATTATGCAGGAGCTGCAGCACTGTGTAATGCCAAGGTCTGAGCTGCAAACGTACAGCGAATGGCAAGGTCAGACTGAGGACAGGCTGTTGGAAAGAGGATAGAAGGAAAAGAAGGGCTGGCTGTGAGAAGGCGAGTTTATGGGGAGGGCGGTGGTGCAAAGAGCGCACGCAGGAGCACCACTAGGGGTTCGTTGGTTCTGACGTCTAGGTCGCAGGTTCAGGTCAGGAGTTCAGGATCAGAACCAGAGCTAATGTTCAAGGCTTTGTTCTCATCTTGACCCATGTTTTCAAACTGCAGCCCCAATCCTGGCCTTGATCTTCAATACGGGTATTAGATAGAACTCAGGCACACACCCGACAGGGTGCTGGAGCGGACCTTACACCTGCACCGCAGCGGCTCACCCTGAGTTTCAATGTCAGCCTTAGACTCTAGAGTTGGAACTTGGTCTAGATCTTAGCCTTAGACTATGAGTGCCCATTCCTTGGACACTGACTTGGAATTTTGACCTGGAAATCTGACATTGAATTTGTACCTGGTGTCTTCCTGGACCCTGAACTGGACTTTAAACTCAGGTCTGGAGCTGACCTTGGACTTGGATGCACAGCCCCTCGTGGGCCCAGGACCTGGCCCTCAAACCTGAGCCTAGATTCTCGTTTGAACACAGACACTGACTGTAGTGGATTTCTAACAGGTGGTCAACTTCCTACACCTAGTTGAACTAGCATGATGCTGGGTGTGGGTGGCCCACCTGAGGATTGTTGCCAGCAGCACAAAGGCAAAGCAGGGAAGCTGCTGAAACACTGTTAGGGATGCTGTGTGGAGACACTGTCGAAGCTATTCGAGCTGTTGGAAGCTGCTGGCTCTCTTGGGCTGCTCTGCTGGAGGACCTTGTCATGCTGGCTCTCCCAGTGAACTTTGGAGGAGCTCTGGTCCTCATCTTGAGCCTCGCTTCCTGGCTCTGGAGGGGAAGATGGTGCACTGCTCAGCCTTATGAAGCTTGTCACATTGGCTTTCCTGATGGGAGCTCGGCTCTCCTCATCGCTAGAGGAGCTCGGGACCTCACTGTCGCTGAAGATGGCGGAGGTACTTTGGGGGAGCTCTGGTGCTAACCTTGAGCATCGCTTCCTGGCTCCAGCCCAGATCCCTCAGCCTGCTGGCCCAGATCCTTCATCCCGCTGGTACAGACTTCCTAGCTTCCGCCACTGACCCTGGGCCTTCCCAGCACAGATCCATGAAATGGAGCTGCGTGAGACTTTGTCGTGGGCTCTGGGCCTCCAGCTAGACTTGTGAAGGCGTTGTTTCGAGCTCTTGGTGTTCAGCTGGACTCATGCAGGATATTAGGATCCAGGCCCTCAGCTGGAGTCTTTAGTGTTTATGTGTGGGGGATGATTTCCTATACTTCTTGTATACGATTCTTGGGCCATTTATTATAAAATGCTATTATAAAATGTGTCCTGTGCTATATTTTTTTACCTTGCAAAAACCCCAGACCATGACACTGGCCCTAGACCTTGGAGACATTTCCAGTCTCCTTGACGTGACATTAGAGCCGAAGTCAGGACCCAGCACTAAATCTTAGTTGGAGTCTTGGATCTTGCAGCTCTTCTTTGAACCTTATCTTTGCACCTGGATTTATCTACAACCTTAACATGACCGTAGACCTGTACAGTGGCCATGGAGTTGGACCTTCGACTAACAACATTTAGCATCTTTTCATGTGTTTGTCACCTGTACATCTTGTTTGGTAAAGTTTCTGTTCAAACATTTTGTCATTTTATTTGGGCTGTTTGTTTGCATTCTGAATTTTTAAAACTCTATAAATTCTAGATACAAATCCTTTAACAAATATATAATTTGCAAATATTTTCCCAAGTCTCTGGCTTGATTTTAATTGTGTTAACAGTGTCTTTAGATGAGCACAAGTTCTTAACTTTGCTGAACCCTAATTTATTAAAATTTCCTTTTACAAATATTTTGGTAATCTTTATCCATACCACAAAGCTTTTTTTCTATGTTTTCACCTAGAAGAGGTATAGCTCTGCGCTTGACAGTTAAGTCTATGATAGATTTTTTGGTTAACTTTTTAACTCTTTTGTATGTGGATGTCTGTTATGGTTTGTGTCTAGTTGTCCCCCCAAAGCCTCATGCAGTCTCAAATTTCTAGAGTTTGAGATTAACTCATGATTCACTGGGATAATGGGTGATCCAAGGTTGGGATTGTGGATCTTAATACTGCTGGGATTATAGGTGTATGTACCTCCCCTAGCCTGGGGCGGAGAACCTGAGTGCAATGTAAGGCAGACAGAGAGGCAGCCTCTCTGCTGGCATGGCTGTTGTTCTGCCACCATGAGCTGCTGCCCTCTGCCCTGTGCCGCTCTGCCTTGGAGCCAGCCGAGAGTGGACTGAAACTTCCAGTAACTGTGAGCTAAGTGACCCTTTCCTTCCTTCGGGTATTTGTCCCGGCAATAAGAGAAGAGTAACTGAGACACTATCCAGTTGTGGAGGCAATGTCTGCTGCAAAGTGCACCCTATCTCCATTGAATTTGTGTTCCTTTGTCCAAAACTGCCACTATCTGGTGACCCTGCTTCTAGATGCTTCTGTTCCACTGATGGATTTAAAACCTCTCTGTACAGCAATGTGTTGGTTATTGTAATTCATAAGAAGTTGGGAAAGTAGATAAGATCAGCCCTTCAATCTCGTCTTTTCCAAGCTGTGGCTACTCACACTAATTTCACTTTGTAATTTTAATTTCCAAATTTCCATTCCTACTATACACAAGTACTAGGTGGTAGTATATAGGGATTCTTTTGGCATCATTATTTTTATCTTACAGTCCTGATGGGCTCGTCATTAGCTCTTACAACTTCTTAGCCAGATTTCGTTTCTTGCTTATCTTTTATTTTATTCTTTATTTTATATATTGGGTTTCTTATATAAGAGAAACTCTGCGATATGTTTGTGTGCTTGATTTATTTCACTTAACATTTAACACAGTGGATCCATAGTTCTACAGATGACTCAGATTCGCCTTTCTTTATGTCAGAGAAGGGCTCCATCCCCCTTTCTTTGTGCCCTTATGTGTTGCTGGACACACTGGCTGCACTGCTGCAGACAGGAGCGTGCACGCGTGGCATTTTGGTTGTAGATGGCATGTCACTCTTCCTTCTCCCAGACGCCCGTGTCCCTCTGCATGTCTTGCTGCATGGGCTACATTCTCCAGTTCATGTCAGTCTCCGTGCTCTGAAGGCAGAAGTGGGCAGCCACTCGCCACTAAGGGTAGGCTCTCAGAAGGTTTGCTCCTGTCCCCAAATGACACGCCTTCAACCTGTGAATGTGACCTCATTTGGAAATGGGTCTCTACTCGTATAAAGGTGGGATAAGGCATAGTCAGCGGAGGAGGAGGGGCTCCACGCCGCCGTGAGTGGGGTCTCAGGAGGAAAGCAGAGCATGCGTGTGCGCTGCCCTGCGTGAGGCCAGGCAGAGGCCGCAGCGACACAGAGAAGCGCCGGGGCGCCCTGACGCCTGTCCTGCCCACACCTGGCCGAGGCCTCCGGCCTCCAGAACTGGGAGAAAAGAAAGTATTCTCTTAAGCCACCAAGTTTGTGGCCATTTTCACGGCAGTCCTAGGAAACTAAAGCAGCTTTTTTTCTTAATTTGTTGCAAGGGTCATGCACTGTTTTTAGTCAGTCTGAAACAAACCAAATCACATTTATCTGCACACTGTGGTGATGTGACCGCATTTCCTGACACTGATCATTTATTGTCTGTCGTCATTTTTTCCTAATCAGTCTGGATAGAGAATTATCAACTGTATTGATCTCCTCAAATAACCAGGGTGTTTTTTTTTAATTTATTCATTTTCACTCTTGAATTTTGGCTTATTTTTCATTGATTTATTCTCTGATCTTTGTATTTTCTTGCTTGTGTTTGAAGTTCACTTTTCCTTGTTCTAGATTATTAATGCAGGCTATAAAGTCATTAATTAGAGGCCTCCAACTTAATGAGTACAGCATGACTTTGGTGCTGTGAGGGTCCCTCTGAGTAGCGCATTAGCTGCATCTGACACATTTTGATATGCTGTATTTCCATTTTCACTGAATTTGAATTTCTTTATGATTTCTTCTTTTTCCCATGCTGCTTGGAAATACACTGAATTCTAAACACATGGAGACTTTCCAGAAATTTTCTGTTATTGATTTTATGTCTTATTTCAGTATAGTCCAAGATCATACTGGGTATGATCTAAATTATTTTGATCTTATCAAGACTTAATTGATGCCCCCAAGGTAGCACATCCTAGAGAATATTTATGTGCACGTTTTTAAAAAGTGCTGCCTCTGCAGTTTGGAGGTGGCACGCAGTGTGAAGACAGAAAGAGCAGGTGACCGGGCATTTTTCAAGTCTTCTGCATGCCTGGCAATGTCCTTGCTACTTGTTCTACTAATTGTGGAGGAGTGGCACTGTCAGGCACAAAAGAATAACCCCAAACACGTTCACACTCCAGGCCCGAGAATTCGTGAACATATTTACATGATAAAAGTGGCCTTGCAGTGGAGCCTGGTGGCGCAGCCTGCGGCCCAGCACTGAGGAGCCTGAGGCAGGAGGGCTGCCTCAAGTTCGAGATCATCCTGAGCATAGTTGAGGCAGCCCGCCCTACACAGCGGTACTCTGTCTCAGAAAACCAAAAGTGACCTTGCACGTGTGATTAGGGTTGCAGACCCTGCGACAAGGGCATCCTGATTGTTCTGGTGGAGTCCTTGAAAGAGAGTCTTTCCCAAATGTGGTCAGAGAAAGAAGGAGAGATGAGAAACTCCAGGCTTTGAAGATGCAGGCATGAGCCGAAGCCCAGAAGTAGCCTCTATAAGCTGGAAGGAAGGAAGAAGAGTCCTCCTCGGACTTCCAGAAAGGAAATGGCCTAGGAAACCTTGAGTTTTACCCAGTCAGGCCTGATACGAAGAACTCTAAGCTGATAGATATGTCCTGTATTGAGCCATCCATTGATGTGAATTGTTTCAGCAGAAATAGAAAAGTAATACAGATGTTCAAACCTCTGGAAATTCTTGTAGTCTTGTCTACTTTTCCTTTAAACTCTCAGCTTTTTCTTTCTGTGTTCCAGAGCTCTGCCATTAGGAAGAAGCGTGTGTGCTAAAGCACTCGGGCTCTCTGTCATCAGTACTGCCTTTGGTATTTATTTTGTCATTAATGTATTTTCCATCTGTTAACATTAAGCATAATTTGCATTTATATGTAAAGTGTCTTCTTTTTGGTAGGGGGTGGAGACAGAGTCTCCCTCTGCAGTTCAGACTGGCCTTGCGCTCACTTTGTAGCTGGGGATGGTCTCAAACTCTTGAGGATCCTCCTGCCTTAGCCTCAAAGAATGACTACATAATGGCCACTGTGGTCATCACAGAAACAGACGCTACATGTGTTTTCTTCACTGGGGGTCATATAGATACCCAGCTCAACCTCTGGTCCTCGCCTCCTAGCCCTTTCATCTTACATTTTCATTGCCAACACGCGGTATTTAACACATACAACTCCAAGGATGAAAGACTTCATTTGGTTCACAGTTTGTAGAGGTTTCAGCCATAGTTAGCTGGCTTTGAGGCAGGGCAGGATGACAGAGGGGCACAGTGGAGAAGCAGTCCATGGCAGGGCAGTCAGGAAGCAGAGAGGAATCAAGGTAGGAGGAGGGAGAGGACCCTTCTGGGCCATGCCCGCACTGGCTCTCTCCTCCCACCCAGCATCACATTTAGCTATAAACTCATCAGTGGACTAATCCGCTGGCAAATATCACACCCTCGTGATCCAGTCATCTCCCCAAAACCTCACACATGACTGCATGAGGCTTTGGGGAGATGTCCAGATATAAACCATAATACCTTCCTTTTTTTTAAATTTTTCTTTCCCTGTATATCACTGTTGTATATAGAGATTGATAGTTGTATATAGCCTTATAACTTGGGCCTTAGGCAATAAAATACTGGGATAAAAATATAAGAATACCAGACATCATCATCACTCAGAAATCTTGGGCTTAAAGGGGATGCAGTTACTGATAAAACATTAAATTAATCCCTTCTTTGGAGGTATATATTTAGTTATATGATAAAAACTAATAGCATTACATTGATGAGTTCCTCGAGCCTGATCTCTAATCTCATCTCTAGTCACGCTCCTTGGAACTAGATTTGACCAGCACCTTAAGTATGGACCTTGACATTGGATCTGACTGTGAACAAGAACTTTGGACACAAATTTTAAACCAAGACAAAGATCCGGTCCTAGAGTTTGGAACTATAACTTAAAACCTGGACCCAGTCTTTAGGTGTGAATATGGATATTTATCCTTGGAACTGGGCCTGAATATTTACCTTGACTTGGAACTAGGATTTGCAATCCCTTTTGATGTGATACTATCCCAAGTCCTTGAACTTACATGGGGGCACATATCTGAACTTTGGAATAAAATAGTGGAACCTTGATATGAATCTGAGTTGTCAGTCATAATTTTTGCACTTAAATTGAAACTCTGAACCTGAATCTTAATTTTAAGAGTAAGCATCAGAACTTTGACCTGGACCATAACTTTGGATATGGAATGTATACCTGATCTAGACCTGACATTACTACTTGACCTATAAGCTGGATTTTGGCTGTACCTTGGATTGAACTAATCTTCAGCTAGATCTAAACCAAGAAATAAAATTGTGAAATCAGGATTGAGAATATTGTCTTAGATTTTGGATCTCAGATCTGGACCTCAGATGTACATCTTGGATCTGCACTTCAAGGATAAAATCAGGGACCTTTGCTATAGAAATGATGACATCACATCTGCACTTTCAACATTGACCTAGACTCACTTTGAATCAAGATGTTAGAACTAGCTATAAAACCTCTAACCACCGTGAAACTTGACCTAGACCTTGGGCCTCAAACTATAGGATTTATCCAGGATCTAAAAAGTCTGGCTCATATTAGACCTAGATAGTGAACTTGCACTTTTTAAATTTACGTCATAGACTTTGGCCCAAATCTCATAAGTGGGCCTGGACCTTAAATCTCTACCTGCAACTGGGATTTGACTAGGTCATTATTTCTAACCATAAACCTAGACTTTGAAAGCTGAATCTTAAACCTCGATCTCATGTCTGTGTACAGATCTTGGACATAGAACTTGGATCTGGCTTTGAGTTGCACATAGTCCTGATCTCAGACACAAAATTCCTCTCTGAAATTGGATCATGAGACTGACTTTCAGACATGAACCTACACTTTATCATTGGACCAGATGTTGCACCTAGACATTAGACATGGACCTAGGACCTGGAAATACATTTTGGACATGGATCTTAGACTTCGCTTTGAGCTCATGTTAGACTGATCTTAGGGCTACAGTTTGAATTTGAACATTGGATATGGGCCTAGAACCACAGACTAGAGTACTGGATCTAGGTTTAGAACTTTAGAAATGGAATTTGGACCTAGAACCTAGACCTCAGATATGGAATTCCCTATTTCTTGGTAGAACAAGCCATAATAATTACAAGTATTAACTAAGCAAAAATCTAGAAAATATTCTTTTCATTATACTGCTGAATTCTGGCAGCATTTGTAAAAGCAAGCTAAGAATCATATAGAGTTTTCAAATGCTCCTTTTGCAAGGTAGAATGAGTTAAAATGAAGTGAAACAGCACTCACGTAAGAGTCCATTATCACGCATTGTTATCAAAAGTACATTCATAGTGCACATTAGAGTCAATTAAGATGAACCAGGTAAGTGTTTGACAAGACAAGCTATTTTCCCAAATGCACAAATCTGATCAGTCTCATACATTGTTCTGAAAAATATGTTCTTGCTGCAAGTTAAATGAAGTCAGCTGTACTTGTACAAGAAAGAAAACAAGCTTACAATCAGAATCAAAGTTGAAATGTTGATTCCAGCATCAAATTCCAGGACCAAGTTCAAACTAAAAAGTCTTAATCTACACAGTTTCCATGTCAATAGTCTAACATGTCTAAGCCAAAGCAAAATCCAAAATCCAGGACAACAGTCCAGGTATAAGGGGCAAAGACCACATCAAGGTGGAAGGTCAAGGCTGAGGTTATAGTTCCTGATGTAAGGACCAAGGTCTATGTCAAGGGTCCTGATCCAGGTCCAACATAACTTGTATGCTCCAAATCTGAGATCAAAGGGCAGATACAAGGCCAATGTTCCAAGACCAACCTCTAGTACTAAGACCAAGTTCCAAGTATAAGTTTGGGGCATAAGGGGCAAAGGGGCAAAGACCACATCAAGGTGGAAGGTCAAGGCTGAGGTTGGGGCATAAGGGGCAAAGACCACATCAAGGTGGAAGGTCAAGGCTGAGGTTACAGTCCTGACGTAAAGACCAAGGTCTACGTCAAGGGTCCTGATCCAGGTCCAACATAACTTGCATGCTCCAAATCCGAGATCAAAGGGCAGATACAAGGCCAATGTTCCAAGACCAACCTCTAGTACTAAGACCAAGTTCCAAGTATAAGTTTCTATCCAAGGGACTAGACACATGGAAGTCCAAAGATTAGATCCAATGTCCATGTCAAGACCCATAGTTCACATCTCACATCCAGATACAAAGTGCTATGCTCCACTACTGACATAAAAGTCAGCATATGAGGTGAAAAGTCCAGACCCAAGTTCAAGGTGCCAAGCAAACTCCAAGATTCAGATCCACAGTCCCATCCAAGTAAATAGGAAAGTCTCACTTTGACCTAGCTTTATTATGTCCAACATCCATGACCAGACCAGCGGTCCTCCAGTCAATTTCAAGGCCAGATCTGGATCTAAGGTACACAACCACTGTTAAAAGTCATAATTCGAAGTCAAAGTCCAAGGTGCAGAGTACTCCATGTGCTTGCTGGTCCAGATGAAGGTCCAGAAAACATCTGTGTGAAAAACCCAGGTTCAACCTTGAGGAAACATCTGAGATCACAATATGATTTAAGTCAAATTCCAGGTCCTGACAGAGAACTAAATCTAAGCTCAAGGTCCACATTGAGTGCAAGTCAAGAATCTAATGTCCAGGGCTGGAGATATAGCTGAGTGGCATAAGCACCTGCCTGACAAGGGCAAGTGCCCAAGTTCGATTCCCAGTAACAAAAAAAAAAAAAAAACACTAAGGTCGTTTATATTTCAAAGTCTCAAGCCAATTCCAAAGTCCAGGTTCAAAGCCTGGGTTCAAGATTAATATAAACCCAAGCCCAAGGTTAGATTCTGATTCCCACCAGAGTCCAAATCCAGGCCATTCAGAGCAAGGTTAAAGGTCTGGTCAGTGTTCAAGTTCTATGCATTAGTTCCACGTGTTCAACCTTTACGATCTAATCGCAGTTTCAGGTACAGACTCAAATGAAGAAACAGTGCACAGGTCCCACTGTTCCAATGTGATGTGTCTCCAAGCTCCGTGTTCTGTGTCTAAATTATGGTCCAATACTGAGATCAAATCAAGGTACAAAGTCCAGGCCTAGGATCCAGGATCCAGGTTTGGGTCTAACTTTCAGAATAATTAAATAAGGTTCAAAGATCTGAGGTTGAGATCCAAAGTTTACATTCTAGGCCTGTGTTGAAAGCTGGTTTCAGAGGCTGGGGAGATAACTCTGTGGAATAAGTGCCTGCCTGGCAAGCACAAGATCCTGAGTTTGATCCCTGGTACCAAAAAAAGAAAAGTTGGCTTCTGTGTCCAGGTCTCAAGTTCAGGCTGAAGGTTCAAGGTAGCTTCCAAGATCCCAGTCCAGTTCCAGGTGGCAGGCCTGGCTCCAAAGCCAGGTTCCATCCAGGGGGTCACATTCAGGGCCCGGCACAGGCCCGGCGTCCACATTCATACTCATAGCACAAATCCAGGTTTAGAGTCCAGGTCGAAGGTTCACCGTCCGGGTCCTGCTCATACTTCCAGGACTGAGTCCAAAGTAGTGTTTGTGTCTTGAGGCACAGGCCCGAGTTCAAGGCCTACAGAACATGTCAAAGGCTGTGATTCAGGAGCAAAACCAGAATTCCACTGCTATTTTATGCCATTTTCCATCTCTGTGACAAAATCCCTGATATAAATCAACTTTAGGGAAGAAGAATTTACTTTGGCTCTGAGTTTTGGAGACCTTGATCTGCTTTAGAAGGGGTTTCACTGCTGCGACTGAATGAGGGAGCATTGCAGAGGAAGGGCACAGCGGAAGAAAGGTGCTCGCCACAGTCAGCGAGGGAGCAAGGGCGGGAAGGGCCCCGAGGAGAAGGCCTGAGGGCAAGCCCAGGGACCCGCTCCCTCCGAGCAGGTCCACTTCCCGATAGCCCTTTCAGCCATGAATTCCTCAATGGCAGAGCCCTCGTGACCCCTCACCACTCTAGGCCCCACCTCTGAATGCAGCAGCAAACAGAAACACTGAAACGACACCCAGGATTTGGTGGTAGATTTATTTACATCAACAGGCACTGATGGGATCACTCCCAAAACATCAGGAAAAGCGACCATTCTTCCTGAGAATTCTGCCTTGGCACCCTCGCTGGCCACTGCAGTTGCTGCCAACACCTATGTCCTCCCAGGCTGCGAATCTGCCTGGCGGCAGGGCGCAGGGCCAGAGTCCTTGCCCCAGGGATGATGCTGTGGCCCGCTGTGGCTCAGCTGAAGAAGGGAGCCCAGCCTGCTTGGTCTGAGCCCATCAGACCAATGGAAGGGTGGACAAGGGATCCAGGTTGAAGCTTTTGAGAGCTCCTATTTTTTAATTTGAGTGGGCATTTATTTTTTAGTGTCCATAGTCCTTATATCAGGCTTCTGGGAAACAGCAGCCACTTTTGTCGTATTGTGGTGAAGTGCTCGCTGAGGTTGTTTCTAGGCAAGGTGACCTTTGGAAAGGCCACGGAAACTCATCTGTCAGGGCTGGCAGTTCCACTTCTCCTCAGTCAAAAAGTGGAACTCAAGAGAGGCCAATGGAGCAAGAATCATCCTCTAGCAGTGGAGGCGGCTAGGAGCTGGCGAGAGGGTGAGCGGGTGAGCAGGTGAGCGAGAGAGAGCAGAAAGCGTCGCGCGGCTCCGGGGAACACTGGGCCTGCAGCGGCAGAGCCACAGCAGAGAGAGCTGTCCAAGCGGGGTGCCAGGGTCCCCATTCCCACCCAGCTGGACGCTGCCTGGAGTTTCCCTGTGCAGGAGGCGCTGGCAGCAACACCATGTCATCGCCCAGCCTGGGCAAGGAAGAGGCCAATGGGCACGGATGTGGTCAGGGTCACCTGGAGTCAGCATGAAGTCACAGTTCTGGGAGGACCCTATGACCTGTACTGAAGTTCGATGGACCACAAGAAACACCACATGAAGCTGGAGTGTGGCCAGCTGGGGTGGTCTTCCTGACAAATCCTCTTTCGAACCTCCATCTACAGGATTCAGGAATAAGGTTTCCCATCCCGTGCTGGTGAAGCAGCCTGGGCTGCGCGTCTAGGCGTGACTGAGCAAAGCCGGACAGCTCTATGTCCTTAGCACTAACCCGAGGCCCTCTGCCCCAGCGGCTGGCCTGCCCGAGTGCCAGAGAGCCTCTCAACGGTGACGCAGCAGCCGTGTGCCTCCGCCGACCAGAAGGGCACAAGCAGAGAAGTAAAGAGTACATCCAGAAGAGTGCGACAGAGGACGCGCTGAGGGCTGAAGGGGTGCTGGGGACAGTTCATCGGAGAATGCCAGGGCTGACTTTTTGGAAGACGAAGCCCAGGATTTGGAGTTGTAGTAGAAAAAGTGCCTGCTTTTCAGAAAGACTATTATTCCCTAACCATGAGAAGCACACTATAATATTCATATTTAAGCAAAGTAGTTTTAATCGCTAAACAAGGCTTTTGTGAATAATAGCACTGATACATGGACATGGCTTATATCACCCTCATTTCTCAAGCTGAGGTGCAGAGCGCGTCCCCACGTTCCGTGCAGGTAGCGACGCGCGGCCTCAGCGTGTGAGCGCGTGCATTTGCAAGTCCACTTGGCTAGGCTTCCTGTGTGCTCGTGAATGTCACATGGCCACTCTGATAGGTAGGCCTGAGCAAAGCTAACAGGAAGAGTTGCTTCTTTTTATTGATGGCTCCAAAGAAACAAACCCAACCAACCAGCCCCAGGATGTGAAGATAGGATAGTGCTCTTTCAAACTGGAAAGGAAGAGGCCTGCTTTGGGAGCGCGCACAGCAGCCACACGCGAATCAGTGGCCTTCCTGCGAGTCCTACGTGGGCCCATTCTGTGGAGTATCAGTGTAAGGCAGGGAACTGACTGGAAAATCAGGAAAGCATGTTTGACTGGATTTAAGTACATTGTGACATGTAGATTCCTGCCCTTCACGCTCCCAGGCCTACAGCCACCACACTGCACTGGAGCACCTCTCGTAAGTATTTTCTGAACCTGATTCCTTTTCTCGGGGTATACCTTGTGACCCAGACCTTTTATTTATTTATTTATTTTTGAGAGGCCAGAAGGAGAAAAGTGACTGAAGATGTTTCCCCTCCTCTAAAACACATGTCAAGTGCCACGCTAATCCTAGTGTTGGGCCAGCCCAAGACAGCAGCCTGGACTAAGGCAAACTAGAGGGGGTTTTGGTTCTGTTTTTTCCAATTTGTGTGAATTGTGCTTAGATGGGTTCCGTGCTAAGAGGTGGTCTCCTCCCTGGGCAAGCCTCGCCGTGGACCACTAAATGAGAGAAGCCCGGCCCGTTGGCTTCCAGGCCCAGGGTACTCCTTCATGTCAGGTTTCAGCAGCCTGGTCACCCCCGCCTGCGGCGAGTGCGAGACAGGGATTTCAGACCCAAAGCAGATTCTCAATTTGAAGTGAAAAACAACGAGAATAAATAAAAGTTCATATGCACGAAGTGTCTCAAAAGAGATGTGAAACTCAGAAGGAATCGCCGCCAGGTGTGGTGGTGCACAGCTGTAATCCCAGCATCAGAGGCTGAGGCAAGAGGATTGTTGTGAATTCTGAGACCAGCCTGGGCTAAGTAGTGAGCTCAAGACCAACCTGAACTGCACAGCAAGACCCTGTCTCAGAAGGAAAAAAAAATAATTGCTGGCCGTCACCTGGGGTGAATGTTCGATGACGCCATCTCACCAGGAGAAGCGTGTCAGCAGGAGGCTCGGGGAAGGCCTCTCTGGCCAGACACTGGCAAGGGCTACCTGGACCAGGTCAACTGGCTGGAAGTAGATGAGCTCAGAGCAGGGGAAGCTATAGGCGCTGGCAGCAACTGCGGCGGCCGACGAGGGTGCCAAGGTGAATTCTCAGGAAGAATGGGCCTCTTTGTTTTCTTTTCTTCTCTGAGACACAGGGAGTGGTTTGGTTTCATCTTTAACTCCATAAAAGCCTTTTCCTGTAGTCAGGGACTGTGGGTTTTGACTAATGAATTCCCATCTCTGACTTCCTCCACATGCTGTGTACCCTTGAACAACAGTGCGACAGAGAGAGGGTGGGTGCCCCTCAGAGAGAGGCCATTCAGATGTCTGTTTGGCCACACCCCTCGAGGGGGACTTAGGCACACTTTAACTAAGGATGGTGTGAGGCCTCCACTGTGCCATATGTCACTTGCCACAGAACCGCAGGTGAGGGCCGAGGCAGCCACCTGCCCTGTGCTTCCCAGTCTTGGTGCACAGAAGAGCAGCCTGTTGCTTATGCTGTCCATCCACTCGCGCACACATCCATCCAGCAGGCACTCAGAGGTCAAACGTTCCAACTCCCTTCCCTTGACGGTGGCCCTCACTAACAAGGGTTGATCAGTCTTCCCTTCTGCTTAGGCTGAGCAGGACTGACAGACTAACAGGGGTGCCCCTGGAGGTCTTACTGGAATCAGACAGACTGTGTCCTCCTCCCTCGGGGCAGATGTGAGCCACTCAGCAGGGAGCTAAGATTCCTCCTCCAGACCTCCTTGGAGAGTCAAGAAATCTCAAGAGCACCTCTTCCTATCGGGACATGGCGAGGCCCTTGCTCAGTCCATGAGGACCATGACCCATAACAAAAGAGGTCAGCACAGTCAGTCTTCCTAGCTGACACACCAGGTGCAAACAGAAACACTGAAATGACACCCAGGATTTGGAGGCAGATTTTATACCAACAGGCACTGACTAGGATCAACTGTTCCTCAAAATGTCAGGCTCCAATCTCTGGTGGTCTAGGGTTTACATGGGATAAGCAAGCAGAAAGTACAGAGACAAACAGGCCTGTCCACTGGGGATTGGCTCTTACAATATGCATCACAGTGACCAGCTCATCCTAGAGACAGAAACAACCAGCACTGCAAGGGGAAGTAAGAGCTGGACCACTAAGCAACCGAAGTATACTGGCAGGGACAGGGGGCATTTCCTGTTATGCAAACACTGGCACCTTAGAGATAGAGCCCTGAATGGGTGAGTCTTTGGGGTGCAGTTCACATTTAAACCATAACAATTACCAAAGTCTAGGGTCAAAAGTCTAGCTCCAAGGCTGATGTTCAAATCAAAAAGTCCAGTACAGCAGGCACATCCGTAGCCAAGTCCAAGTCCAGGCCCTGTCTGAGACACATGTCCATGTCTGAGATACAACTTTGTTTAAAGGTCAGAGTCCAAGGTCCATTCCAAATTTAATGTCCAGGTTTAAGGTACAGGGCCAAAGCCCATAGCCAAGTGAAGATCAAGGTCCATTGTAGGGATCTGTTGGTCTCAGTGCAATCAGTTCTACCCAGGGAGAAATGGCAGCAGGAATGAGAAAGACAGACAAGAAGACAAAGTTGGGCTAGGTGGTCGCTGGCCTGCCTGATGGGCAAGACTAACACAACTGCACAACAAAACAATCCTTTATGTATACTTTTGCAAAGTGTGTAACACATGACCCAAGGCTGCCTCGCGACTAATAGCTGGCTTTAACCAAACAGGATGTTTATCTCAGGACTGAGGTAGCTTGTTTGGTTAGGCCCTGAGGCCCAGTCCCACCTACACATATTTGGTCCATTTCCTAGCTTCCTGCGGATCCCAACAGTCCATCTCAGAAATCTAGGTCCACGATCCAGTCCACATTAAGAAACACTAACCCATGATGTAAGTCTATAACAAAGGAAAAGTCTGAAACCAGATTTGAGGTCCATAAAGAATAAGATGAGGGGCTGGTGAGATGGCTCAGTGGTCTAAAGCACCTACTTAGAACAAGCTTGGCAAAGCACAGGGACCGCGGTTCAATCCCCCAGCACCACATGCCAGCCAGCCCCGCCCCCTGGTGGGCTGAGCTGGCCACACACACACACACACACACACACACACACACAAATAAATAAATAAAATTAAAAAAAAAAAAAAAGACTAAGATGATGCCCAAGGCCCAGGTCCAGGTACCAAAAGAAAAAAGAAAAAAAAAAAGCTGAGATTGCTCTTAATTTAGAGCAGTTTGTTTGTACAAATACTCCTTGGTTTTACTTCATCCTGCTTTAACCTCCAGTAGGAACTCTTGGAAACACTGTAGGACTTGGATCTACTTTTCCCAAGTTGTACGTGGATTTATCTTTTTTTTTTTTTTTTTTTTTTGTGGATTCATCTTCATTCTAACTCAAAATACAAGGGGTTCTTTTCAGAGCAACCTGGGATTCCAAGTTTGCTTTCACGCATGTTGCCAAGACTCGCTGGTGAGGCTGCGAGCTTAGCCTTTGCAGGACTCGCTCAGCTGATGCTTGCATTCCGTGCAGATAGTTTCACTGGGGCTCACGAGGTGGCTTGCTGAGGAGGTCATCTGAGCCTTGCTTGCATTCACACTGCTTCATCACCAAGTAGCTCTGCTGCTTCCCAGTCCTACCCAGATCGAGTTGTCCTCTGCTCCCTGGCCCTCCTCTTACAACTAAAACCTGGGCACAGTACAGCACAGGGAGGGGACTGTGCCTGCCTCATGGCTTCTGGGCTTGAGGACCAGTGCCCTAGGGAGCCCTCTCGTTTTCCTTCTTGCCTCCCTCATATCCTGAACAGGCTCCTGCACATGCTCGCCGCCCAGAACATTATCAGGCAGGGACACACAAACCCTAAAAAGCAGGGAAACGACTGCTTACAAACAGAAAACCCTGGCAGCGCTCCCCCTTCTCCAGCCAAACACCAGTGGAAAAACACACAACCTGCTTCTGGCAGCTCCTGGGGAGCTGACTGGGGTGCACACCCTGTGCTCCTGCCAGGCGGCATTGCTCCTATTCCATTCTCTGCCCCACAGACGCGGGCAGCACCTCAGTTCCCCTAAAGCAGCAGTCTCCCTACCACACGGCAGCAACAGGACTTAACAAGGCAGTGTGCAGAGAGACTTGTCACCACCAGAGTTCACTTCCTCTTCCAGTGCCAGCCAGGTCCGGGGGGTGCTGAGCCTCCAGCCTACCCGACATCAGGCAAAGCCAGCAGGGTGCTGCAAGTTGGGCACCACCCCATTTTATCAATTGTTCTGCTTTCTTTCCATGCTTGGGGTCAGAGAGGCCCACTGGAGAGTTGAACACCCAGCAGGAGGGAGACCAAACAGGCTGAGGGAAGCAGAGCTGGCAGCTCAGTGCTGGCTTCTTGCATGCAGAGCCCAGCAAGGTGTGAGCCCCCACGCAGCTTGCAAGAACCAAGTGCCAAGAGTGGGCTGGGGCTGCAGCTCGGTGTAGAACTCCTGCTTAGCACGCATGGCCTGGCTTCCTACTCTAGCCTCAGGAAAATAAATAAGCAAGCAAGTTAGTTGGCCGGCTTCTTTTGCCCTTCTCTGGTAGCAGTGGGGCCAGTGCAGAGTCCAGTTTAACCGCTTGTAAACCCATCCACCCAGAAGGCTGAGGCACAAGGATCCCAAGTTCAAGGTCAGGCTGGGCATCTTAGTGAGACTGGGCTTCAAATTTTAAAAAATTTTAAAGGGTTGGGGTGTAGCTCAGGAGTGAAGTGTTTGACTGTCATGAGTGAGGCCCTGGCCTCAATCCCAAGTGCCACAAAATGAGCAAACAAAATAAAACACCGTGCGAAGCTAATAAGGGATGTGACATTCGTATTATTAGATTCTAAGAGAAGAGAGAAAATGAGACTTAAAAAGTTTTGAATAATGACTAAAATTCCCAACTTTAGCAAAAGATGTAAATGTACAGATTCAACCAGCTGAGATAAACCCAGGCCAAGATGCTTCACTGTAGCACTTCAGAAAACGAAAGACAGACAATATCTTAGAAACTGTAGAGACCCTCAGTTCAAATGACGGCAGATTTCTCACGCCATACTGTGGATACGAGGAAGAAATGGCACAAGATTTTCAACTACTGAAGAACTACACTTGGAGGGATAGTTCAGTACATGGAGATCAGTAAGTACAATACATCACATGGGCAGAGCCCAAAGCAAAAAAGTCACATGATCGTCTCAATCGCTGCAGCAAAAGCCCTGGATAAAGTCACTCACTCATGATAAGAATCCTACAGAAAATCAGAATAGTCTTTTCCTCAATTAGAAAAAAATTATACTTAAAATAATCACGTAAAAACTATGTGAATCAATACATTTTAAAACTTATCAATAAATCAAGACAGAGTCCTGGGAAATTTTCCAAATAACTCATAAGAAGGCAAAAAGAGAAGGTGAGGAACAATAAAGGGAACAAAGAGAAAATAAACATATATTAAAATGGCAAGCCACTGATCAATACAAGTATACCAGAGAAAAGACAGATACTGGCAGAGTAGAAAAAAATAATATACACTAACATGCTGTCTAGGGCCAGGGATATAGCTCAGTAGCACAGTGCCTGCCTGGCAAGGACAAGGTCCTGAGTTCTATTCCCAATGCAAAAAAAAAAAAACCAGCATGCTGTCTATAAGAAATTCTCTTCATACACAAACATAGGTAGACTGAGAATATATGGGGAAAGAGATGCAATCCATTCAGTAATAAAACAGCGCCAGTGTCTGTAATTTCAAGTAAAAAGTGATGAAAGACAAAGAGGGACATGACAGTGATTTAGGAAGACGGCCCACCGGAAAGGTAGCAAGCCCAGACGCATGTGGCCTCACAAGGACGTGTTTGGTAGCTTGTCTTGACCACATAAAGCTGACGTGCAGATGCTTATTCCAAGGAACAGTAAAAGCAATTGAGGCTTAAATGCCTCCACGGAGCTCGTTTCCCTCAACAATGCTACTTCCTCAAATACGCTTTGATTCATCTTATTTTGTCTGTGTGAAGTCAACAGCGTTGACAAGAAAATGTGCTGAGCATCTCTGTTCTCATCTCTAGCTATTCCACAAAGGGCAAGTGCCTCCGGAGAGGGCCACCCGGCACCCAGCCCCTCAGCCCTAATACTGTTTCTCCAGGCAAACGCTGCTTATGTCTGCCTTCGCCTACAATACTGTCCGACACGGTTGTTTAGAGGAATCTTCTCCCAGCAGCAGGATCTAATTCTGGACAATGCCTTGCGTTTGCTGGGCTGCTGTGTGTGTTTAGTTTGGAGCCGTCCTGGCCTCTTTTTCTCTTTACTGATGTTTGTAAAGAGCACAAGTGTGGCTTGGACGATGGGTCGTCTGATGGCTTCCTTGTGGCACTGGAAATGTATTCCTTGGCAAGAATGCTGCATCCTGGTATGGCCCCAGGTATCAGATCGGGAGGCAGGTGATGTCACTCTGTCCCATTACTGGTGTGTTGGCTCTGATCTCTTGGCTCAAGGAGAGTCTGCCAGAATTTTCCACTGTAAAGACATCCTTGCTCCCTTTATGGCTTGTGGAGTTTGCCGTCAGTGTTGTTTGATGATTGTTTCTTTTGATGGGTGTAACATACACCTCACCAGTAGAAGGCAAATACCCCCCTCATTTTTGTCGGTCACAATGTCAGCTCCCCCGGGATGAACCCTGGTAGAGCGCTTTCCGCCGTTTTGCATGGCCAGCCCCTGGCAGCCAGAAGTGGTTTCTGCGCAGAGCTACGCGCTCCGTAGGCTGGCGGCAGCAGCCCCAGCGTCTCCAGCAGTGAAGTCTATCGCCCCCACCACGAAGGGCTGGAAAGACCAATGCTTTTCTGTAGCTGCCTTCATTAGGGAGAGGACGTCTTTCACCTGGGCACTCACTACAGCCGCAACAGAGGCAGGAATGTCCCCGGGTGTCCCTGCTTATGCTCCTTGTGATGTCCAAGTAACCCACAGAAAGAGGTCTTTGTTTTAAGGTACGTACACTTTTTTGTTATTCTGGAAAGAAGTTCATATTTAGAATTAATTATTGAATGAGGGTGTTGCATAACTCTACTGACAAAATATAATCAGTTTATTGGCCGTTTAGTTGCTTTCCGCATTGCTGAGAGCAACACCTGTGGCCCACAAACCCTAGGGAGGAAGCTTTATTTTGGCTCACAGTCTGTAGAGGTTTCAGTCCATGGTCAGCTGGCTCAAACACTGGGCAGCATGGCAGGGGGCGTGACAGAAAAGAAAGTCTGTGGCATGGCAGCAAGCAGGAGAGAGGGATCGAGGGAGGGGGAGGAGGGACCCTCCAGGCCACGCTGCCACGGCAACCGACTGCCTCCAGCCACGCATTTCCTCCCGCCCTCACAATGAGCGATCAGCTCCTCAGTCCATGTACTACTGCAGTGACAAGTGTCACCGCCTGTGATCCAGCCACCCCCAAGAGCCCTGCCTGCGAGCACAAGTGGTTTTGGGGTAGGCAGCTAACTACACCACAACTAACATGTAAAGATTTCACAATACACCATAATTTAAAGAATGTTTCCCAGTTTGGACACTTTTGCCCACATCCCTGAGAATTTGGGTGCTGCAGTTTGGATTTTGAACTTCTCCCAAATACCAGGCAGTGCCATCAGGTGGTGCTGTGGATCCTGAGGAGGTGGCCCAGTGGGAGGCCTTGGGTCACCAGGGTGTGTCCTGCCATGGGCCTGTGGGATCCCAGCCCTTCCTGTTCTCTCCTCTTTCACTTCCTGGGCATGAGATGAGCAGTTTGCTCTGCCAAGCATTCCTGTTGCTGTCATCTAGCATGACCACCGGAGCCCAGAGCAGTGGTCCTGCCCCATCCTGAACTAAACCTCCAAGACTAGGGCAGGGATATGGCTCAGTGGCATAAGCACCTGCTTGCAAGTGCAAGGTCCTGGGTTCAATCCCTGCTACCACCAAAAAAAAAAACCTCTAGAACCTCCAAGACTGGAAATCAAACATTGGCTCTTTGTAAGCTAATGATCTCAGATATTTTAACATAATGGCAGAGAGCTGATTCACAGCAGCAATGGCTCTAGCGCCGCCTGCAAGCCTGCCTCGGCCATCCACCAGCCATCATCCTTTCCTCCACATGCTCCAGTCACAGTCCTGAGCCCCAAGCCAGACCTACCCTAGCAAGCGAGGGTGCACTGTCCTGCTGCACACCGTCAACGGCAGTTTGGATTCTTCTGGGGAGATCCCTCCCCCTTGCTGTCTTCTTCCTGTCCTCCTCTCACCTCCATCCTCTGCACCTCTCGTTCACAGGTAAGGACATGGAGGACCAGAAAAGGCAGAGGCTGAGCCAACATCCCCGTCAGACGCGCAGGGCCAGCACTAAGCCCCGCCTTCCAGAGAGCCTTGTATTGCAGCAGCTCTGCCCTGGGTCCGTGTGCCCTGCTTGGAGGAGAGATGCTGTGACTAGCGGGGCCCGGTCCGCATAGCCCAGCCCTGGCCCCAAGGAGCACTACAGCACACGGGGTGGGCTTCCCTGCACATGCCTGACTCTGCGTCCAAGACAAAGTGCTCTTCACAGTGGGCAACCCTCTCGGCTAGGATCCGACCTCCCCCTGCCAAGAAGGTTCACTGCTCCACGATTAGACGCTGTCCCAGGCTCACGAAGTCCCATATATCATTCTCCCCGTGATGTTATGAGGCCATAAATCGCTGGGTGGCATGCTGAGTGTTAGTGAATTCATATTATTTCATCTTTTAAAATGCACACCGACTGTTATTCTGACTCCATCTGGTTCCAGGTGGGTGAGCAGTTTCACATGGGTCATTGTCTTAGATAAGGTTCCCCCCAAGGCAGAGGGAAACCCAGGAAAAGAGAAGCGACAGGCTGGGGCAGAGGGGGAAACACAAGACTCGGCTGCCACCAAGCCCACTTTGGGGCAAGAAGCCAGACTTCCTTGGCCTGTGTCAGCTGGACCTTGGCCCTGAGCTGCCCCAGGTGGGCAGTGGACCCTCCAAGGGATGCAGCTGCCACGGGTGAGGGCGACTCTGCAGAGGCGGGAGATGAGGGCAGTTAGCACACCTGCGGCGGCGGGGAGAGCTGCTGAGTTAGCGCGTGGGCCTCGTGGGCGCCGCACGGTTGTGGTTTATACCTCTTCCCCACGTATGCTGCCTCCTGGGCACCGAGGTGGGACTGCCGCAAGGTAGCTGGGCTGGGGGAGCCACAGCTGGCCTGGTGGGGGAGGTGGAGCATGGTCAGGAGAGGCAGACATGCAGGATGGCCTGCCTTCGAACCATGGAATCCCTGGGATCCCCAAGCCCCCCAGATTCTGGAAGAATGTGAGCCAGAGGTACTCACTTCCGGATGTCACCGAGACCATCCAAGCCACTGCCCTTAAGGTTAGGAGCCCATGTCTGACGCCTGCCACCCTCTCTCAGACCCGGGGAGCTCAACACCGCTTCGCTCTTTCCAAGGAGCTGGTCACAGGGAGGAAAGGCAGCCCACCACTCTGCAGGCAGCCTCCACTGTCCCACTTCAAGACACAAAGGCCTGTGGACTCCTGCCCAGCAGCGAGGCGAGCAAGTCAGGACTCAGGAACCAGGCCCCCGGGAGGCTGCCCTTGGGGACACACCTAGATCACTCCTGCCTCCAGTCAGCTCCCGGTGCCAAGAGCGGCCGTTATGCAAATGCTGCGCGATGTGCCTGTGAGGTGGGCGAGGTCAGGACACCTGTCCTTGGAGGCGGACTGTGGTGCCCGCTGTCCAATGGGAGGATCAAGGCTGTAGCCTGCAGCTCTCCCACCACGTCTGCCACCATGCAGTCACGCTCTCGGGTGGCACTGCGTTTGCAGAGGGCCCCAGGGTGGGTCTCTCTTTGGTCCAGGTATGTGGCCCAAGTCTCTCCAAAGCCTGTCACACCCAAGGACAGTGCAGAATGTGACCTGCACATGGGGCGGTCCCGGATGTGACCTCAGCAGACTCAGGCTGAGGGGAAAGTCTGTCCCGCCTCCCTGTGTAACCCCTTCCAGCCCTCGGCCCCTCCCAGACTCAGCTTCCCCTCCATACGACAGATCAGACACGCACCTGGCAGATCCAAGAGCCTGCTGCAGGCCCACAAATCATTCCTCAGCCTCTCAGCCTCCTGCTTCTCCTGCCGCAGGGGATACCGGCTCCGCAAAGCTTACAGCTTCGTCACAAAGGGATACAGCACCAGTGGCAGGCTCTGCCCAGCAGGAGCGGTGCCCTGCTCTTCCCAGCCCCAAAGCCAGCCCTGCCTTTATCTCAGATAATCTGTGGCCTTGGAGCCCGCCAAAAGCCAGCGCTTCTGTTGGTGCTGGTGCCTCTGCCCCCGGGGCAGCCAGCCACTTTATTTGTGGAGAACCCAGGCTCTTGGTAACTTGGGGCTCACCTCGGCTCCTGAACAGACTTGTGCTAGTGTCCAAAAGCAAACTGACCTGTTCCTGCCTGCACGCCTTCCAGCAGTGCCCGGCACTGTCCTCGTGCCTGGATTAAGGCCCAGGCCTTTCACCGAGAACTCCTGGCATTGTGCGTCAGCTCTTGGAGGAAGTGCTGTGCTGGGTGCTTTCCATGTGCCAGCTGTTCAGTTCTCATGAATGTGAGGATTTGTTGACTATGATTGTCCCCATTTACAGATGACAAAACTGAGGTACAGAGCAGTTGCACGTAACACAGGCTGGAGTTCAAACGGAGAGGTCTAAGTGCACTGCCCAGGATCCAGAGCTCCACCAGACCCTTGCATAAGTGCAGACACAAGTCCAGGGGGCTGTGTTCTCTGGGCATGGGAGCTGGGGGGGGGGGCACAGGACAATGGCACTGTCCTCTGCCTTCAGAAGCCCTCTCTGACTAGACAGCAAGACCAGCAGGAGCCATGGAGCTGTGAGGGTAGGAGAGCCACTGGGGACTCCAGGCCAGGCACTCAGCTGGCTGCAGGGTGGGAGGACCTTGGGCAGGGCTGGGTCGGCTCCCCCGCTGGTACCCCCAAATGCTCTCTGTCCACCCCAAGTACGCTCAAGGGCACATGGAGGCAGGTGACACAGCCAAAGCCAGCACAAGCTGGGGCCTCGCACACTCAGGCACCTGTCCCTCTGTGGCTCCCACAGGAGGGGAACAAAATCAGGCATCCACAGAGAAGAGCCAGGCTTTGGTCAACACTGCAATGAGGTTTTAACCCAACAGTCTATAAACCTCAGAGACACCAGGGGCTGAGCCCTGGTTGGGGAGCAGAGCCTGGCGGTGGGCGTGGTGAGGCAAAGACAGTGGCTGGACCGGCTCTCCCAGGCCCACAGGAGGAAACGCCCGGGGCTCAGCACCTGCTCTGCTCCTGGCCCTGGCTGCCCCTGCCTGCGATCCTGTCCTGCCCTCCTGGGCCCTCAGCCACAGCCGCCTCCTCTCTGTGCCACCTTCCTGTAGGACTTACCTGCTGTCCCCCACCATCCTGCACACCCCATCGGCCTCCCTGGCCAGCATCTCCATTGTCTCCCCAAACCCCAACCTTCCTAACGCACTCCCAACCCTTCCCCGTGACAAGGCCCTGTTTTCTGTCTTCTTCCCGGCGTCACTTGCAGTAAAGACTTGGTCACCTTTGTACTAGCTCCATCCCACCTGCACAGCCATTCAGGGACCCCAGGACCACGGCTGGGGAGAAGGCACAGCCCTGCATTAAGCCTGATCCCAGGACACTGCCAACCGATGGGCAGGTGTCTTGTCCCTGCCCTCAGTACTGGGCGGGCACCTGGATCCTTTACCAAGGAAAGGGGCAGTGTAAGCGTCTCCCATTACGCTCACTGCAGCCAGCTAAACCCACCTGCTCTTCCAGCCTCGGGACGGGAAGTTTTGTCTTAGCCACAGGATAAACAGGGTGATGCCCACAGTGAGTCAGATTTGCTAGGCAGTTTCTCCCCTGGGCCAGCCTTGAACTCTCGGTAGGTGAGAGAGATGGACAGCAGCACCCCTGGTCTACAGCACATGAGACGCCAAGCTGTGAGCTGTCCAGGGCCCTGTGTACCCCATGCAAGCCTGTGACCCACAGAGCTGCCCCTCCTCCACCTCCGCCCCAGCTTGGGCTCTCCAGGGCCACTTCCCAGGCGAGGCATCGTGGAGGGTACCTCACCAAGGGAGTTGACGGCCATGGGTGGAATCCCCAAAGTCATGGCCCCAAACAAGTCTTCATCTCAGGTATTTTGCCAAAGTGATAGAGGGCTAACAGGCAGCCCCACACCCTCACTTTGAGGTCCAATCCCCAGGGCCTGGAGACAGCCCTCTCCCTACCAAGCCTGTGGCAGGTCTTGGCTGGCACAAGCTCAACCAGCCCAGGCTGGGAGCGAGTCTGCCACAGGGCTACGAGGCTCGTGGAGGTAGGTGGTCTCCATTAAGCCTCTCTTAGGTGGGAGGGTCTTAGCGCTGGGTCCCCCAACCTTCAAGAGACACAGGATGGTGGTGCACACCTGAAATCTCAGCACTCAGGGAGGCTGAGGCAGGAGGATCACACTTCCCAGCTGGGCCCCTGAGCAACTTAGCAAGATCCTGTCTCTGTTTAAAAGGGGTGGGGATGCAGTTCACTGCAAAGGCCCTCGGTTCCATTCCCAGTGCAGTAATGAAAGGGAAAGGTCAACTATTTCAGCAGGAAAACGGTGACTCTATTCCACTTAAACTGACTGTGGCATTTTCTCCCACTATGAAAGCAGACAACAAAGCACAAAAGCTCAGCCACAGCGAGGATTCTACCTCGCTCTCTTCACGTCACGTGGAAGTGGATCTGTCCCAAGGTGCCCCTCCTCGCAGTATGCCAGGGTCTTGCTTGTTGGCGGGGACACATCTCGCTCCCAGCAGGCACCTGAAGGTGCGCAGGGCTGGACCCTACTCTCTGGGTTGTGTGGGTGGAAACTGTGGCTAAGATTCTCAGTGTGTCACAGCATAAGGCACACTGCCAGGCATGTCCAGAGTCTTCCCTGTGTTCATGCCCCATGGTGTACCACTCTGCCCAGTGGCTCTGGAATCCTTTCCTAAGAGTCTGTAGTTGCCCTGTCCCGGCTGCTTCCGTGCCCCAGAAAATGCAAAGCGTTGACCTTCCTCGGTCCTGTTGACTGGGGAAGTCGCACAGCGCTGGTGACTAAGCCTCATGGGACAGGGAGCCCTGATTTTATAGCAGTGTAGGGCTGAGGGGGACATGGGTGGCCCAGAGCCAGCCACTTCCTGCACAGCATTTCTCAGGCTGTGGCTCAGAGTGCAAACTCCGCTCGCAGGGCTCCATTGGGGTCAAAAGTGCCAGTGCCTGCTGCCGGGTCAACATCCTTCTGCACAAGGGGAGCTGGGTGATTCCCACGGGGACCTCTGGGCCTCGGCCTCGGGGTCACAGCGGGGCGAAGCTTCATCTCCCACGCCTTAGGTCTTAGAAGCCGGAGTCTGAAGCGCAGGACCCGCAGCACCAACACAATGGACTCAATTTCACGCTGGCCAGTTGTTTGCGACCTGCGATCTGTGGCACACTTTAAAGCATACCTTCTCCCACCTGTGGCTTGCAACCTGCTGTCTGCACCCAACAAAGTGAAACCTGCCACACACCGTTACCTAAGTTTCAGGGATAGTCCCAGACAGCAGCAGTTTTTAATCACAACTTGTGTGCCCAGTTTTTCCTATACCTAGGATAAAGTTTAATTTATAAATTGCACATAATAAGATTGAAATAACTAATAAAACAGGACAATCATGCTGATCCACTGAAGTAAAGTTATGTGGGTTCTCTGTGTCTGTCTGTCTGTGGGTCTGTCTGTGGGTCTGTCTGTGGGTCTGCCTCACACACACACTCCTGTTTAACTGTGCTGCAGTGAACTGGAGCGCACTCACGCTCCTCCGGCTTGGGACCGAGCGGTCTGTGTGCCCACGGGGTGACAGGCTGTGAGGTGCCCGCCCTGGCCTTGCGGGCGAGGCAGCAGGCTGCTGTTGATGGATCAGGACAGCCCTGTGCCCTAAGGACACCAGGCGACGTAGGCGACCAACACCACAGAGAGGGACACCCAGATGAGGAGCATCTCGCTCATCACCGGCCCTTCAGCCTGCCACCAGGTCTTTTTATCTGAAAGCTGAGAAAGAAACACACGCATCGCTATGGCCCAAATTTACTTTTAATATTTTGATACTTTAATTGATTTTCTTTATCATCCCTTGTGGGGATTTTTTATGTATTTAAAATATTATCCTGGGCAGGAAGTGGATCTCAGTGGTAGATCGTCTTTCTAGCATCTGTGAGGCCCCAGTTCGATCCCTAGCACCACAAAATACAAACATGCATACATACATGTGCACATGCATGGTGGCACCTTGGTTCATGAGCTTTATTTGTTCTAGTTTTGGAAAAGATGACCACATTTGTGTTTGTAGGGGAAAGATCCCGCAGTCATGTATGGTCACCCTTGCAGGGTTTGGAAAACAGAACAAATTTTGCTAATCACTTCTGTTTGCAAACCAAATTATTTACAAACAAAAGTAGGAGGGCTTAAGGGTTAGCTCAACTGTTTAAGGACCTGCTGCGGCAAACCCAGTCAGGCTTGCAGACCGCGGTTCAATCCCACCTCCACATGCCACACCACACTCACCCTTAAGGCAGCCTGAGCCAGCCAAAACAATCCTTCTCAACTTTAAAGAAAAGAAATGAGGCTTTATAGGACTGATAATAAATACTTAAGGCTTGTGAAAGCAAAAACAAAAGCATTGTGCACAT
>NW_004524702.1:1807155-1853387 GCF_000260255.1 Octodon degus
GTGTGTGTGTGTGTGTGTGCGTGAGGGCACGTCTGCATACACACATGCATGCGACACACAGGCACAAAAGCATTGTCCTAGCAAGAGTCCGCAGGCTTTGGGAGACCTACGGCCGTGGAGTGGCCCAGCAGGAGGGCAGGTAGCCCCTGTCAGGAAGGGCCCTCCCAGCTACCCCAGCAGCAATGGCCTCGTAACCTCAGAAACCAGAACTCTGGGCGAGGGCTGGGAAGGCAGCCCAGAAAATGACCTGACCTGTCTTGTTTTCTTCTCTCTCTCTCTCTCTCTCTCTCTCTCTCTCTCTCTCTCTCTCCCTTTCCCTCTGCCCCTCGTACTAGGAATCAAACTCAGGACCTTGCACTTGCCAGGCGGGTGTTTGTGCCGCTGAGGTACATCCCAGGCCCCTCTCCATTTTTTTCTTAAACTTGTGTTTATGGCTTCACCTTGTGAACTTGGCCGGTGCCCAGCATGCGGCACGGCAGGAGGGGCTCCCAGCAGAATGGGTGCTTCCTCCCATTTGGTAGGCACAGAATCCTCCCTTAGATCACCACAGCAGGCTGGGGCAGAGGTGGTCGGGCACCCACCTGGGGCCCCTGGGCGGGCGTTTCAGCCTAGCCAGGAGTCCTCAGGACAGCCCTCAGCTGCCCAGCTGGAGGCCCCGGATGACCGCTCCGAATCCCAGGATAGCCTTGCTGGCTGTCGCTCCAGACACACCCCCGCAAGCTCCTGCCCACACCACAGCCTGGGCCCCTGCGAGTAGGAGGTGGGCAGACTGGCCAACTACTCATCGGATTTGCCAGGTGGTTGGTTCCACTGACCTGTTCTCCACAGGGCAGCTCTGGGGACCCAGCGGCAGTGACAGTGACGGCGACAGCTTGCAGACAGCTCTCAACGCTCCGTGTGAGCACTGAGAGGCCACCTGGACACGTGTGGTGTCCTCCCTCTGCCTGCCACAGGGCTGCTACAGAAGCCACCATCACCTGGGCAAGGACAAGGGCCTGTGTGGCCGTGAATCCGGCCCATGGTGAGATGGGAAGTTCCCGAGTCCTGCTGGGCTGAGTCCCCACCCCAAAGCAGGCTCTGCCACACCACCCCGCTCCTCCGCCAGCCCTGTGGAGGCAGGGACAGCACTCTTCCAGTCCAGGCCAGGACAAGGACTGAACCCTCCGGGACTAACCCCGCGGAGCCTTCCCAGCTCGGATGGAGCCAGTCTCTGTGATCAAGAGGACAGGGCACAAGGGACATGAAAGACTCCCAGGGCCATCAGGAGAGGCGCGTTGCCGGCTGTGGTCCCCGGGTCAACTGCTGTGGCCACCACGTGGAGGTGGAACAGGACTGGGGTGTCTGGCCAACAACTCCATAGCACAACTCCTGGAAACAGCCCAACCCTGTCACACCCTGAGAGGACAATTGCCCAGCTCCACCTGCAGCTGGCAGCTCCTGGCCATCACCCCCAAGATGCTGGTGACAAAGAAGAAACTCTGGGGTGATTGTTACGCCAGATGATGGTTATGGGATGAGCCCAAACCTCACAGGTTGAATTCAAAACACCCAGGACCTCAGAAAGTAACATGATTAGGTAACCAGACCGCGACAGAAATAGCAGGAAGCTGCTGAGGAGGCCCACATCCAGGATGACCAGCACCCTGGTGGAAGGGGGACGTCCAGAGACAGACACACACATGGGGAGAAGGCCATGTGACTATGAGGACTAGATGGGGGACCACACAAAAGTCACAGGAGGCCAGAGGTGACCAGCGAGCCGCTGAGCTCTCCTGCATGTGTGCGGGGTGTCCCTGAGGTGACACAGCAGGTGGGCCTTGCCCTCCTTGTGGCTTTGGGGCTCATGCCCAAGTGACCTCCATCAGGACAGTGCATGTGGGGTGGGGAGGCTGGTGTGCTGCCCCTTAGGGTGCAGTCTCAGCCCCGGTGGTGGAGACCAAAAGAACAGCCCCTGCGGGAGGCTGGGGTTGCCATCTGCACCCCGAAGGCCAAACTGCCAGGGAGGCCCCACCACTATGCTGAGCCCCCAGCCCCTCTGGCTCACTGCCTGGTGCTGCCTAGATATTACCCGTGTCAGTCACATCACCATGCGCTGGGACTGTGACCCAAAGCCCCAGGCTGGAGAGAAGCAGCGGGAGTCTCTGCTGGTGCTCAAAGGCTCCACACCCACACTCCAGGTGTCTGTAGGGCTGATGCTGCAGGTCCTGCACGGGCCCTGCCCTGTCCCTGGGCCTTGTCTTGTCCCAGGCCAGAAGAGGCAGGGGCAGGGACAGCTGGAGAGTAAAGGAAGCGGGAGAAGAGTGCATGGCTGTGGCTATTTTTACCCAGACCTGTGCAAACAGAGGCCAGGCGGGCCGGCGGGTCCCTCCCTGCCCTGGCACCTGGCGTGAGGCCCTGACCTGGCAGGTGGAGCGTTTGGTTGGGAGCCAGAGAGGAGGGGCAGGGCAGGAGAGGAAGAGGAGGCGGCCTGGGCCTGAGCCTCCAGCCCGGCCAGGCTCCTATCTAGGCACCTAGACTAGGGCAGCAATGACAGTGGCAGCCACGCATGTCACCCCTGTGCTAGGCAGGCCGGGCAGAACTCTCTGCCAACAGAGCCAACCAGGAACAGAGGTCAGCAGGAATGAGGCTGGGATCAGGGTCGGGGTCAGGCTGCCATTACAGGCACTGGGCGGGGCCTGGGTCAGGCCGTCGGTGACAGCCACAGGGAGGGGTGCCAGCCCAGCCACCACTCTCGGTCCCAGCCCATTAGGCCCGTCCTCCCCACAGAGATCCCCAAACTCTATAGCAGGGCAACTGTCACCTACTCCAGCCCACAGGAGCTACAGCGAAGAACCCAAAATCTGCACACAGGAAGGCATTCCTGGCAGGAGGATCCGCCCAGCCAAGGTGCAGGGCCAGGAAGCAGAGCCCAGCAGAGGCAGCCAGAGGAGAATGGGGGATTACTGGGGGCCAAGGAAGGAACTTGGGGTCCTCAGAGCTGGGAGAGAGCACAGCACTAGAAACTGGGGGTGCAGGGAGCTCAGGGCCCAGACAGCCTCCCACTCCCTACCTCAGGACAGAACTACTCCTGCCTCCCTGCCCTCCTGGGGCCTCTACTCCAGCTAGGAGGTAAACAATGAGTAACAGGGCCACCTCCTTCCAGGGGGCACCCACCCGGGAGGTGGCAAGCCCTAGGAAGAAGAAGCTGAACCCAAGAAGGCTCACAGTTGCTTCTCGGGTGTTCAATGAAGCAGGAGAGAGAGGTGAGAGCCTCACGAGGCCTGGGGTGGAGGCAGGAGAAATGGGAGCAGGAAACCGGGTCACTGAGGTCCAGTGCACACTTCTATCTAGGGAGAGCCAATGTGGTGGCACACGCCTGTAATCCCAGAACTCAGGAGGCTGAGGCAGGAGGGTGGCTGCAAGGTTGAGGCCAGCCTGGGCTACAAAGGGAGACCCTAACTCAGAAAAAACAGAGGAAAATAAATAAATGAGTAAGCTAGGAAAAGGCAGGAGTGCTGGTGCTTCCACTCAGTCTGATAGAGAAAGACAGAGAGAGAGAGAGAAAGAAAGAGAGACAGACAGACAGACAGAGAGACAGAAAAACAGAGAGAGAGAGAGAGAGAGAGAGAGAGAGAGAAAGACAGAGAGAGAGAGAGAGAGAGAGAGAGAGAGAGAGAGAGAGAGAGAGAAATTGAATAATCCCCCCAGACGCAGTAAGCAGGCTAGGACCATGGACCCTGGCATCCAGGACCAGCCATCCAGTTTCTTCCAAAGAAAACAGGTAGCTGGGGAAAGGTCTGGAGTAAGTTCCAGGGTGTGAATCATTTTACACAACAAGTAGTTTAAAAAAAACAAAACAAAACAAAAAAACCCTAAGGCAAAGGGAATTAACCTAAGGGTATTTACTCCAGTGAGGAATTCTAGTGTTTTGCAGAGTGAAGAGCAGACTGTGTGTGCCAGCCCTGGGGTTCCTGTTCCCTAGAGAGACCTCCCCCCCTCCCCCGCACAACCGGGGATTGAACTCAGGCCCTTGCACTTGCCAGAGAGCCCTCCTGAGGCACAGATAGAGTGACAACCTGGAGGAAGTGAACCAAGTGATGGGCTTAGCGGAGTTCAAGAATTTTATCACCATCTAGAGTTGGAGCTTTTTGCTTTTCTTTTCTTTTCAGTCTTTTTGACAATTGCAGCCCTGATTCTGGGTTTGAAGAGGGAAGAGCTGGGGACATGAAGGAAGCTGCTACCGGGGGCTGCTAACGGGGTGGGGGTGCAGGTACACGGTACACGCTGGCTTCTCTCTCTGTGGCCGAGCGTCTGCTCCAGAAGAGGCAAGATTGGGCTGGGCTGCGGCTCAGTGGGGGGCACTGGCCCAGCATGCCCGAGAGCTGGGTTTCACCCCTGCCACCAAAAGTTTTAGATAAATAAAAGAAATAAGGAGCAAAGATTTGGCTGCGGGTCCAGAGGTCTCGGTCTGTGTCACCAACTCTTGCACTTGGGCACTTGGCAAGGTGGAACATGGAGGCAGAAGAACACAGAGGTGCGGACAGTCACCTCAGGGCAGCCCTCCGGGAAGCAAAGAGAGGAAAAGCAGCAGCCTGGGTGCCCATGTGCCTTTAGGACCCACGTAGGGACCTCACTTCTTTGGCCCAGCACCACACCTCCTAACAGCCGCACAGGTGAGGCACCTAGCCCATGGGGGTGCTTACCCACCCACTGCAGGCCCAGATGCAGCCAACCGGCAGGAGACAAGAGGCAGAGACCCCCACTCCTGGGTCAGGTATCTGCCTCCTCCTCTCTCTACGCCTCCACTCCCTCCACCTGCAGCGAGTCTCTCCCTGGCCTGGCCAACCCATGTGGGTCCCCCATACAGCCATTGTCAGCAGCTCCCAGCCGATCCCCTTCTGTCCACACAACCCAACACCCAGCCCCCGCCCCCCCACATCTCCCCCAGAGGGAAGAAGGTGCTGCTGGGGAGCCCTCCCGGAGACTGCCCCAACACTGCTTGGAGAGGGTAGGGTGGGGACACACTGGGGCCAGGAGGAGCCCTTGGCGTTCTTCCCCCTGGAAGTGTCCCCTCTTAGGCAGATGACTGCGCATCCAGAGGAGCTGGGCTGGGAGGAGGAAAACGAAGTGACCACCTGAGGTTTCCTGCCTGGGAACAGGGACACAAGGAGGAGAGGGGAGAACTCCAGCAGCGATCCTCCAGACTGCTCCGTGGAGCAGAACTGTGGTCACCTGTCCCCCTCACCTTGGGAGACTGGAAGCCGCCCCTGAACACCATGACGAGCAGGAGCCCCGCAACCAAGAGGCACAATGGAAAGGGGCTCCCTAACCCCTGCGCAGGGCGGCCACCCAAGAGGGGTGCAGCTGGGCTCAGGTGGGTGCAGTGGCACGAAGACCTGAGCCTGGAAAGCAAGGACAAGCTCTGCCTCCTGAATCAGGTCGGTGGACTGAGCCCCACCAAGGAAAGGCAAGGCTGGGAGGAGCCCCACGCTTGCAGACCTCATTCCTGGCCGGGGCAGCCTTCAGGGACACTCTCAAGAGAGCCTAGGACACACACGGTGCTGCCTCCAGACAGGGCAGGCAGCGCAGGCAGCTGCTCCCAGAGAGGGGAGAGGCCAGAGATGGGTTGGGACCCCAGCCACAGTCAGGGCAATGCAGGCCGTAGGAAGAAGTGTCTCCCAGTTGGCCCCTGGCCAGCCAGGTCACGGGGACCCATGGGCCTCCCTGTGTGACACCTGGGACTGAGGTGAAGGACAGAGGTGGGGACAGAGCCAGCTCCCCATCCAGTTCAGATCTGTTGTTGTCCCTGCCAGTCCCCAAGCCACAAGCCTGGCCACAGTGCCCAGCCTAGGGCCTTGCCCGGAGGCCACTACAGAAGCCCCAGGCCAAGTCCTGGGTCCTGCTGCTAGGCAGAAGGAGGCTGAGTGGATGCTCCCTCCCTATTCTTCAAGGACCAGGGCCGCGGAATGCCCAGCATGTCCAACCTGGGCTGTGTCCACTTCTCTGCCCATGGAAGCTAGGCGCTGGGCCCATCCCCTTCTTGAGCATGTGCCTTACCACAAGCAGCCACCACGTCACCAGCCAGGGTCCCCACTGGCCTCTGAGACACACCCTGGGTGCCAACCTCACCCAGTCGTGGACCACAGCACCCACCAGAGGCAAATGAGCTGGCATCAGACCTGTCCCCCCTCCTGGGTGGACCTGCTGGCCTCTGTTATCCCAGCTTGCGACACAAGGAGGCAACTGTCCATCACTGGCTTTGTCACCACTTGATTTTTGCTCTTACGTTTGTGCGTGAACATGAGTTAAATAATAAAAATTACATCAGGCATTAAATTCATGAATCTATTTACTTATGCCTATTGAATTACAGAGTGAAATCCGCCTTTTCCTTACTTGGCCTATTCTTGCATTGCTCTGCTGTCAGCATACACCACTCCCAGAGCATGCTGGGAACAGTACCATCGCCTCCGAATTATCTCTGCATTCCAGGCCAACAGAATCCTGTGAAACCATCAGCGCCTGGTACTTCTCTAGAAAAGCACCCACTTTACCTAGAGGTAAGAATAACATTTCCACAAAATATTACTCTCCTATAGCTTTAAAATATTCTCTGTCCCTAGAACCAAGCCCCTTGTCCTCTATGTTCCCACTTTTGTTCTTGACTGGGCGTGCTAAACTTTCGTCTACTTACTGGCCTTGCGATGGCTCACACTTAGAAGTGCCCCCCAGAATTCCACGTGCTCAGGGGGGAGGCTGTCTCAGAGGTGGCTGGATCTAAGTGCGTGATCGATTCGTGGCGCGGGGCTAGGATTAAGGGCAGGCGATTACCAAATCGATCTGCTGGCTGGTTGGGCACCGCCCTAATCCAGCAGCTGAGATAGAATATAAAAGGGGCAGAAAGTAGCCGCTCAGGTCCTTTGCGCACCTTGCTGCCATCTGCCCGCCCTGCACGCCACCCTGCCTTGGAGCCAGCCAAGCATCAGGGACCGCTAGGAACTGTGAGCTAGATAAACCCTCCCTCCCTCAGCCTGTGGGTGCCGGGTATTCTGACTCAATGACAAGAGAAGTAACTAGGGCAAGTCTTTTCAAGGGGCAAGCTTCACTCATTCATTCAGCATTTTACTTTGATTTCATTACTTTCTATTTTTACCTTCACTAATTCCTTCCTTTCTTCAGATTTAACTTGTTTCTTTTCCACTGTGTTTAGTTGTGAACTTATTTCACTAGTTTTCAGTTTCACTGAAACTGTCTGAAGAAGGCTACAATTTTTTCTCTAATCATGTAATGTCCATATTGTTCAGGTTTCCATGTTCATTGTTACTGATTCCTAAGTAATGTATGGGTTCAGTTCTCGTTCCTTTCATAGTCAGTTACTGCCGGCACACGCCCACATATTGTCTGCCTTCCCTGGGTTCGGTCCTTCCATCCATAGAATCTGGCAGGTTGGGGCATCTTTGTAGCTTTGTTTGTCCCTTCTTTTGGCTGTTCGGGGGTCACCTAGAGAAGTCCACTCATTGTCCAGCCAGCACCGGTCAGTCAGCACACTGATCTCTGAAAGCAAGGACCATGCTGCTGAGACCCGGGTCACTCTCCTCCTGCCCCCCTATCGCCCTTTCACTCAGAGCATAAGAACTCAATCGGAACTCTCCTGGGTACAAAATGCCCATGGGCTCCACTGCCCCAGCAAGCACCCCTTACCATCCCGGACACATCTCTAGGCCCATCTGCTCTGCCCCCAACTCCACGGACTCTGCTCCAGCACCACCTCTGCCACCCGCCCACTGCCACACACCACCTAAGAAGCTTGAGCTAAAGGAGAGGATCTCTACGTTGGCTCTGGGCTTCAGGAGCTTCAGTCCATGTCTGGCTGGCAGGGAGGGGCAGGCAGGACAAAGCTGGGGCACAGCACAGCCTCCAAAGTCCCACCTCTACGGACCTGCTTCCTCCAACCACACCTCACCCCTCAAGATCACCCCACTCCGAACAGTGCCATCAGACTGACAACCAAGCCTTTAACACAGGGCCGTAGGGGACTTTTTTTCTGAGATGGGGTCTCTCTATATAGTCTAGGTTGGCCTCAAACTAATGATCCTCCTGCCCCAGCCTCCAAAGTACTGTTTGCCACCATGCCCAGCCAGCTTGGGGGCCGGGTCAGATCAAAGCATCGCTGTGACCAAGCCCTGAGCTCCCCCCAAGCTGGGAGCAGTCGTGTCCCCTATACCAGGACACATGTGCGCCTGCTCTGTACAGACACACACATGCACCTCGTGCTGAGGCCATCAGAGGGGACACAAAAGAGCAGCCATCCTTCGAGTTTCCCCGACCCATGTTCTGGGCTACCTGGTGACCCCCAACCACATTGAGCTCTGGGATCTGGAGGAAGGAGTTTTAAGGTCACCTATCTCCGTCCCCACAGGTACAACTGAGGTCTCTGCCTTTATCCCCCAGAGAAAAACAGAAGTTTCCCTACCCGTCCATTCCCCAGGCCTCAGTTTCCCTGCTGTGGTAGCTGTCAAGGTACGCCCTTCAGATGCTCTTCAAACTGGAGCGTGCTCCATGGCTGTGGCAGTGTGTGCAGCCCACCAAGGCCTCCTGTGCTCCCTGTACTCTGGAACTCCTCTCCGGGTAGCCCGAGGGTGCTCCTGTCCCCTCCTGCCCTCTCCCTTTGTCTTCCACATCAGTGTTGGCTCGCCAAGCAGCCTGAACCAATGCACTTGCCCTTGGTTCTGTCCACAAGCCCCAGCTGCCCATCCAGGGCAGGTCCTAGGGCTTCATGTCCATACCTGTCTGTGGGCACAATTCTTCCTCCACTGCCTGCACTCCATGAATTTGTTTCCCACATACAGCTGCAGTGCCACCAAAAAAATCCCCTATTCCTGACCGAGCCATGCTGGGCTCCCCTGAAGGGTATATGTCTGCGTCTCAGACTCATCCTGGGTGAGACATAAATGACACTCATGCTGTTACAGCTTGGAGGAAAGACGCCCTCCACCCTCCGCACAGGAAGAAGGGTAGCTTGGGGTAGTGATCAGCATCCAGACAACAGTGTGAGTGGCCTGCAGGGACACCCCAGGGCTGTGATACCCCGGCCCAGCCCCCATCATGCAGGCCAACTCCTCTCTGTGATCCCCAGCCACCCTTTCCAGGGACCTCAGAACCTCACTGGCCCCCTGCAGCTGTGCCTGGGGAACCAGTGAGAGCACAATTCTGAGAGGTGTCGGAGGGCTGGCGCAGCGCGGGTGGCATTCACGTGGGGATGAGGCAGGCAGGAAGCCAGGCATTCTGCATGAGTAACTAACTCTCCTGCTATGCCTGTTGTTATGGGGGACGGCAAGTGACTGCCTCCCTCTCCCAAACCTCCTGCATCCTCGTCTCCCTTGGAATGCTGGCAACCAGAGGAAGAGTAGAGGCTTGAGCCAAAGCCTGGAGACAGGTTCTGGGAACCCAGGGTGAGAGACAGAACTGGCACCCTAGGGAGCAATCACACAGGAAGGGGACCAGAGGGCAGGGTGTGTATGTCTCCTCCCAGGCCTGGACCAGGGGAGTGGAGGGCAGGGGCACCTACTTCCTGCTAGGCTGCACTGTCAGGGCAGGCTGACTGCAGAGGGGCTCAGGCTCGGGACAGGAGTGACCCAGGGAGCTGCCTACTCCCTGGTAGCCGCCTGCCCAGCTCTGCTTCTGCCATCCCCCATTCCCTGGAGCCCTGCCACACTCCCAGGTAGGCACCTGAGGCCATCCTCATCAGATACCACAGGCTCCCCACAGACTGAGCACCCCTGAGCCCCAGACCCCAAGGCCTTAGCCACAACTCACTGTAGCATGGCCAGGTTCGCCCTTGGTTGCATTGTCGGGCTTTGTTTGTGCTATTGTCTTTTCTGTTCCTTTCACTTCTGAGTATGCTTTGTGCCCTTCGGTGGGTACGCAAGGCTGCTTCCCACAAGGACGATTCAGAAAGAACAGAGAAGCACTTCCGTTTTGGAGTCTGTGGGAAAACCGAGCTCCCTGCGCCACCTTTCTCTGGCGAGGAGCGGGCGGAGGAGCGGGCCAGGAGGTGTGGGCACTCGATCCCTCGAAGCTGGCCATCAGCCCTGAGGACAGCCCTTCTGGCTGGCTGCCTCAAGCCTTCTCTCACTCCCCTGCCCTGCCCGTGTCCCCCGGGAGGGTCCCGTGGCCATGTGGTGTCTGGCTCCCTCCTATGCCGGATCCTTACATTCCCCAGACCCACTGTCAAGTGCCCAGATCCCGTTCTCAGGCAAACATCGAAGGCCTGGAGACAAGCACTAGGTGGGGACAATAGCCGATTCTTCACACCCTTGGCTCCTGGGACACCAGGCCAGCAGAGGTCACCACTGCCCAGAATGGCATCGTGAGCCTTGTGTGGGGACCACTGGGCCAAAGAGAGGCAGGAAGCCCTGAGCCAGCCATGTCTCGTGGACGCGCCTCCCAGCACTGCCCACGGACCCCCGCACCACCGTGCTGCGTGGGCCTCCCAGAGTCACAACCCGCGCGCGGGCCGGGGCGAGGGATGAGCCTGGGACCGGGGGAAAGGGGTGCTCGCAGTCGGGCCCCTCGGACAAGCAGATCTCAGGACGTCGCTCCCCGCAGGGGGGCGCTGCAGCTCTTGCTCCGGGCCCCAGAGCCCGTAACCTCCGCACAAGTGGACTCGAGCGGCCCTACTCCCCGCCAGCCTCTGCGCGCCAAGGATCAGACCAGCGCCCCAGTCCGAGGCGCAGCGTTGGGGACTCGCTCCGTAGGCGGTCAAGCCCAGGCACCTGGCGGGACAAAAAGGGCCCGTGGGAGTAGGGGGACACTGTGGGGCCGAGCAGGAGGGGCGCGACAGGACCCAGAGGAGGAAGCCGGTGGCGAGTGCCCGCTCCGCCGCGCTGGCGGGACGCAGGTGGCGGCCGGCGGTTTCAAGCCTGGGGACCCCGGATCCGCCCACACCTGCGCGGAGCCCCGCCCCCAAGCGCCCATTGGCCGCGCCCGCCGCCCGTCAGCAGCGGTCCCGCCCCCGAGACTCCAACCGGGACCGCGCACCCGCCGCCGTCCCCGCCGCTCGCGACCATGCGCCCGCCGCCCGCCCGCTGGCCCTGCGTGCTCGCCGCGCTCGCCTGCGCCCTGGGCGCCGCAGTGAGTGGGTGTCCCGGGTGGGGTGCGGGGTGCGAGGCGAGTCGCAGACAGGACAGCGGGCACCGGCTGCGGGCTCTCCTCTGTCTCTGCGCGGGCCGACCCCCGACAGGTGGGGGTGCGGTCATGCCCGGTGTCCCCGCTTGGCGTCCCGAGTACTCAGGCGGCTCCGTGGGTGTAGAAGAGTCGCCGTGGATGGGAGGGAGACTGGGGGTGGCGTGGACAGGGAGCGTCGGTGTGCGCGTCTAGGCTGACCCCGGCTGGGGGCGTCTCTGGGTCTGGGTGCCCCACGATCTGGGCTGTCTCCCGTTGGGGTGTTCCCGACTCTGGTGCTAGCCCCGCTCTGCGGTGTCCGTGGCGTTTTGTGTATCTAGACCTTCTGTTCTCTCCCGCTAGGAGACAGCAGAGAAGTCCTGGGGTCCGGGGCGGGTGGCAGTGGGTAGCCAGTGTGGGGTCCAGCTGGAGGGCCCAGTGTGCCCAACCTGCCTGGCCTTCGCCTCCCACCTCTGCTTCTCCCAGGGCTATGTGTGTCCCTGGCACCAGGGGCCCTGTGCCCACGTGTGGGTGTCTGAGATGGCTCGCCAGGGCCCGGGGCAGGCGCTGGGCCTCCTGGGAGAGCATGGGAGAGCTGGGGCTTCCTGAGCCCCTGTCTGCCCTAACCCAGCAGAGGCTGACCTTCCCCTCGCCCGGCACAGAGCCATCCTGAGCTGCAGCTTGAACAGGGCCCCGAGTGCCACAGGCTGCGCACTGGAAGTGGCTCAGCACTGCCTGGAGAGGGCAGAGACCTTGGCCTTTCTGTCCCATAGTCGCTCCTTGTGATCCCCACCAGGGCACAAATCTGTGTCTCCACCTTGCTGGTGTCTCCCACACTCTGGGGACAGGACACTCATTACTTGGCCCAGAGGCAGACCTTTGACCATGGGCTGAATCCCCATCCCCTGATACCTGTGAGACCCCCCTGCTTCTCTGGGCTCTGACCTGAGCCTGCAGCTCTGGCTCTGAGTGTCTCTGGTCTCTCTTAAGGGATCAGGACTGAGGCTCTGGTCTTCCTCATTTCTCATAGCGCTCTACAGGGCTGAGCCCACAGGGTGAGGAGGGGCCCAGCCAGGATGAGGAGAGGCCAGGCTGCAGCAAGGGGCCCATGTCCCTGGCCCTTGAGTGGACATGAGGCAGTACTGCTCCAGCCTCCCCTGGAGGGGGTCATAAAGCAGCTGCAAAGTTCAAGTTGAAGGCTCAAAGCCTTATCGCTCCTGTTTATGGCTCTGACATTAGCCTGGAAGGGGAAATCTCCAAACAGGGAAGCGAAAAAGGAAAGAAAATCCAGTGTCTCTCAGGAGGAAGCGTTCCCGGGGCCTCCAGCAAGGACTTCCACCCTGCCCAGGAGAGCAGGCCCGGAGTTCCTCACCTCACCAAGGCACAGCACAGGGCAAGCAGCGCCAGCAGCCCCTCTCTGCCAGGGGTCCTGAGCCAGGGATGCAGCAGACTTGGAGACAGCCCTCCAGAACTGCAGCAGGGACGACTGAGTGGGACAGTGCCACCCATAAGGCTACCGCTTTGTGGCCTGAGCCCACAAAGAGGGGAGCCCTCGGCGCTGCAGGGGCAAAGGTGGCTCCTGGCACAGCAGGGCACTGCTGTCTGCTCCTGAAGGCCCTTCCTGACCACCAGCCCCTTGCTCCTGCCCTGATGCCAGCTCTGCAGAGCCACTGACCCCCAAGGCCACCCTGCTGGCCTTAGAGATATGGCTGCAACAGGGTCAGGCCACCTGCTCAGGAGCAAAGCTGTGGCCCCTGGGCTGCCAGGCCCCAGCCATGCCAGAAGAGGGAGCTCTTGGGGAGGTTTCCACCTCTGTGCTGGTACACTTGAAACTTGCCTTCCCTGGAGAGTCCCGGCTGAAGACAGGAAGCCTCCTCTCCATCCTACTCCAAAGTCAGAGCCTCAGTTTCTTTACCTCATAATGGGAGCTGACAACTCTTGGCCCAGGAAGCAGGAAGTAGGAGGATGGAGCTAGACTGGGGAGGGCAGCTGCACCGCCCAACCAGGCACCATCATCCGTGCCCCTGCGTGCCATCTTCACTGGAGCCCTGGGTCCCAGCACACTTCTGGGAGCACAGAAGGATAAACATGCTGGGGCAACATCAGGTCACGCATCCCCTGAGTGCCCCGTCTGGGAGCAGGGGAAGGGAGGTGGCCAGGAGGGGCCAGGCCCAGAGAGTTGACAGGCGATGGGCCTCACACCACAGGCAGCCCCATGGTGACGGGGCCAGGGCTGCAGCACTGTCACAGGCCTGAGCACGCCAGCTCCTCCAGCGCAGCACCCGATACAGGCCACAGTGAGGACAGGCTGATGACAAAAGGAGCCTGGAGACCCCCTCCCCTCACCTGGCCTCCTAACAAAGGCAGGTATTCCCTGCACGCAGGGAAATGGCAGCACGTCCCCCTTCCCACGCCTTACTCCACTTCGGAAGACGAATGACATTTTAATCTTTCCACCACATGTACTGGTGCTTGGGGTTTGTTTTGCTTTGCTTTTAAGGTTTTCAAACAGATAAAGCAGGTAGAAAGATAGTATGATGAACATGCAAATGCCCACTTCCTAGGTTTGACACTGGACAATTCATGTTTGCATTATTTGCTTTTTTGGCTAGAGTATGTTAAGGTCAATTATAAACATCCTGACCTTTTATGCCAAGTTATTCAAGATGTATATCTAAAACCAAAAGATATGTGCCCACATAATTTGATACCATCGCAGAACTGACGAAACTCCAAGATGAGTTGCCTTCCCACTTAGCATTCAGTGTCCCCAAGTCTGTGTCTGGGGGCTACACAGTGAGCTGTCACGGTGAGCTCATGTGGGTCCCCTTCTACATGGCTCCGGTACGAGGATCCCTGTCTCTCCAGAAGTGTCCTCCTGCCCAACTCCAGATCATGTTCTTCCTGCACACCAGGTCACCAGGGAGAGGAGAAGGTCGCCAGGCAGCTGCATGCGCCAAGGACAGCCTCATGCACCCACGCCAGTGCTGACTCTGCTGGTGCCCCCATCCCAGCGTCACCCAGGCACTGTTAATGGGGTCCTGTAGACCCTCCTTCCCAGAGATGCCCAGGGATCTCTGGAGGGAGGAGGACTCAAGCTCACCACTTAGGCCAGAAGGCTTTGAGTCCCCAAAAGAACCCCTCCTAGCAGCACTGGGGCTCGGTAATAGGCTGAAGGTGTTTTCTCAGGCCCTGCTAATAATGAGAGCCCTTGGTCAGGGCTGCTGGGGCTCTGGGAAATCCTGCCCCAGGACAGAACAGAACTTTGACCCTACAGCTCCCGATCTTCCTCACTGCACACACACGTGCAAGCACACCCGGTTCCCATCCACTTCCACACACAGCTCAGACTGCCCCCCATAAGGGATGTGGTTTGCCAAATCTGGGTTTGCACCAAGCAGAGTCTTTAGGCTGCAGGCAAAGGGATGCAAAATACAGGAAAAAGAAGAGAAACCAGTACCAGGGGTGAGGGAACGAAGAGACCTGGAGCTCTGTGCCGGTGGACACCCATCCAGCGGGTCGGACGTCTAGCCTGCCAGGGTGTGCGCAGGGCATTGGGCTCAGGGGCCAGGCTGGGGCTCTGGCAGATGCTGCTCACCCGTGGAGGCAGCCTCTCCTGCCAGGCTGTGTCCTCTCCGTGCACCTTTCAGCACAGTCCTAGTAGCACGTGCTGCTGCGACTGCTCCCATTTCACAGATGAAGTTATGGGTGCTGCCTGAAGTCCCCAGAAGGAAGCGCCCATCTCATTCTGGACGCAAATGGGCTTAGGTGAGCACCTCCACCCTGAGAAGCACTTCTTCTTCCAGAGGGCCGTGGAAGCCACACACTGCCCTGTAACCTCAGAGACAGCTTCTGATGCACGTATCTGAGTGGCGGCTCTGGATTGTCAGGACTGCTTGGGGGTGTGGCCCCTGCCCAGATCTAGTCGTTGTGCTTCTGTTTGCTGCCCCAGCGAGATCCTCATGCCCTTTCACCTCAGGAAGGTGAGGTTTTTCTCAGCTTCTTTGTGTGCCATCCATGAAGCAGGGAGCTGCCTCTCCTCCTGGGTTCTGTGATCTGCCTCACCTTCCGGCCCTCCTGGCCCCCTCACGTCCTGCCCCTTTCTCCTCTCATCCCTTTGTGCCTCCCCCTTACCACACCCATGGCTTTTGCTCACACGCTGGCTCTCTGCAGCCTTGGTTTCCCCAGCGCTCTGTTGCCCTGGATTTCAGGAGGGGAGACCTAAACAGATGTTGGAGGTAGGGGACAGATGACGGTGCTCTGAGCATCCAGCCCTGCTCCTCTCGCGGAGCCTCCAGGCTGGTCCCAGGCAGAGAAATGGGCCCTCTCCTTGCACAGCTCAGGAGCACAAGTCATTCCTGTGCCTCCAGGGCTGGGCAATCTGCAGACAGAAAGTTCTTTCTCTGGTGTCCCCAGACTTCTGCTCCCCAGAGGGACTCATGGTCCCCTGGGTCACACCATCTGCCACGTGGGTAAGTCTTTACTAAGTGTGCATCTCCCATCCTGCCTCAGATGTGCCCACCCCAACCCAGGAGTTGAAGCACTCTCTGAAAGTAGCACTTGAGGCCTTGCCAATGCCACCCCTGCCTGTATCTCCAGAAGACTTCAAGTGCAGTGCGAACGCGAGTGCTTCGCGAGTGCACACACACCACTCCCGCTTTCCACTTCTCTGACCCCGGCACCCTCCACCACCTTCCACTTCCTTCCTTCTGCATGAATCTTACCCTCCGGCCACATCCCACCCCACGCTCTTTTCTGGGATTGGTAGACTTGGCCATCTTTGGCCAGGGAATTTTCCAGTGCTCCGTGTGTGCCTGGAGTCCAGAGGGATAATGAGGATGTTTAGAAAAGGGAAGTAAGTGGGAGAGGAAGTCCAAAGTCTGCCTGGATTCCTCCGTGATAAGGGCTAGAGGGAGCTGCCCTGGGCCTGGCCCTCAGAGGACAGCGATTGACCAGATGGCCCGAGGCAAGACTGTGCACAAGCGTTGATGCTATCCAGACCAGGGGTCAGAGTCTTGGGCCCATCTGGGAATATGTGCAGGTCCTCCTGTGGGCCATCTCCTCTACCCTTCTCCAGATGGGACCGGTCATGGGGCTAAGTTGGGGCACACAGAGCTCCTCTAGACCACCCCTCACTCGATGCAGAAACCCCCTGGGCTCTTGGGTCACCCCGGGGGCTCCTGTGCACAGCCGTTGTCCTCTCCCAGCTGCCTTGCAGGAAGGGCTCTGTGGCCGCACCGCTGGAGGAGTAGAGTTGGCTGGAGAAGTTGATCCCGTCCTTCCGCCCTCAGAGAGTAGCAGGCAGGAGCTGCTGGGAACCCTGGGTCCCACAGTGACTGGAGAAGAAATCTCTCTCAGGAGAGGGCGTGGCTATAGCCAGGCTTCAGGCCCAGGAAGGAAAGGCATCGGTTGTCCACACACAAGGCTGGACACTGGGTTACCAGGACAGAATACTTGACGTGCTCAAGTCCCGAGTAAAGACACTGGCTCATGCTATGGGACAGCGCCCGTGGCAGGCACGGCTGCGGCAAGGGCCTGGATTTTCTCCTTCCTGCTATGAGTTAGGTGGCCTTTGTTATCATGTCCCACTTGGTGGCAAGATGGCACTAGAAGCTCCATCCTGTGAAGGCCCCAGTTGGTGGGAAGAGCAGGCCCTTGCTGGCAGCCCAATCCCACGTCCCAGGAGGTAGCCTTCGGATCTGTGCAGCCCGACTCCAGCCAGGTGCCACGCAGTGTGGCTAGGAGAGCCCAGACATGGGCCTCCATCACAAGTCAGTCCCCTGGCAGAGAGCTTTGCAGACCCCGGGGTCAGCGGCAGGGGAGGAGGTTGCTTCCTGGACAGGTGGAGATGGGGGTATGGCACCCAGAGGAGGAAAGAATGGCAGGAAACGGAACAGACAGACGCCCACTACCTCCATCCTGTTTTTGTGTTGCCCTGCGCAGGAGGGGAGCAGGGACGGGAGCATCAGGAGAGTGAGAAAGGGCCAGAGGTGGGGAGACTTCTGTGGCTGGTAGGTGGCAGGGCTGGGAAGGCACTTGCAGGAGACATGCGCTTCAAGACAAGCGAGGGAGTGCTAGGACATGACACAAGCCAAGTGGCCAGGGCCCAGGTTCCTCTCTCCCAGGCCACCTCTGGGATCCACCTGGTCACCCTGTTCCCACAGCTGAGGATGAACCAGCACAGATCCTGTCTCCTGCAGCCTTGTGAGCACTTCCTTATGGGAAAGAGAACACACAGGTGCCACCTTCCCTTTAAGGCCGGTATCTTTTCCTTCAGTAGTTACCCGAGTAGCTGCCCTGCTCCATGATAGTGCATGTGGCTTCCACTATGCCAAGCCTTATAGGACTTCCCAGCTCCTGACTTTACCATAGTGGACTGGCAGAGGTAACAGTCCAAGGTACAATCCCTGTGTTCCTGTGGCTTCTGGACCAGCAGCGAACAGTCAGTGGGGGTTGCGTGCTGCGAGACTCTGGAAGGCATCCTAGATGAAGAGGCCTTCTTCGGGCCTGGCCAAACCAGCCATAGTGCCAGCTCCGTGGGGTGAAGTTGGACTCTGGGTGACCCGAGAGGCAGTGAGCTCCACTTCAGCAGGGGAGGAGGGAGTTGGGGTGGAGGAATCTCGGCTGGGCGGCTCGCTAGGCAGCTGCTCGCCTCAGTTTGGAGCCGTCTGCCTCAACAGCGATGCAGAGCTCTCTGCTGCCCGTGGTGGACACTCAGAGCAGCCATCGCGGTGCTAGGTATTCTGGTGCCTGCAGACCCCTGTCAGTAAAAGAAGAAAATGAAAGGGAACCCCCACTTACACTCCTCCCCCAGCCCACTTCAAGACACATTCATGTCAGCAGTGGAGGTAGATGGAGCCCGTTTTTCCTACAGAGAAACTGAGACCCAGGGAGACAAGGACCTTGTTCTAGGATGGAGAGATTTGAGGAGACCCTGAGAACCTCTGGTTCTGGAAAGGTCTTGCTGGGTTCTGACTTCAGCCCTGGTGGGGACTGTACTGTCCTCTTCCCCAGGTACAGATGAGGAAAACTATGCATCCTTTTGCTGCTTCCCTGTGGTCAGAAGGTCAGGCAGCACAGCCCCGGTCCACACTGCCCACCACTTCCCACCCAAGAGCTCTCAAGGCCTGGTTGTCTGGTTTCTCTAGACAACATCACCTCCACACTTGTCCTCCCACTGCCTCACGTCCTGGCACATGCTGTGCCCCAGCAGGCCAGGGCAGGGCAGGGAGGATGCCGGGCTGTTCCAACCTTCTGTCCCCCTTTTGAAGGCGGAGAGGGCCTGGTGATCTTGAGACTTCCTAGAGGGGCCCATCACGCCCTCGAGCCTCCTGACCCTGGGTAGATCTGGAGTGGCTTGAGTTGCTGGGAACGCAGGACACGGGTGAAATCTGGCCTAGAAGGGCTTGGGTCCCTACTCCATTTTGGGGATCAAATGGCTGACACTGGCTCCTGGGGTGGGGACGTGCAACGGACTCCTGGACTCTACCCAAGCCCGGCTGAGGGGCTGCAGGCCAGGATCCAGCTCCCTGTAATGCAGTAGCACTAGCGGGTGCACATGTTCAAGAGACCGAGGCAAGGTCAGGGAACTCAAGCCAGCGGGCAGCTCAGGGCTCGCAGGAGAGCCCTTGCACCGCTGTGCAGCGTCAGCCACACACAGAGCCACGGCTCTGACAACAGCAGCCCTGAGGGGAAGCCACCAGGAAGCATAACGGTGCTCTCAAGGCACAGTAGCTCGGGCGCTGTGCACCCCAGGGGGCTGGGTCCAGGTCCAGGTCGGGTCCAGCCCTAGGCAGATGAAGTTTGGACTGGGCTGGGCTGGGTTGGACAGCTTGCAGTCTGGAGCGAGAGCTGGGGCTCAGTCTCTGGAGGGTTGAGGTCATGTTTGGGATCCAGTGGCTTTGGGAGGCCTGCAGTTGGGTTGCCGTGAGGTTTGGTCTGAAAGTTGGGTCTCCCAGCACAGGAGCAGCTTGCCCTTGAACTGACCGGGCCCCTCCATCCCCTCTGTCCCCAGAGCGGCTGGGAAACCGAGCTGCAACGTGGATGCGACTACCTGCAGCAGATCGAGAGGCAGCAGGAGGAGTGTCTACAGGAGACCCCGGTGGACAATGAGACTGAAGCCGCAGGTTAGAGCCATGGGGAAGGGGCTCAGATCCCAGGTGCCTGGGCTGCTGCCGGCAGGGCCCAGGGCCCAGGCCCCTCCCTCCCTGCTGAGCACATGGGATGCACGAGGCTGACTGTACCCAGAGCTGCTGGCTGGTGAGAGCGGTTGGGAACAGACAGGAGGCTCTAGCCCTCCATGTTACTCACACGCTTGTGTACACGTCCACGCACACAGCCCACAGCTGGGGCCCAGCCAGCAGCTGGCAGGACATGGAATGGCTCTATCAAGCCCCAGATGCTTTGGGAAAAGTGGAGATGCTGCTACCTGGACATGAGCCTGGGTTGTGACATGGTAGAAGGTTGGCCCTGGGACAGGCAGGTCCCAGGCTGGGAATGAAGGGGACGAGGAGCCATCGTGGCTGTGCAGAGCAAGAAGGGACACTCGACAGGTCTGGGAGGGACCAGGCTCTGCCCACGCTCCCTAGGTCCCGTCCCTGCAGTGACGCCCAGGCCGCACACGGCCCCTCAGCAGCTGATGCACCCAGCTCCCCCCAAGCCAGGCAGCAGGAAGAGGGTGCCCCGTTGCCCAGGCTATCACCACAGGAGGCAGCACCCTCCTCTGGGTCAGGCAGCCGGCTCAAGTCAGGTTAGGAAGGGTGAGGGCACCGAGGTCAGAGGTTGGAGGTGGGAACGGGGAAGGGAGCCTCCCTACCCTGGCCAGCTCCCCAAGGCAGGTGACAGGTTAACAACCTCTTTCCGAAGCAGCACACACCCTTTACATCGGTGACTTCCAGCTTCCTGCCACCTCTCTGGGGCCACAGAGCCGCACCCTGCCTGCATCCTTCTTCTCAGCCCTCTCCTTCCCATGCCCTTCAGTGAGTGTGTGTGGCCTCACCCATGGGTGCCTATGCAGGGCGGCTCATCTCTGGGGCTGAGACCGAGGTCTGGGACAGGAGCAGGCCAGGACAGGGCACAGATCCCAGGCTCCCACGGCAGCTCCTGCCGGCCCCAGGCCAGGCCACCTTGTGATCCTGATGAGGTCACTCCTGGCACTTGTGCCTGTTGAGTGCCAACACCCTGCACTCAGCAGCAGCCTGGCCTGGAGGAGGGCAGCGTGGGTCCACAGGCCAGCAGGACCGTGAGGCCTGGCGTGGCCCCATGCAGGTGCTCTGGCCTGTATCTCTTGGGGCTGTGTCTGTCCCTGGGTCTAGCTCTGAGCTGGGGGTGCATGTCCATGTCAGGACCTTTCGGTGTCCCTGTCAGTGCCCATGAGTGTCTTGGTCAGGAAGACAGGGCAGCAGGACACGTGTGCTGGAGGATGGGCGTCCTCGGCTGTGAGCAGTTCTGTAACACCAGACAGATGCCTTGGTCACCCAGGCTCCTGTGCCCCCCTATGGGAACACAGGGCCACTCTGGGTACAAGCACTTTCCTGGCTGCCCTGGGTCTGTGGTGGCTCATTTGCCTCAGCCCCCTGCCCCACTTGCTGACCCAAATCGAGCCTGGCCTGGCCTGCTATGTGGCCATTCTTCCCTGAAGGCCAGGCCACCTTCATCTCTCCCCACAGAGGGACAGACACCCAGCCCCAGACCCCTCCTGGCCTGCATAGGCCTCCAGAGAGTCAGAGCCCAGGCCAGGAGGGCACTGCATACAACAAGGAGTCTGCATGCGGGGTGTGCACAGTGCCACTGAGAGGCATAGACAGAGCCTGGAGGCAGCAGATACCCTGAGAAACTCCTTGGCGACCTTCCCACCCGCGAGCGTGGGGAATAGGCTGCACCCCTCAGCGGCAGTGTGACCTCGGCTGGACCCCACCACAGGTCTCAGCTTCACCATCAGAAATGGAAGGGTTAAACAGCTGCTCACTTAAAGCTAGAGCGGTGCTGGGTGCATCCCAAGGCCGCAGAAGAGTTTGTGTTCATAACTCACGAGGGCCCAGACCGCAGCCCCTGGCTTTGATGCGGGAAGATCTGATGAGGGGCCCATGACGCCTGGAGGGGCTGCCCCAGAACAGAGGAGGGACAAAGCAAGGCCCCGAGGGGCCCCGGGACACAGGTGCGGTCCTCGGCTTCCAGCTGCAGGTGCCACCTGCAGCCACCCACCTGCCCGCCTCCACCTGCACTGCCCCTCTAGCCCCCCCTGCCCCAAGGCACTTCCCCAAGGGGGGCGGCCCTCCACTACTCTTCCCAGGCCCCCTGCTTGGGAACTTGTGAACCTTCGGACCTGGGCTGGGCTGGGCTTGGCCCAGCTGGCGTTGACTTTGGCTCCGGGGTTGGGTTTCCTGAGCAAATCTATGGGCCTGGGCTGTAGAGGAACAATTAAGCCTCCCCGGGGAGGGGGTCTGGAGTAGTCCTGTCCCGCAGGGGCACCATGCATCTGCCCAGCATTGGTCAGCCTCTGCTTGGCAAAGCAAACCTGTGAGGACACCCTGAGCCCTGCCCTACGGCCCCACAAGGACCAGCTCTGTGGAGGGGGTCACTGCCTGGACCCCCATCACCACTCACAGCCTCACTGAGCTGTGGGTTTTCAAAGGCTCACAAGAACTAGATTGTACCCCAATCTACTCATCATCCGTAACATCTCCTTTTATAACAAGCATTTTCTACTGTTGCCTGTCCTGTTGTAAAGTGAAACTCAGAACCCACACATATGGCCCTTTTTTAAGATGCTGGCGGTCCCCAGCAGGCCCTCTCAGGACAGGTCTTGTTTTTGGATGTGGAATGGCAGCCTCATCTGTGTCTGCAGAGTGGAGTCTGTCCGATTTGTTGAAAAGTTAAAAGCCACGGCTGATAATTTTGCAATAGGAATTTTGAAATCAAAATGTCAATTTTCTAGCAAACCACACAACTAACAGCCACTCCTCATGCTGCCAAAAGAAAATGATGCTCTAGCTGTAATGTAAAAGAAAAAATGGCTATAATAAAAAGATCTATATATGTTCAGGCATGATTGCACTGGGAGATAAGAGGATACAGTCTGAAGGTTGTACCTATAAATACAAACGCCAGGAGTGGGAGCACCATAAATGCAGATTGATGTATACAGGCAGCTCTAGCCGTGACTCACACATCCCAGCCAACCTTGCTGTTGGGACATGATTTTCCAAAACACTGAACAGCTCTTGCTTAAGTCCCAAACAAACCGTCTTCTGTCCTTCACCTGGCCTCGTGCTTCGTAAAGGCCCAATGTGTTCAGCCCAGCAGTGAACGCTGTGGGATTAGATGCAAAGTGGAGCAGGAGCCCACGCGGGCCTCGTGGCCAAAGGTGCTCACCAACACCAACACACAGTGTCCCTTCTGTGACCTGGTTCCTCACTGTGCCTGCACAGGCCTGGCACCCCGTGCCTGCCCACCAGATGCCTGGGCCAGGCCCCACTGCTATGAAATGAGATGCTTCCTGTGCTCACCACACCCCCAGCAGGCGCTGAACCCCTTGAGGAGGACCCGAGGGGAAGCCTGGTAGAGAGCTAGAACAGGGGTGCCTGGGGGCTGTCCCTGGCCACCTGGTGACCAGCATGTTCTCTGCCTCTACCCCACAGGCTGCGGCCGGATGTGGGACAACCTCACCTGCTGGCCAGCCACCCCCCGGGGCCAAGTGGTGGTCCTGGCCTGCCCCCTCATCTTTGCGCTCTTCTCCCCCATCCAAGGTAAGGGCCCCAGCAGAAGGCAGGATGCTGGGGTGGGGCGCGTAGGTCAGCTAGCAGGGACAGTGAGCCAAAGGGCCTGGCGCACCAGGGGCTCCCCAGCAGACAAGGTGGTGGCACTGGGTTTTGGAAAGCATTCCTGGGTTTTGATTATCCCTTGAAGATAAGCCTGTGGGAAGGACTCACCCAATATTTGCACAGCAACTGGTGACGATTGACAGCTACTTGGTTAGCACAGGGCTCCTGTGAGCCATGCCAGGCTGGCAGGATTCAGTTTTGCTGCCCGGAGCCAAAGCCATTGGACACCCATATCAGGCCACCCTCCTCCCACCCCATGGATGAGGCTCCTGTTAGCCCACTAGGCACCATGCTGGACACCAAGTGGGGCCCTGAAATGGCCACCGCCTGCCTTCTGGGGGCCGGGCTCATAGTCCAGGGGCCAAGCTCAAAGGAGTCAAGAGTGCTTGGAGAGGAGGGGACTACATGGTCAGCAGTCAGAGGTGGCACTGCTGCTGGGGCTGAGAGAAGAGGTCCTAGGAAAGCTCCCAACCCAGGGAAGGGTGGGAGTTGGCAGCAGGTGAGACCAAGATAAGGAACAGAGTGACCAGAGCAGAGCAAGGGACCGAGGATGGGACAGAGGCCAGGCCGCAGGGCCTCAACGGTGGGGTGACTTCATCCCCCGCCCCCCGAGAAGCCAGTGAGGTGTGAGCCAGGAGCTGTCACAGTCCGGTTGGGCTGGCTGTGGCCCTGAAAGGAGGAGGAGGAGTCAGAAGTACAGAAGGAACTCCTGTGGAGGGCAGAGCGGGGGCCACTCGAGGTCACCTAACACCTGGGGAGAGGACTTAAAGGAGGAAAGTTTACCAGGCTCAGACTGCTTAGATAGTTCCCAGGCAGAAGCATCCTTGCAGAAGGGTGCGGTGGAGAAAAGATGCTACCTTAGAAAGGAAGAACAGGGAGAAAGGGGCAGGGCTGGATGCCACCCTCACGGCCACGCCCCAGGACCAGCCTCCTCCAGCTAGCCCTGCCTTCTAGTCAGCCCTTTGACCTATGACCCCATGGCTGAGTTGTCCACAGATGAAGTGAAAGCCCTCCAGAGCCAGGCCTTCCATGCTGTGAGCCTTCCAGCCATCCTAGTAGGGCTCCACCTGCTCTGGAGGGTCTCACTGTGCAGTTCAGGCTGGCCTCGAGCTCACTTTGTAAGCCAGGCTGGTCTCGAACTCTCCAGCGACCCTTGTGCCTCAGCCTCCCAAGTGTTGGATTACAGGCATGCACCACCGTGCCCAGCTGGAGCAGGAAGATTTCAAGTTTGAGGTCAGCCTCAACAACTTACTGAGACCCTGTCTCAAAATGAAGATTCTAAAAGATCTGGGATGCAGCTCAGTGGTGGAGCGCTGGCCTAGCTTGTGTGAGCAGCTGGGCTTCAATTCCCAGCACTGCTTTGAAACAGCTTCTTCTTGGGGGCCAGACGTTTGGGTTCCAGCCCAACAGTAGGAGAGAGGAGGAACAAGGTGGAGGAGAAGGGTAATGAAGGCAACGCCAGGTGGTTGCCAGTCCCTACCCCTCCATCCCCTCTGCAAAGGGGCTGGCAGGAGACTGAAGAGTCTCTGAGTGGCCCCAGTGCACCCAGGCCAAGGGCTGTGGCCCCTGTGGAGATTCCGAGGACTCTGAGACCCCAGCACACAGGCACAGGGCCATGCCCATCTCACCTGGCCTCCTTGAGACCCGCACTGGGCGGTCCCCAGGGCACAGCCTAGCAGCAGCCTCCTGGATTCGGTCCTGCAGCTCCTGGCCTGAGCCCTGGGTGTGCACCCCTCTGGCTGGCCCCGAGGCCTCTGCAGGGAAGGAAACAGCAGCTCTCCAGGCAGACCCCACCTTTCACCAGAGCTCACCTGCCGGCCACCAGCAATGCCTAGGCCCGGTGGACACCTTCACGGCTGTGCTCAGCGAGCTGAGTTCTGAAATAACAGCAGTGAAAAATGGCTTGGGGCAGAAGGTGTTCTTCTGGCAACTAGATGCAGAAGGCGTGAGCAACTGCCCTCTTGGATTAATACCACCCTTAGTTAGGGCGGGCTGATCAGGCCAGCCTGGTGGCAGAGGCTTAAATGAATGAGACACATGGTGTGAGTTCAGGGCCTGGAGGGTCAAAAACCCTCTCACATGAGTTTGAGATTTTCTGGGCTTTTAGATCAAGAACTTCTCTGGGCAGACTGCTTTTATTAGTTTTTCAAACAAAGGAAGGGAACACTGAAGAAGATACAGACATCTGGGCAGGACTTGGGAGTCCTTTCAAGGCTTCTCGGAGTAACACATGTCACTTTAGGAGAACTATGTCATCCCTGGGAAGGCCTTCACCCACGAGTGAGGTGCCAGCAGCTGTACTCTAGCCAGCTGAGGTTGGGGCCAGGTGGCCTTGGCTGTGGCCCTACCCTGTCCTTTGAGGCCTCTTGGCTTTGCCCACCATTACAGGCCTCCGTGGGACCAGTAGCTCAGAGTCCCTGGGCCTTGGGCAAACCCAAAAGTAAACGTGAAAAGCCAGTCAGTTAATATAAATCCTGCTGAAAGCCACATCATAATGGTCTCCATCACTTCCCTAGGATTCTAAGGGAGGTGCCCGTAAGGCAGAATAGGGACAGTGCCAACCCCACCCTTGCCCCCTGGGAGGGCACTGGCTGCAGGAAGCAGAGGGCAGCCGGGTGAGGGTGGAAGGCAGAGGGAGGCCCCGGAAGAGAACAGCCAAGGGAGCATCTGCTCACTGAGCTCCGGCCTCCCCCCCGCGACAGCCTGTGTGTCCTTCAGCTGTGGTGTTTTCACCTCCACATATGTGAAAAGATGGTTGAATAAGCAGAAGGATGATACTGTTGGCCAAAACAAGGCCTACGTCAGCCATGTCTGTGGCTTCTGTGGGACACCCCTGTCCCTCTCCGCCTGGCCCTGGGGCCCTCAACAGGAAGTCCTGTGCCAACTCATTTGCCCTCGCTGGTCCAGACAGGGCAACCCAGTGGATTCCACAGGATGACGCCATGGTCAGCTGGGCACCAGAAGCATCCATTGTGCATCAGGGGTGGCCAGGTGGAGGAGCACCTGTACAGAGAGGGTGACAAGGTGCCAGGGGAACAGGTGGACCTGGGTCAGGAGCAGGGTCTGTGTCCCTGCCTGGAGACCATGTCCCGTGGGGTCTTCCTGTGCCCACCACCACATGGTCACACCCAACATGAGCTGCTGTATAGATATTGGTCACAGCCTGGTACCGGCAAACAAGATCTGTCCGGAGTGGAGCTTTCATGCCCAGCCTCAGCCTCGTTGCTTTGGGTCTCACCCCCTTTTCTACCTGCCCACGCCTGCAGTGGTCCCCAGAAGAACCAGGTCCTGGGTGTGAGGCAGCAAGGTCCTGGCTAAGCTCAGAGCCCAGGCTGGGCTGCAGGCCAGACCAGCAGCTCCAACTGCCCTGGTAGGAAGCGGGAGGGCAGCAGGAGCCTGGTCTGTCTTGGAGCTTCTGCTGCTGCCCCGGCAAAAAACAGACCCAGCCCAAAGCCCTTCCTTACCAGAGTCCTCCCTGGCCACCCCAGCCCCTGGGTGGACATGGGCCCAGCTCCTTCCCAACCGTCCCTCCAAGCCCTGTTCACCCAGCCTCACCCATGGGGAATGACACTTTCAAAGGCTGCCCGAGGCTTAGGGAAACAGTGCCAGGGAATCCTTGGTGTGTTCAGGCATATGGCACTTTGAAAACACTGAACGGTGACCCTCTCTGGGTGCACAGCTTGGCTCCCTGGGGCTCCCCCCAACACACATCCCCCAGGTACAGGGAGGCCAGGGTTACTGAACTCTGGCCGCTCCAGAGCCCAGACCAGCTCTGCCCTGACCTCCCTGTGTGGGCATCGGCAGCGACCAGAAGCCTTGGAGGCGAGGCATCAGCCAGGCCAGGCCGCCGAAAGGACCCTGCACAGCCCTTAGCTGGTTGGCATGACAGGCTGAGGGTGGAACGGCTGCTGACACTGGTGGTGGAAGGTAGCCTTGATAACTGTCACTCTGTAGTAGTGACCATAGTGGTGGTGGGCTCCACAGTAGGTCCCAGGTGGTGGAGGGGGCTCCGTTCCACTCCCCACTGTTTGCCTTCCCCCTGAGCCCCGGGCACTCCTGTACCTGTGCTGCAGCCTGCAGCCCTGGCCCAGCCTGTCAGCCCCAGGTCACGTCTCGAGGGCTGCTCCTGGCTCTGCTGGTGATGTACCTTGCCTGGAAGGTCCCTCCCAGGACTCCTAAAGCCTGCCGGCCGTGTTCGGTGTCCCCACCTTTCCCTCTGTCAGGGCCATCAGGCCAGGCTGGTGAGGGCTCAAGGGTCACACTGACCCTCTGAAGAGGAGTCTGTGACAAGGACCAGTTTGTGTTACCGCTGGACTCAGCTTCCTCCTCCACCGAGCACAGCCTGAGTATCCGCTCTGATACTGTCCCCAGGTGTCTCCAGGGCAGCCAGGGCCTGACAGCAGCAGGGTTAGAGTTGTGGGCAGGGGAAGCCACACGCTGTCCCCACTTCAGGGACTGGGCCTCCTCCCCCCTCAGCCTCCTCCCCCTCTCCTGTCCCCACCCAGGCCTCAACGTGAGCCGTAGCTGCACGGATAAAGGCTGGACACAGCTGGAGCCGGGCCCATACTCTGCTGCCTGCGGCCTAGACGACAGAGTGTACAGCCTGGATGAGGTGGGCACCACCCCGCCCCTTCCTCCTCTGCCCCAGGCAGGCTGCTGCCCGTGGGTCACCCCCATGCTGGCTATTAGGATCCCTGAGGACCAGCTTGGGGTGCAGGGAGGAAAAGGGAGCCGCAAGGAGCAGGGCAGATGGACCTGTGTCCAGCAGCCCAAGCAGTGTCTGGACCTGCTTGGGCTTGGGTAGGGTGAGGGCTGGGGTAGGCGGAGCCTCAGCAGGAACCCTCAGTGGCCTGTGTGGGTCTGTGATGACATCCAACAAGGAAACCCCATGGCAGGAAGGAGAGGAACACAGTGTGTCTGGGAGGACATCAGAGGGGGGGACAACAGGAAGCCTTGGGGCTCAGGGCAGTGCTGCCTCTTCTACAAAGCCCAGCTTGCCTCCCGGGGTCTCCAAAAGGAAGAAGCACCAGTGTCTTCTTGAACATTCTGCGCTGGGCACCTCCCAGACACACAGAGAGAGGCCCAGCCATCGCTGCCCTGGGGCTGAGCCAGGTGCCGGCACAGGAGGGATCCTGAGGACTCACTGCTGGCTGGGCCATAGCAGGCCGGGGCTGCAGGACCCTCAGCCGGGACAGGGCGTGTGCAGTGTGGTGCCTGCCCCTCCAAGAGCTCACCCATGCCCCAACAGCAGCAGACCTTGTTCTATCACTCGGTGAAGACTGGCTACACTGTCGGCTACAGCCTGTCCCTTGCCACCCTCCTGGTGGCCACTGCCATCTTGAGCCTGTTCAGGTAAGGCTGAGCTGGGGACCTGGCCTGTGTCCTTCCCGAGGGTGTTTCCAGCCTGGCTGGCCTGCCCTGCCTGGCTGCACGGCAGGGCTCAGCGGTGGCCCTGGGCTGCCCAAAGCACAGGGCGGGGCTGGCGGGCGGGGCCCAAGGCCTGGCCAGCTCTGCCACCCCCAGGAAGCTGCACTGCACCCGGAACTACATCCACACACACCTCTTCGTCTCCTTCATCCTGCGGGCTGCTGCTGTCTTCATCAAAGACCGGGCCCTGTTTGACAACGGGGAGTTGGACCACTGCACCCAGGGCTCGGTGAGGCCCCACCCTTGCCTCAGTCCCCCCCCCTCCTCTCCCTGTTCCTCATCTCTTGGCATCTTGCCTCTGTCAAAGGCAATGCTGTAGCCGTCAGGGGCGTTGTCCCACCTGGTGACCTGGCCGCTGTCACACTGCCTCCATTGCTGCCTTTCTACAAGGCCTCCTTGCCTTAGATTCCCCACTTGTGCAGGCTCTCGCTGACTGCTCTGCAGCCCTGCCCCGCCCAGTTCTGCCCACTGCGCTCCCCTCTGTTTCTCACCCCTCCACTGCGCCCAGTTAGCCAGGCACATCCATCTCCCCTGCTCAGACCAGGCCAGGCCCTCCTGGGAGGACAAGGGATCCGAGGTTCACACAATCGCCCAGGGCTCCACCTCCACACTGGAGCTCAGGGGCCCTTGCTGGGTCCCCAAGCTGGGACCAAGAGCTCCGGAGCAGCCTGGCTTCCTTCCTGCCTATGGCCAGTGGCTCACTGCTTCCTGAGTGACCCAAGGCATGGCCTGTGATAGTGGAATCTTCACTCTCAAGAAGGGCGTGGGATAGCCAGGCATGGGGTGAACCCCTGTAGCCCCAGAAGTTGAGAGCTGAGGCAAGAGGATTCCCATGAGTTCAAGGCCATCCTGACCTACATATCAAGACCCTGTCTGAAGAAACAAAAACCCAAGAAGTCTGTGGGGGTGCCGAGCCCCGCTGCATGGTGCACAGCCTCGGGCTTATTGGAGGCTAGCAGCCCTCTCTCCTCAGCAGCTCTGCAAAGCTGTTCTGGGGTGAGGAGAAGGATGTGACAGAGCTGCGGGTCCCTGTCTTGGGCACCAGCTGCGCATGTGGAACACACACACACACACACACACACACACAGCAGAGCAGTGAGGCGGGAGGAAGCTCACCTGCAGGGTGCTGCTCAAGTGCTACCTACAGAAGGACTTCCAGGCCCAGGGAGGGCCAGGGACACTGCTCTTGGAGAAGGAGGCATAACGTGGTGCTCTGGGCACAGCACGCAAAGGGTTTCCATGCGGCTGAAGCCCTGGCTGCGGCCACCCTGAGACCCTCCCCATCTTCCTTCACCTGTGGTCCTTGCCTGCCCAGGGACCAGTCTCCCTGGGTCCTGCAGCCTGAGGGCTGGTGGCCCTCTCCCCTCCCCTCCTCTGAGGCCCTCTGAGCAGCACAGCCTCCCCATCTCCTGCTGGCCTCTCCAGCTGGCCCCTCCATGCTCCGCCTGCTGCAGTAAGACAAATGGGCCCAGCCCGAGGGGACAGCCGGTTGGCAGCGCCCAGGGGGCAGGAGAGATGAGGATCAGGCAGTCGTACCTGGGTGGGTTGGTGGACAGGGAGAAGTGGATGGAGGGGACAGGTGGGATCACCCAGAGATGCGTGGACATCCGGAGGGCAGGTGCAGGCTGGCACAGTTGGCGGGGACCAGCTCGACGTGGGTAGATGGCTGCATCACTGAAGTCACAATGATGACCTAAAAGACACGGGCCATGGGGAAAACAGTGGGGTCACACAGTTGAAGGTGGAGGTCCGGCGGCTTGGGCCGGAAGCTGGGGTCAGGCCCCTTGGCACAGCGAGCCCTCTCCCACCTCCAGGTGGGCTGCAAGGCGGCTGTAGTCTTCTTCCAGTACTGCGTCATGGCCAACTTCTTCTGGCTGCTGGTGGAGGGGCTCTACCTACACACCCTGCTGGCTGTCTCCTTCTTCTCCGAGCGGAAGTACTTCTGGGGGTACATTGTCATCGGCTGGGGTATGGTACCAGGGAGGACTGCGGCTGGGGACGGGCAGGGCCTGGGGGGTCTCTGGGGGGGTCCCCCTGCAGTCTTGGGTCCAACTGGTGATAAAAGTCCCTGGGGCATGTGACCCTGGGCAGACTGAGGCTGCTCTGCAGGTGGGTCCAGATCCTTCCCTTCCCCTTGACAGGGAGCCCCGTGGGAGTTAGACAGTTCTGTCCTCTGGGGCTGTGCCCACAGCTGTCAAAGGAGCATCTCGCCCAGTTAGCAACCCAGGCAGCAGCTGCGGGCAGCCCTGAAAGCTCAGCTGCGTCTCTCCCGCCCCCTCCTTCTCCCCGCCCCCTCCTCCTCCCCGCGCCCTGTACCCTTTCCTTTCCTCTCTCCCCTGTGCCCCTCGTAGGGGTGCCCAGCACATTCATCATGATATGGACTGTCACCAGGATCCACATGGAGGATTTCGGGTGAGCAGTCACTCTGTGCCCCCCCCAGTGGTCCAGCCCAGCCTGGGGCAGCCCACAGCCCCTGGTCCGGGGGCAGGGGGAGGACCAGGAGGGGCAGGGCCTCAGTCTCTAAGGCCCTAAGGCCCTGTGCAGCTGGGCGGGAGGTGCTGTGGTGGATGTGGGGCAGCCAGCCGAGGCCAAGGACGTTGCCGCATGCCCCACCACGCAGGTGCTGGGACACCATCACCTCCTCCCTGTGGTGGATCATCAAGGGCCCGATCCTCGTCTCCATCCTGGTAAGGGCTCCTCCATCACAGAGAAGGGGAAACTGAGGCTGTCTAGGAAGTGAGTGACACGGCTGGGTCTAGGCTTCCCACCACCCCATGCCACCAATTAATGGAGTAACTGGAGTGAGGGCCAGCTAAGCGGCGGTGCCCTAACGGGCAGGCACTGGGGTGACATGGCATGGGGTCCCCAGAACAAGAGGGGCTACCAGAACACAGGGCATGCAGCCGGGCCTCTCCCACCATCCCCAGGTGAACTTTGTCCTGTTCATCTGCATCATCCGGATCCTGATGCAGAAGTTGCGGCCCCCCGAGGTCGGGAAGACTGACAGCAGCCCCTACTCGTGAGTGAGCCTGGGTCCCACCACCCCTTGGCCTCTCCAAGGACCCCAGCCAAACTTCCAGAGTCACTAGAGGCCACATTGCCCTTGCCCCTCACCTAGAGGCCCCCTGCCTCTACCCCCACGAGGCTGCACTTTGCCCCCTCCTGGAACAGCAAAGGGGTACAGTAAATGTTCTCCAGGGGTCCCCTTCAGAGCCCCGTACACCTGGGAGAGGGTCATGTGCAGGGCTCTGGACTGTACATCATCCCTGGGAATCATCCCCACCTGCAAGAACACCAGCAGCCACTACAGGGTTCAGTGTGGGGTGGGCAGGGCAGGCGCAGGGCCCAGGCTGGGGGTCTGCAGAGCGGTGCCCCAGGGGAGGTGGAGCCTGAGCCCCACCCCACAGGCGCCTTCAGAGCAGGGGCCTAGGGTGTCCTGGCCTGGCTTCTCATGGGAACAGGTGGGTCTGAGGCTCCATAAGGATGTCGCGCACGGCTGGGTTTAGGGATCTATTCTGGAATCGTGAGCTCCTTAGATGAGACACAGCTTGCAGCTCCCAGCTCCCACCCACACGTGGTGGGGCATCCTTCCCGCTGGAGGAGGGAGGCCCCGTGGGGGCCTGCACCCCACCTGCGCACCCTCGTCCTCTCCTTTGTGGGGACCTTGTCCTCCCCATGTGACACCCAGCAGGGCTGGACCCCACAGGCAAGGCCCAGGCTCGTCATTGCCAGGTCCATGGGCACAAGCAGGACAGGAAATAGCTGGCAGCAGGTGCAGGGGCGGCGAGCAGGGGGCGCTTCCCCGGGAGGAGCCGTGGGCTCCCGCTCCACCCACTGTGAGGCTTCCAGCTAAAGAAGGCCTCCATCTGTCAGCGGCACAGTGCGTGGGATAGGCTTGTGCCGGGCAGCTCAAGATCCACCCGTCAGGCCCAGGAAGGAGGGTAAGGAGAGGCGGACGTTCCTCTGCCCAGAGCCACGCACGATGCCTCCTGCCAGGCCCACCCAGAGCTCCCAGGCCAGGAATCCTGTGCCCATCCTGCCTGGACCAGCTCGGTGGCCAGCTGCCCAGGCCAGGACCAGGACAAGTGCTGTGCACACTGCCCCTGCTGGGCACAGGCAGGGAAGGAGGAGCTGGCCCCGCAGGGCATCTGGGAGCCAGGTATCAGTGGGCATGGGGTGCAAGGCCAGGAAGGGCCAAGTCCTTGGCATGGAAGAAAAGCCAGAGACGGAGGGTGATACTGGCCGGTCCTAGGCTTCCTGGTGACCAGGTACAACATAGACACTCACTGCCCTCTCAGGTGACCTGGGACTTCGTGGGAGAGACCTCTGCCCAGGGAGGGGCTGGTTCTCTTGGAGGCTGCATGTGAAGCATCCAGAACCCTCCTGAGTTCCCAGCAGCCCCAGATCTGCAGTGTTGTGTGTACACTGGTACAGGCTGGGGAAGCTGACCAGGATAGGGAAGCCAGGGTCTCTTGTTGCCTGGGAGTACTTCCCTGGTAGCTGAAAGCCCACTGTCACGTGCCCACGTGCCCACCTTTCTCTCGGGAAGGGTGAGCACCAGGGATATCCTGTCTCTAGGAGGCCAGGCAGGGGCAATGACTGGCCAGGAAGGAGCAAGGCGGGCAGGGTGTGGGGGACGTGTGTGGGTCCTCAGTGCCTGTGGCTGTTCCCACCCCAGGAGGCTGGCCAAGTCCACGCTCCTGCTGATCCCCCTCTTCGGCGTGCACTACGTTATGTTTGCCTTCTTCCCTGACAACTTCAAGGCTGAGGTGAAGATGGTCTTCGAGCTCGTCGTGGGGTCTTTCCAGGTAGGAGCTGGGGGCTACGGGGCGCTCCAGGCAACTCAGCACAGGCCTGGGCCTGCTGGCCTCTGGCTCAGCACTGTAACGAACATTGGGCCAATGCCCACTTCCTGCTGGGCCTGGTCCCTAAAGAGAAGCAGGGGATGGAGGTTAGGCGGGGGCCTGGGGTTTGTCCTCACCTGCCCTGTCCCTTTCTCCCAGGGCTTTGTGGTGGCCGTCCTCTACTGCTTCCTCAACGGCGAGGTGAGCCCCTCCTGGGCCAGGGTGGGGGTGACACCCTGCTACCTCAGGCTGGTGCTCAGACTGCTGTGCTCTTTTACCAGGAACCTGGTTCAAGGCACAGATCTGTCTCTGGCAGCCCCTGGGTATGGGGAGCTCCGTGCTCCCTTGAGCTGAGGTGTGGTTGGCCAGGGCTATGGACATAGAGTGGACATGCAGGGCCAGCAAGCACCCATGGGTGGGAGGTTCAGGCACAGCCACCCCAGGTCACATGCCCCACCCACAGGGGTGGGTGTCCCCTATGCCCGCCCCTCAAGTCTGCACCGCCTAGGACAGCAACCAGGCCTCTCCAGTGTCCCGACTCAGCTGAACCATGCAGCGCAGTGCAGCGGGCTGGAGCTCAGGCCTGACTGCCTCCCTCTCCCAGGTACAGGCGGAGCTGCGGCGGAAGTGGCGGCGCTGGCACCTGAAGGGCATACTAGGCTGCTCCACCAAGTCCCAACCCCCATGGGGCGGCAGCACGGGTGCCACATGCAGCACACAGGTGTCCATGCTGACCCGCGTCAGCCCAGGCGCACGCCGCTCCTCCAGCTTCCAGGCCGAGGTCTCCCTCGTCTGAGCCACAGGCGCCCTGTGCAACCTGCAGCCAGCCGCAGAACCACTCCCGGGGTCCAGGGCAATCAAGGTCAAGGACCACCCTAGTCCTCTCTTCCTGGCTTCGCCCCTCAGAGCTCTTCTGGCCTCCAGCGAAGTTTTCGATATGAGTGCGGGGAGGTCACCCTCAGACTGCAGGGCTCACTAAGGGCAAACTTTGTGGACTCCTGCCTGGTGCCTCCATGCCAGCTCCTCAGGGCGAGTGCATTTCTCTACCTCCAGCACGGGCTGGCTCCTGGGGGGTCTGAGGAGTGGGGCGGGCAGCAGGCACCAGCATCCCTCTGGAGGGAGGAGCAGTTCAGCCCAGGCACCCAGGTGCCCCTGGGCCTCCAGCAGTGAGGCCGCTGTACCCAGGCACACACACTACTGGGCCTCGTGGCTTCCTGTCATGTGGGATCTGTCACACCAGCCTTACTCACAACCAAAGCAGTCAAGCTGCCCCCTGGGCGCTCACGCCAGTGTCACCTATTGCAGACACTGTGGCCCCTTAGCCTCAGGCTGACCCAGCTGTCTCACAGATGGGGAAACCGAGTCTCAGAGACAGTGGGTGCTCGCCAATCACCCAGCGAGGATTTGAACTCAGAGCCGAGGGAAGAGAACTACTCTTCTTCACTGCCTTCTTACAGCCCTAGCAGCAGGATCCTCTTGGGGGCTGTGTCACCCTGAGTCATTAGTGCCATTATCCCTGAATCCCCATCCCGGAGTGTGGCTGAGGAGGCCAGCCTGGCACTGGCACAGCAGCCTGTGTCACTGTTCACCCTTGGGGCCACGCAGACTGATGGCCCAGCCCGGGCCTGAAGACCCTGAGCTGTAGCAGGCAGCCCTGAGGGCTCACCTGGCTGGGCTTAGTGCCCTGGAGCACCCAGGCCTGTGTGGCCTGGCTTCCTGTTTGTAGCCCCCACTCCTACCCCGAGGAGGGGTCCAAAACATGCCAAAGCCAGAAACCACCCAGGCCTAGGCCCCAGGTGGGGAGCCCACATTTCTGTACGTCAAACAACTCACCTCTTTTGGAGGCATATCCTTTTTTTCTGAGTGTGACAGTTTTTGTAGCACAGGTCCCCAACTGAGCCAGCCCAGAAGCACTACTCCGGGGCTCCCGCTAGGCCAGGATGGGCTGGGGTCCCCCAAGATGGTTAAGCTCTGGGCCATGATCACTCCTAAGGAGCAGCCTTATTCAGCATTACCCCTTCACAGGGACCAGCCAGAAGAGGCCAGCGCTGTGGTCACCAAGGTCACTGACCTGTTGGGGCCCAAGGCGGCCTCACCCAACCCATGCCTCTGCACGCTGGGAGGGGTGACCTCGCTGGAGGACCAGATGGTCACTGTGCCAGGAAAGGGGTCGGACAAATGGCCAGGCTTTTTGAGAGCCAGACAGGGCCCTTCCCCGAGTAGCAGATCAGGGACAGAAACTGCTCGAGCTGCAGGAAGGCCAGCAGGGCCCAGCCCAGAATGAGAGGCCCCTTATGAGCCTGGCTTCAAGGGCAGGAAACAGGGTGACCCTAAAGAGGTGGGCGGTGGCAAAGCAGAGTCCGGCACACAGCATGAGGGAAGACATGGGGTCCCACATGGGAGGTAACAAGGTGCAGAGCTCAGGAATGGGGAGGCCGACACAGCCCTGGGAGAGGAGCTCAAGGAAGGTGCCTAGGAAGGTGACCAGAGCAGCATGTGTCCTACCCCCTCTCAGCTGTCACCTTTCGCCCTGGCCAGTCTGTCCCTATTGCCACCTGCTGGGTGCTTCGAGAGCCTCCCCACGCTTGGCCTTGGGACACAGCGTCTCCATGCAAGCCCCTGCCCAGGAGGCTGAGGGGCTCTGAAGATGGTCTCCATCCGATCATCACCAAGGGAGGTGGCCAGGCACAGGGCTGGTCCCAGGGTGAGTCTAGGACAGGGAACACCAGGGCCCACAGTCTGCCAGCATGGGCTGGACCTGGCCCTGCCACCCCACCCTCACAGCCCAGCTGGCTGTCACCCCTTTTCTGAGACAGACCACCAGGTGTGGCAGCCCTGCCACCCCAGGACAATCTGCTGGCACCGCAGGAAGACAGCCCCTTGGCAGAGGTGCACTCCAGGCCCTAAGGACACATGTTGCAGGCTAGGGACTCCAGAGCCCTGGTGAGCAGACGGCAGGGCACCTGCCAGTGGGAGCAAGGAGCAGGCTTCCAGGCTGAGGGTGAGGGGAGACCTGGGACAGTTGCCAGTGCCCCCCCCCACACACACACACACCATGGCTGAGCACCTAGAGCAATGGGCAGGCCAGGGCCCATGGGGGAGGGGAGGGTGGGCGGGGCGTGGGGTCAGCAGCGGCCCTGCATTCCCACTGCTGGCCTGGCCCGCTCCCCCATGTGGGAACAGGAACTGGTCTTATCTGTCCCCAGGGAGGGGGCCTGAGCGCAGCTGGCAGTCATTAAGCACCCTGCTCTGGCCAGGAGTGCAGGATATTAATAGCTAGGAGTCAGTGGCCCTGCAGACAGCCTCCCGGGAGAGGGACAGGAACCTCGGCGGGCTGTGGGGACAAGAGCACCATCATAGCAACACCCCAGCCTCTTCAGGGGCACGGGGCCCGAAGTTCGGGGACGAAAGGGGTTTGTCTAGTCACAGCCAGAGCCGGCCTTGGACCCTGGCGCTGCCCTGGTAGCCAGCTCCTCAGAGGCAATGTGCTGTGTGGAAACAGGATGAGCAGGTCCAGCAGCGACACAGATTCCATCTGTATTTAATCTTCATATTTTATTCATCATGTATTTTTGCATTAATATTGATTTTTTAAAAAATATTGCATTAAACTGTTATTTACCTTGACTGTCCCGTTGTTCTGTCTTCCCTCTTAAATTTTGCATTCTGGCCTCACCCCAAAGGCAGGGTCCCCCTACCCCTGAGCTTAGAGGTCAGCGTGGAAGGGACCTAGGAGGCCTGGCGGCCTCCCTGGGCTCAGAGGAAAACCACGCCCCCTCTGATGCCAACCAGCAGCAGGAGCTCCGCCAGGTCAGCGGCTCCGTGATGTCCTCATGCACCACATGGGACACTTTGTGCAGGTCCCCTTTGCCTGCCACTCCATGTGACTGTGAGGCAGCTGTCACTGTCCCAGGCATCCAGGAAGGATGTGTCCACTGCTGCCCACTCACTCAGGAAGAACTACCTCCCATCCCGAGCCTTTAGAGTCCCGCTGTGCCTCCCAGGCACTGCAGCAGCAGCAGGGGCCCGAGGAGAGGCTGCCGGGAGTGCCCGGGTGTGGGCATCAGGGCTGCAGCCCCTGCGCACCACAGCCCTCACGCTAGGTGGGAGCTCTGCACCCTTCCACCCCGGGAGCTTGGGGCTAGCGTCTTCACCCACACCTTGTCCTGAGTCCGCAGCTGCAATGCTGTCCCCTGGGAGAGCCACCGGAAGAGACGGGCTGTGGGGCCACTCTGTCACACGGCTGTCTTCCCTCCTGTCCCACTCCCTGGCCTTCTGGACACAGCAGCTGGGCCTTTGGAACTAGAACCCAGGCACATGGATGCAGGTACTGTGCACTGTGTTTTCAGAATGTCACCCCACAACGTCATTGTGTCGCTTGCTCCCAAGCCCTTGGCAGAGGCAAGGGCACCCAGAAGAGCTCCGTGTGGAGATGAGGACCAAGAAGCTGCTGAGGAGCTTAGGCAGGGCAGCCCCGTCTGTCCACGGGGCCTCGGTGTGGGTCTAGCAACCTCACGTCCAGGCCAAAACGCCCAGTCTCGGCCTTTGCAGACAGCCTCGACAGTGTCGGGGACTGTGCTGGTGACAGCAAGGTGGCACAGGGTCAGGGCAATCGAAGCCCCTGGGCAGGGGCAGGGGCCGGCAGGGCCAGCACGCAGAGGCCAGCCCCTCCAGCGACCCGGCCACAGGCTCTCCGGGAGTGGGGACCCAAGGGCCCCTCCCGGCTTAGTGTCCTCTGTGCCGAGTGACAGAGAGCAGGCAGCTCTTGAACAGACTAATATTTACTCTCCCAGCGGGGCTGGCACAGGCTGCTTCCTGTGGCTGGCGCTGGCTGGCCCCGGGATGGAGAGAGGGAAGTGTCCCCTCGGACGCCAGTGTTGGGACAAGACAGTGCCTACAAGATGGTGCCAGGATGCTCCAAGACCCTCCAGCCGGCGGCCCAGGCTCCCAGCCTCTGGTGGGCTGGGCACTGCCTCCCTAGCCCCACCAGACAGCTCCAGGAGAAATGTCACCCTGGTGCTGCCCCACATCGCTGTCCCCATGGTCCTGGCCACCTCCGCCACCCTGTCCTGGGGTCAGCACAGGCTATCTCGGGGCTAGAAGGACTTGCATGGGGTCACTGCTGCCCACTGCAGTTGCGTCCCTTGTCTCTGGAAGAGCCCTTCCTCGGCGTGACCGGTCTGGGGTGGACAGGTGCCCACCCAGGCCAGCCCCACCCCACCCCACCTGGGAAGCTGGAGGTACTGCGAGAGCAGCCCTGGAGCTCGCGCCCTGGGGCCAGGCACAGGCCACCTCGCTCTGCCAGGGCACCCAGACTGGCGCTAGCCCCGCCATTCACGCAATCTTGCGCACTCTCCTCACATCCACCCCAACGAAGCTCTCTCCCTTTGGTGCATGTATGAGCAGCCGTACCGAAGTCACCTTCCACTCAGCTCTAAGGTGGAAAGCTCCACTTATGGGCCAGAGCACGTCTAAGTCCAGGGTGCTCGGGGTGGGCCTGCACAGGGCGCCATCGCTTCGCACTGGGTTCCGTGTGGCTGGCTGCTGCCGCAGGTCACGTGCCACTTCCACGCACGCTTATCTTTACACCTGTTACCTAGGGGTCTGTGTGTTCCCAGAGAATGGGACGGAGACGCCACGACACAAGGTGTGGGCCTGCGTGATGTGCTGCTGCCGCCCGGCAAGGGCCGTCGGGTAACCTGACGTGTGAAATCCAGGCACGCAGTGCTGTCTCCTCACCCTTCACGTGCCCATTCCTGCCTCCTAATCTTCCCTCTTCCTCTTTTACTTTTTGTTTTCCGAGACAGCGTCTTGATATGTAGCCCACCCAGGTTGGGCTTACGTTCACTATGTATTCCTGGCTGGCTTCAAATTCAGTGACCCTCCTGCCTCAGCCTCCCAAGTGCTGGGACTATAGGCATGTGCCACACACCCAGCTCTAATCTCTTCATAAAAGGACCCATGCTCGTGCCATCTTACCTGAACTTCCGTATGAGCTCCTACACCAGTCTACCAGGTCTTCAACGTGGGAGTTTTGGGGCAGCCCCAGGCTGCCTGGCTCTGCAGTGTGTCTCCTTGCTGCGGGTGGCGGAGTGGCCTCACGCCCAGCCTCCTGCGCTTGGTGGCCTCCGTTCTGGTGAGTGCTACTCCAGGGCTTAGTGCTTCATGTTGTTCTCTGTGTCAATCTTCCTGGGTGTGTCAGCTTTTGGGGTTTTCTCTCTTGTGACTTGTTCATATTTTCCTTAAGATTACTCTCTGAAGTCACTGGTTTGTACAAAGTGCTTTGACACTAACCCCAAATAGTTTCAAGCACTGAGTATGTTCTGTTCTTTTCTGTGACTGTGATACTTCTTTGAAATCAAGTTTATCAATCATTTTGTCTTCTGGGGGGCCAGGGAGATGGCTCAGTGGAATAAGCGCTTCCCCGGCAAGCACAAGGGCCTGAGTTCAAATCCCCGGTTCCACAAAAAAAAAAAAAAAAAAAAAAAAAAAAAAAAGAAAATGTTTGGGGAGGGGGGGATGGCACAGTGGAATAAGCGCTTCCCTGTCAAGCGTGAGGGCCTGAGTTCAATCCCCAGTTCTGAAAAAAAAAAAATTCAATTCAATAAAATTTTGGTGGTTCCATTCCCACATACTCAAGGCAACCCAGACCAGCGCTGCTGCAGGTCAATGGGGGGCGGCCAAAAAAAAAAAAAAAACCATTTTGTCTTCTGGGTTTTGCCTGACATGTTTAAGGAGTACCTTTTGCTCCCATTGCATTGGGGGTTTGTTTGTTTTGTTTTTGTTTTCTTCTACCCTGGAGATTGAACTCAGGGTTAACTTTTTTATATTTTAATTTTACGACAGAGTCTTGCTAACTTTGCCCAGACTGGATTCAAACTCACAGTCTTCCTGCCTCAGCCCCCGAAACGCAGGCGCACTGCCAGGGCCCGCAAAGGCAAACGTTTCCACTCCAGGCCGAGGGTGCTCAGTACCCTCTTCAGTGAACGCCGAGGACGCTGCCTTTCACACCTGCCCCGCACGCTGCTCGCTGCAGAGCCAGTCGGGATGTCTGGAGGTGAGTGCGCACAGGGGTGCTGCCGCGTGCGCCCATCCTGCATGGTCACTGCCCAAGGAGAAACGGAGAAACCCATCAGCCTGACTCCTCCCCAGAAGGAACCGGGGTGAGTGGGCAGCACCTGGTCTCAGCCCAGGGCCAGAGCTCGGGGCTGTGCTGCGGCAGGACTCAGCTTCCCCCTGCTCTGCCTGCCTGTAGGCCACAGGACCCCACCACCATTCGAGGGCTTACTTAGGAAGCTTCACCTCCTCCCAAAGCCTCAGGCTCCGGACAAATGACGCAGAGCTGCCTGCCCCTCATATGCAGTGCTGCTTGGGAGAATGGGGCACCTGCCACCTCTGGGAATTCTGTCAGCTGCTACTGGGCCAGGGACCTGGGCTGGGGCTTGGGCTGTGGCAGGCAGCTGCGCCCCCTGGTGGCCCTGGGTAGAGAGGAACCCGGAGCCAGCACCCGAGCCAGGACTAATGCTGCTGGGGACTGGGCTAAGCACATGGGAATGCTGACCTGTCCAGATGTCACACTCCCCACACCCACCCACCGTGCACGAGACGCGTCTCATAAAGAACATACTTTCGTGAACAGCTCGCATTTATTCTGCACACGCCACGCAGAGCCTCCACACACTGTATACAAATGGCTGCTCGACTTCTACACATCAACACCAGCTCTGGTCGGTCGCAGCACAGCCAGAAATTCCTCCCGACAGAGCTGGTCCTGGGGTCACAGCCCACAAACAGCCATGAATGGGTCTGTCGGAGCTACCCCATGACCACGGAGACCAGGGCCAGAGGCAAGTGTGTCCAGCACAGCTTAGGACTAGCACGGGCCTGAAGGCGGTACTGAAGGGAAGTGCCCTTGAGCCCCGCCAGGCCCCTCACACCCAGGAGGATGTTCCTTCTCCAGCTCGTGCAGATTTTAAAGAGGATCCTGCTCCGCGGTCCCTGCTGAGTCAGTTTCCCAGCAACAGAAACTTGCAGTCCAGGGCAAGTCCTCCTCACAGCAAGAGGCAGCCCAGGGTCAGCGCTGGAAGTCGAGCTCCTCCCACTGCAGCAGGGCACACGCCTTCTGTGCAGCTCGGGGATGCGGAGCTTGGGGACAGGTGAACTCACACTGACCTCAAGCTCCCACGAGTCCCCTCCACTACCACAGCGCACACCAGGATTTTCAGTGATGTTAGCACCATTTCCCAGAGAGGGAAACTGAGGCTGAAGGGCAGCCACTTCCCTGTGACAGCTGCCCAGGACAACCCCCCCACCCCACCCCCGTCTCTCAGGGCTCATCCTGCCCTCCCCCCACCTGCAGCACCCACAGTGCACAGGCAGGACCTCCCCAGCAGGGGTGGGGACACGTGGAGTGGGGCCATGTCCTGCTTATGCCCTGTACCCACCTGTTCACACCTCCACTGCACCTTGCACACTGGAAATGGGTTCTCTCAGGGCCCCCAAGGAACGGCCACAGTGGCCCTGGACAGTGGAACAGCCACTGTCTCCAAGCACAGAGCCCCTAGGTCTGCTCCCCACCTCAGACCCATTCACAGCCCCCCACGGTCACTGTCTGTGAGCAGTGCTGGGAGCCCACGCACCCTCTCCTCTGCAGTCAGAGCACCTCCCTCCAGAGCCAGGTGCCCGAGTCTGTGTCCGGGACTGGGGGAACAGAGAAGGTGCGCAGGAAGGAAACGGGAGAGGACGGCCAACCTCTCCTCCCTGTGCTCCTCCACCACCCTTGCCCAGCCTGGACAGCTTCAGACGCTGGTTCCCGGCGCACATCACAGGCTTCTCTGTAACAGGCGTGAGTGCAAGTGGCCAGCCCAGGAGTCAGGCTGTGGGCCTCTGGTCCCCAAAGGGACGGCCACCCCACGGGGCCCTGCTGTCCAGTCTACATCACATTCAGCTAGTCCCAGGGAAAGGGGACTACACACTGGTGAGGACAAGAGACCCTTGAAGGCACCTGAAGGTTCTGTCTCAACAGTTTCCTCCCTGAGGAGATGGGCAGGTATCATCTGACCTCAGGAAAACAAGGGCTCGGCCAGCAGCATGCCCAGGGCAGGCGGAGCCAGCTGCTGGGTGGAGCCAGCTGCCCGGTGGAGCCGGCTTCTGGCATCAGACCACACAGGGCGCTGCGCCATCCACACCTGAACCAAGCCTGGGTCTCCCTGGAGAAATCAGCAGACCTTCCTGTCAGCAGCCTCTTTCTCCTGTGAGTAGGCCTCCCCCAGCGGGCCTCGGGCCTCGCAGGGCTGCTGCGCTCCTGGGCTGGATCTGCTTGCAGATGTGAATGAACCTCACCCCACCGAGATGCCGACCGAGCACACCCGGCCAGGGGCGGAGGTCTCCACCAGCGTCTGTGGGCACCAGCGTCTGTGGGCACCAGCGAAGGCCACCTTTGGGGACTGTTTCTCACCTGCTGGCCGCACAGGGGTCACAGCTCAGGTGCTGGAGCACCTGGGGCCCAGGGCCACATGACAACACCAAGCCACTGCAGCTTCAAAGTAAGTGTGCCTCTGTACTGTGTTTTGCCAAGCTTCTCATATGTGCTTCTCGTGCAAAAGGGCTCTCCCTCTGTGGCCTCCCTCCCTACTGTACGACCTAACGTGACCTCCCAGGAAGACAGAACTCCCCGGTTACAAGGAAGGAAAATCAGGAGAAGCAACTTCGACGGTGACACCTGATGACACTGCCAGGACAGTTTTCACATCCAGATTTGTGTTAGCTAAGATGGAACAGTCCAGTGCGAGAGAAGACAGTTGCTGTGGTAACATTTCCCCCGTTCCAGTTCCAGGCCACAGAAATTTGCTTTTCCTCAAATGACTCCAAGGTAGCTCAGCCACAACACAGTAATAGCCAGCAAAGCTGACCCACCCAGGGCCTCGCTTGCGCAACGCTTTCCACCTTTTGACACTATCAGAACAGGACAGGACTACGGCCGGCCGGTCACACCGCACAGCCCAACTCCAAGCACTCCAGGCAGCTGTGGTTGAGCTCCTCAGACTCCAGGCTTCTCAGACAGTCCAAAGGGGACTCCCACAGAGGCTGCAGCCGTGACGCTGTCAGACAGGCCGCCAAGACCTCAGGGACCTCACTCAGCCTTATTTTGGAAAATGATAATCAATTTTTTAATAATGTATCAATTATACCTTTATAAAGTTTTAGAAAGTTAACTTCTACTTTTATTTGTCTTGAGGTACTGGGTATGAACCCACGGCTATCACACAGAGCTACATCCCCAGCCCTTTTAAATTTTTTTGTATTTTGAGACAAGGTGTTGCTAAATTGCCCAGGCTGAACTCAAATTTGCAACCCTCCTGCCTCAGCCTCCCAGACTGCTGGGACTGGAGGCCACCACACCCAGCTACATCCTGGCTTTTGTTCATTAAAAATGAGGCCTGGATCTAATCAAGATTCTTGGGAAAGGTACTGAGGAGTAACTGATCTGAGAAGCCTTCTGCAAAGAGGTGCACAGGGTCCTCCATTCACTGGCAGCAACATGACAGGCAGGGACAGTGACGGCACCCGGGACGCACCACGGAGTCCCCTCCCTGGTCTCCTCCACTGTGCGGCCGGAGCCCATCACCCTGGGAGCCTTATTTCGCTCCTGCTTCCAAGCTGTGGATCCACTGGTGCTTAACTAATTTAGAAAATACAAAATGTGTCTCCAGTTAGAGACCCTTTTAATAAATAAACTCAAGATTTCTTCACCATTTTCTCAGCTTAAATTTGTTCTCATCTTACTCAAGTTCAATTTATTTCTAAGGGGCAGGGGATGTAGCTCACAGGCAAAGTGTCTGCCTGGCAAGCACAAGGTCCTGAATTCGATTCCCAGTACCAAAAAAAAAGAAAAAAAAATAGATCAAAATATAAATATTCCAAAGGTACAGCAAACCTAAGTTCTCAAAAATATAAACAAAATTTGTCTAGCTTGTATTTATGAACCACATTTAAGTATCTAATTTCCCCTGTTCTGACCCTCTTTCAAAGGAAAAAACAGTTACACTTAGGCCATGTAGGTCCTTTGGAGACAGCCTGTTATGATAAAGAGCCAATGCTCAGCTCACAGGCCAGGGCGTCCTCAGCGCGCGGGACGGCGGGACCTGCTGGGACCCTCACTCCCGCTCTGCACCCGAGTGCCACAGCCAGAAACAGGTCAGGTCTGAAGGCGGAAGGCAGGCAAGGACCGACCTCTGAGGAAGCCAGTGCCTGCACGCGGCCTCACACGCCGCAGTCCGACTGCTTCTCCTGCAGCTGTCGCGTGAGAATCTGATGTGAGGACAGAAAGGCGACGCCCACGTGGAAGAGGATCTGCCACAGGTTGCGCAGCCCATGCAGGTAGGCGTTGCCCAGGCAGATGAAGAGCAGCAGCAGCAGCACCTTGGCCGTGCGCCCCGGGCTGTAGAACAGGTACAGGTAGCACTGCAAGAAACCACAGGCGACTCAGGGGCCGGGTGAGCCGGGAGCTGGGGGCGCAGCGCGCTTGCAGGCGAGGACAAAGACGCAGGCAGCCCCTCAGCTGCGCTGGGCTGCAGACCCAGGAGCTGGCCGCCGCAGGGGCCAGGCCCGGAGACCCTGTGCAGCTCCCCACCCCCACCCCACCCACAGCAAGCGCGCAGAGGCAGCTGCTGCCCTCGAGCTGCAAGCGCTCTGGGCGCTGGGCCTGCTGCTCTCCGCAGCATCTCTGAGCCAAGGGAGGTCTCCCAGCAGGCAGCGTGGCGGGGATTCCCTGCAGGGATCCCACGAGGGAACGGGGCGACGCCTGCTCTGCAAATGCAGGGAACAGTGTTCTAGTTCAATACTGTTTTTTGTTGTTGTTGTTTTTTTTTTTATTTGAGAGAGAGAGAGAGAAAGAGAGAGTATGTGTGGCCAGCTCGGCCCACCAGGGGGCGGGGCCGGCTGGCATGTGGTGCTAGGGATTGAACCGCGGTCCCTGTGCTTTGCTTAGCTTAGCTTGTTCTAAGTAGGTGCTTTAGACCACTGAGCCATCTCACCAGCCCCTCAATACTGTTTTAAAAGAGCACATTCTCATTCTCAGAACACCGCTGGCTATGAAGAGAGGGAGCAGCCACGGGAGCAGGGGTGACAGGCGGGCACCGCTGCACGTGGCTATAGTCCCTTCCTACTGACCTAATTCTTGTTTCATTCCCGAAGGAACAGATCTGAAGAAGGTATCACTATAAACACACACACACACACACACACACACACACCTGCAACTTTTGACCTGGTTTATAAACTACTGCCACTGCCTGTGCCAGGTCACTCTATGCTGGACCATCAGGTCACTGTGGGTCTGCTGTTCTCAGTGGCCCCGTGAAAGCAGATGGCTTTCACTTCCATGCCCAAAGTTCTTCCTCCACAAATGCAAGGACTCTGCAGACTGGGCCAAGGTTTTTCCATGAAGGCCTTAGTGGTTTAGGATTTGGATCAAGGCCTTGGCGGAGTAAGACTGGGACCAGACCCTTGCTCACAATTGTACCACAAGAACAAAAAGGCCATGGGCTTAACCCACTTACCCGGACACCAGCGACCAGCATTTCACCCACCTGGAAAATACAGGCTACGAAGGGAATGAGGAAAGCCAGGATACTTGCAATCTCCTCCTGGGCCACCTGGAGAAATGAGGGGAACAGGGCGGGCGGGTGTTGAAAGGAAAGGGGCCGCGCTAGTCCTCCCACCCCATTCCCCAAAGTCCTGCACCTCAGCAACACCCGCACCCTCTTGCCTTCCTCTCCTCGGGACAGCCATAGCCTCAGCGTCCCCATAGCTTGTGCCACCCACACTCTGCTCTGTGCCAGGGCAGCAAAGGCAGGGACCATGCCTCAGCCATCTCAGGGGCCAGGGGCTGCTTCTAGAGTGTCCAGAGGGCGGCAACAAGCCTCAGCAGTAAGGGGAAAGCCACGCCCCACGCTGGGCCAGGGGGGAAAGCCACGCCCCACGCTGGGCCAGGGGG
>NW_004524702.1:1853807-1864746 GCF_000260255.1 Octodon degus
GCCAAGGGGGCAGCCCATCTAGCTCAGCCTGCTGAGACCCAGCACCCGGCACAAGGCAGACGCCAGCCACCATGTGGGAGAGGCGAGCACTACAGTGCTGCTCTGAAGATACCCGTGCTAACTATAGTTCCAGTCCCTTTCCAAGTATTGGGTTTTTTTCTTTTTGCTCCGAATGCCCTCAGGGGTGGTTTGGCTGGCCAGGGTGTTGTGGGGATCGAACTACAGCAACCTGAGGCTGACAGCTTTGTGGAAGCAGGCCCTTAAAGAACTGAGCTATGGCCAGGCCCCCCCAAGTATTGGAAGTACTTCAAAAATGACAACTACTTTTGGTGGTGGTGGTGCATACCTGCAGTCCCAGCACTCAGGAGGCTGAGGCAGAAAGACAGCTGAGAGTTTAAAACCAGCCTGCAAAGACTCTGACTCCAAAAGCTAGATAAGGGTTGACATGGAGCATTGCTCGGAGAAGGAAGGAACGGCAGAAAGAGCTGTGTCACCGAGTGTTAGGGGTGCAGCCCTTTCAGAAAGAACAAGAAGCTCTGTGGAAGTACACAGGACTGTGAGAAAAAAGGGCCTGAAACCTGAAGCCTGAGAACCTGCCTTCTGCTGTGGGCAAACAAGGGGCAGCCCTGGCCGGACTCCCAGGTCCCGGGAGGCGCTGGCCTGCGCTCCTTGCAGCAAACAGCCCGCTTCTCAGCCCGGGAAACCAAGCGAGAGCTGTCTACAACTTGAGAGGGGCCTGGGATGCCCCTCAGTGTGAAGGCCCCAGGCTCGAGTCCAGCTGCACGCAGGACAGCAGCAGGGCCCTACGTGTCGAGCGGGCCCCTCGCGCGCGGCAGGTGTGCGAGACCCGGGCTACCTGGAGGGAGTGCTCTGCGAGGTGGACTCCGCGGATGAGGTTGAGAGCGGCGCACATGATGTTGAGGACAAGGGACAGGACACCCAGGGCAGTCACAGGCTCCATGCGGAAAGGGGGTGCTTGACAGGGAGAAAGACAAGCGCCCGGTGACAACCACGGCTGGGAACAACAGAGCGGTGGTGGCACAGCCTCCCCTCCACGAGGGCAGACTCTGTGTGATGCGCAGACTTTAAAATCACAGCCATTCGAGAGGAAAAGGCGACCTGCAAGGGGCAGGACAGCGCTGCACGAGCTGAGTTCCTTCTGGAAATAGGCTTCTCCTAGCAGGCAGGGCTCTGCCAGGGCTTGGTTTCGCCCATCATGGCAGGGGCTCGCAGCCAGGTGGGCTGCACCCAGGGGACACGGCAAGGTCTGTACACACCCAACTGGCACACTCAGCACGGGCCAGGCAGCCAGCAAGGCCTTCTGAGTTGAGAGTGTCCCATGCTGCCAGGGTGGCCATGGCTTCCCTCCTCAGCTGGTGGCTAGATTCTAACTGCACTCCCACACACAGCTCAATGGCCACCCTGTAAAATGTTCCACTCTTTTTCTGATTAAGATAATGTTCGGCTCAAGTGTCAAGTGCACTGCTAGAGCAATCTGTGGCAACTTAGTTTTTTAGAATTTTAAAACAATTGGGAAGAGGAGGGGACACGGGCTACCTAGGCTAACGCTGCTCTGGGACTTTGGTTAGAACAAGCGTTCCTTCTCTTAGGCAGAACTAGTGGAACTAACTCTGGGCCACGCAATCAAAGGTTGCCCACTCCTGCTGTGGTCCTTTAAAAATCAACCCTTCTTGGGCCAGGGAGAGAGCTCAGTGGCTTAAGCACCTGCCCAGCAAATACAAGGTCCTGAGTTCCATCCCCAGCACCAAAAACAAACAAACAAACAAACAAACAAAAAAAGACTTTCTTGTCTTACATTTCTCACTCACACACCCAGAGCCACAGCCCAGCTCGTGCCTGTTCATGTTCGAATCCCCCTGAGCAATTCACAGTTGCTATGAGGACAAAGAGAGCTCCTGGTAGCACTGTCACACCTTAGGACAATCGGGAGTCAGACCAGCGAAATGACCCACACTGAGGGGCAAGCACACGCTTTCTGGATTTGCTCCCACTGTCAAAGAGTTTAAAAAACAAAACACAGCCAGGAATGTAGCTCAAAAGCACAGCGCCTGCCTGGCAAGCACAAGGGCCCGAGCTCAATCCCTGGTACCAAAAACAAAACAAAGCAGAAAAACCCTTATGTTACAGAGTACCCTGTGTTCAGAAGAAACCTGGGCCTCAGCTACCCAGTCTTCTTTCTATAAAAGTTAAGCTCCCAATGTAAATTAAAACAAAAGGGCTGGGGAGATGGCTCAGTAGAATAAGCGCTTCCCTGGCAACCTCAAGGGCCTGAGTTCAATCCCCGGTTCTGCCAAAAAAAACCAAAAAAAAAACTTACGATTGGTATGACAACCAATCTACGAGTTTATCCCTTGAAATAGAAAACATGAACATCTTTAATACATCACTTCTAAGATGCAAGCAATGAGTTTAATATTAAAACTTAAAATAATTAGACTGTTACAGCATGGGCAGCTCTAGCGGATAAAGATCCACTCTTACACTATGACAGGATTCTATACAATCAGAAAATAAGAAATACAAAAAAATCACAGCGGCATTAACCCAGAAGCCCAGGGTCAGGGCACCAGCTAGGCTCACGTGGCATCAGGGTCAATCTGTCATCCTCCCACCCCAAGCACCCACTCCTAGCCCATCTGACATGCACAGCAGCCTTTTGCCAGTGATGGGGCACTCACCAGGCTGCCGGAGCACAGGTACATGGCCGTTCGCCAGCCTGCTGGCCGTGTCTACCTCCTCCAGGGAGAGGACCACCGGAGGCTGGAAGTCCAGCTCCTCCTGCACTTTCTCCAAGCTGCTTTGCATCTGAGAGGTGCCCGCGTGGTTAAAATGCCGCTTTACTTTCTGAATGGTGCTGTCTGCAGAAAGAACAACCCCGTCAGGTGTGTGCACCAGCCCGCCTGGGAGACAGCAAGCCCAAAACCAAGGTCACGGTCCCCAGCAAGCGCATGAGTCCACGGGTAAGGCTGGGGGGTGGAACCCCAGCCTGGGGGGCCCCCTGTGACAACAGTCAAGGCATCACAGATGTGTCCTAGGCCCTCAGTGGCTGGAGTAGGACTCACCACACCCGACGGGGAGGCCCTAGGCAGGGCTTCCACAGCTCGGAGCTGGAAAGCAATAGTCCTCCTGCCCGGTTCATCTCAAAAAGGTGTCTTTGAAAAAAATCACAAATGAATACGAATGTGTTCTGCAAACCAGAATATGTGTTTGAAAGACTGACTTTAATGCCTCCATTTATGGTAATATTAATCCATTACCAAATCCTACAAAGCGTTTGAAGAGAAATCTCATACACATGGGCAAAGCAGACTCACATCTGACCCAGTGCCAGGGACTTAGCCCCATGCTGCTCCTGCACTGAGGACGGGGTGTTCCAGAAGGGGCCCCCGTCTGGGACCCACAGGCCCAGAGGCTGGGCTCCTGGTTCACCAAGGGGTCCACGGCACCTTAAGCCAATGAGGGGCCACCAGAGGGCCATATGAGACTGCGCTGGCCATGGCAGAGGAGCCAGAACTCATAAAAACATTTCCAGGGCTGGTCTTGCACCAGCCTAGACCCAGGGCTGTCAGCTCCTTGTTCAAGGACATCACAGGGAGAACAGCTGTTGCCACAGAACACACAGAATGCCCCAACTCCTGCTCTACTCCCCACTCCTGCTCAGCCCCCAAGAGCACCAAGGAGACCCCGGCTGAGAGTGCTCAGCACAAATCAGGTCACCATGCCAGACCCGAGCTCTAGGCCAAGGAAGAGAGCCTCCTGCGGAGCAGCGCTTCTCAAGCTCCTCAGAAGGGACCAAGTTTTTCCAAATTGCTGAGCACTGATATGTTGATAAAATACAATTTAAATCTCCCAGGGGGCTGGCGAGACAGCTCAGCAGTCTAAAGTGCCTGCTCAGACAAGCTTAGGCAAAGCACAGGCACTGAGGTTCAGTTGGTGGCACCACATACTGCACCAGTCCTACCCCCAGGGTGGGCTGAGCCGGCCACAAAAAGGAAGGAAGGAAGGAAGGAAGGAAGGAAGGAAGGAAGGAAGGAAGGAAGGAAGGCAGGCAGGCAGGCAGGCAGGCAGGCAGGTCCATCCGTCCCAGGGATTTATAAGACAACCTGCCCACACTGTATCCCCCTTTCCTACTCCCTTATGATAGAAGCCCATGCTGGCAGGGGCCTGCAAAATGTGCTGGACTTTGGGTCGGCAGGGATGTATGGTGTCCGTCGCTAACAACCACCTCTGCTGTCCAGGGCAGCAGCAGCCACACAACACACAGGAATGAGCTCCGCTGTGCTCCACCTAGCAGTCTTGGGCCTATCATGAGAATCCCCAGACTCTCCCTTCCTCAGCTCTGCTGGTCTGAAAAGTCAGGCGCTGGACCTTCAGGCACCCTGGCCCTGGTCCCACCATGAAACCTCTTAGGGGAGGCTAACGTGGCTTCAAGTCAAGTAGCTGTGACTCCCACGTGTTTCCTGGAGGGTCAAAGCCCCCACCCCCACCCCAGAGAGCTCCATACACATCACGCACAGGAGAGAAAGGAGGACACACATATATATATTGAAGCAAAGGTACAAACCGAACTCAAAGAAGGCATAGGGCCTGGAGGCAAGCCTGATGCAGGTGGTGTCGAAGGACGATGTGAACTCCCACCACAGGGTCTCCAGGAAGCAGAAGGCCATGGCTGCAGGGCACTGGCGGGAGCAGATGGCCATGCAGGCCACATCCCCTGCAGAAGAGAAGCTGAAACACAAGGGTAGTGTCTGCATCACCAGGAGCAGGGTCAGCACCCACATACCCAGCACTGTGGGACCCCCAAGAGGGTACCTGTCAGCCAGCCATGGCTGTGCACCCTGGCCCTTCCCAGGGACCAGTGTCTGAGACCGTGCTTTCCATGGGTGGCGCTGGCCCCACACTGTGTAACGTACACAGGCAGGAGTGGGGTGAGACTCAGACGCCTCCGCTTCTGCCACATCCACCGCTTCCCAAAGTTAACGCACCCTGGCGCCTGTGTCTCCAGCGTCTATAAATCACCACTCCTGACACTGGGTTTCACCCACTCGTGTTTTGTTTCATCCTTTCCCGTCCAGATAATACACAGGCAACCTTCTCTCCAGCCATCCTTATCTGCTTGTGGCATTAGGTTACTCTGGCTCCCTAAAATGAATGCAGGCTCCTCTGCAGGCCACCCCTCAGGGCAGGCAAGTCCTGGGGGCTGCAGCTCGGGGCTAAGCATCTGCGAGGGAGTGGGGGGCGGTAGCTGCTGTGAAGTCCACCCCAGGGGCATCTCTTCCCTCAGAACCCCAGTCCGAGCTGCAGCGCAGGCCAGCTCCCCAGGTGAATCAAGGGTCTGAGCCAACACTGCAGGGGGCCCTGGGGGCGTAGCTCCTCCTCCGTCCCCAGGCCATCCCGGCACAGAATTCCCACTCCTGCTATGACTGTATTTGCATCGAGTCCACAGCCCAGGAGGGCCAGCGTCCACTCACCCAAGGTCCTGCCAGCAGGGCTGCAGCCCGGCCACACTCTGTCCTCTGCGCTAAGGTCTCCTCATCCTGGCACAGGACTGAGGGCAAGCCCCAAGCTTCCCAGACCAGTCACCAGAAGCCTCTGTGTCACCACACACACACGCGCACCACCAGCTTCCTGGCTCCCTCCGTCTTAAGAAAGCAGGGGTCTCTTCCAAGTGCAGCTCCATCCATCCGGGACTTTCTCCATCTCTTTGCCCACACCTCTGGCCATTTCCAGCAGGAGGGGTTGAGGCTTTGATGTTCTATGTCTTGCTATATCTGGACGTCCCTACAAAACCTTCCTCTGCTTGGAGGAAGGACGGCTCCCTGGACGGGGTCCTTCAGTGGACCTCGCCCCTTCAGGATGGGGCTGTTCCTACAGGACCAAGGCCCCAGCTTGGGCGGAATGTGCCCCCAACAGAGGGCAGCAGCCCTTCCTCCTCAACCTCTGGATGGGGCTTCATTTGGACACAGAATGAGGAGGATGAAATGAGGCCATCTGGATGAGGGCCGCCTGTTCTATGACTGCTGCTCTCAGAGTGAGAGATCCAGAGAAAGAAGACGGGCTGCAGGCACAGAGGGCATCTACCAGGCAAGGAGGCTGCGGCTTCCACCAGGGGGCAGTGCAGGCCTGAGCGTCCTCCTCAGCCTCCAAGGGGCAGGCAGGGCCACCCCTGAAGCTGACTTCAGGCCTTGCAACAGAGGAGGCAGTTCTGTCAGGGCCCCCTAGGAAACACGTAACTATGAAGCGCCATGTATTACGCACCAGTGAGAAAAGCAAGTCTGGGCTTCTTTTGGAAGTAACGGTGGAAGCGAGGTGTGATGGCACACACCTGTGATCCCAGCACTCAGGAGGACGCGGGGAAGAGCTCAGGATCCTGAGGCCAGCCTGATCTACAGGGAGACCCTGTCTCTAGCACTACTACCAACAGTAACAATGAGCATTTAATTCCAACATAGAATAAGCAGGTAGGGTCCCAGGGGCTCAGGAGGTTGAGGCAGGAGGATCATAAGTTTTGAGGCCAGTCTGGGCAACCTAGTAAGACTGTCTCATAGTAAAAAATTAAAAGTCTGGGGATATGGCCCTGAGCTCCAGCCCCATTACCACACATCAATTAAACACTAAGTGAAGCCTGCTGCGTCCTGGGTCCCCTTCTCAGATAACTGCTGAGGTCCCAAGATTTCACTGGGAAGTCACACACTTCCTCCTCTCTGAGCAGGGGGCTTGGCGGTAGGCTCAGCTGTTTAAGTGCCTGTATGGGCAAACCCAGTGAGGCTTGCAAGACCGTGTTTCGATCCCCAGCTCCACATGCCACACCACACCAGCACTTAAGGCAGCCTGAGCCAGCCAAAAAGAAAAACATCCTTTCTCTCTGAGCAGACGGGCCCTCATGAAGGAGGTGTCCAGCAGGCTCCCTGGGCAGGGGTCGGCTCAGGCTGCACTTACTGTATCCGGAAGTCCTGGCTCTCTGCGGAGCCCCGGCCCGGGTGCCGGGCCAGCTGCATGGCCAAGGCCTTGAGGCGCCGCCTGCTCTCCAGGAAGGCTGGGGCGTGGTAGAAGTCAGTGGAGGCTGACAGGGGCAGTCCGTCCCTCACCCGTACCACACTAGTGAAGAAGATCATGGACATGGTCTGTGGGAGAAGGCATGGGGACACCTGTGGGCCGAGGGGACACCAGGGGACCAGGTTAGTGAGGCGCTGCACACAGGCGTCCCTCCTCCACACACTACCCAGCAATTCTTGGGGGGAAGGGACAGCTCTATGCTTCTCTAGTAAGTCCCCCTCCCAGCTTCTTCCGTTGCCTGTGGGAACAGGAAGGGCCTGACACTGGGCAGTAGCCCAGAGTGTCCCCCAGGGCGGTGCTAAGCAGCTTAGGGCCACATCCCACTGCAGGAGCTGAAAAGAGGTGGGGAGACAGCACCTAACCTAAAACTGGTGGCCAGACAGCAGGGACAGGATGGAGCCAGAGAGCAGGTCCTCTGAATCCCTGCAGACATCTGACGGAGCCAGTCTTCAAAAGGATGGCTGAGTCCCTCAGATGGCAAGGGAAGTCGCTGAGCAAATCACATCACAGCGAGAGGAGAGAGGTCTGGCCATCACGTATGAGCCATACTAAGAAACCAAAGGAAACAAAACTGAGCCCGAGTGGTGCTTTTGAAATTACAACCGGAAACCTGGGCACTCTGCACAAGGTAGGTAGGACCCAAGGAGCACAGGTTTGCTGCCTTTCCTTCTGCATCACAAATCCCAGGCGTGGAGTCAGAGAAAACAGCAATGCAGAAATGCCGCTGAGCAGAGGACCACCCCCCCATTCAAAAAAAAAAAAAAGCTGCCACCACCACAACTCCCTGGAAAGGTACAGCCCAGCACAGCAGGCAGCATGTCAGTAAACCACTCTTACCCTCAGAACACCACAGAAAAGGGTCTTAGCCAACGCTGGTGCACCAGGGAAGGCAGGTAAAGATCTAGGTGTGCACCCTGGCTTGAGGGACTGAGTGCCCTCAGCCTCGGGGCAATACACTCTTCCTGCAATAACAGCCCACCTCTCCTGGAGAATTCTGAGCTGCTCACTGCCAGGGGGTGCACAGGGGCAGGCAGGAACAGGACCTTTCCTCCCTTCTGGCAGGAAGTTACATCCGCGCTGCCCTGCAGGAGCAGGGCCCACAAAGCCCAGTAGAAGCAGGTGGTTGCTTTGTTAGTACCGTCATTACTGACAAAGAGGAGCTGTGCACACTGCAGCTGGCTGCGGGTTTACATGCACACAGTGCACCAACCCCGCCCTACCACGCGCCCCCTCCACACCCCAGGCCTGCCCCTCCCAGTACCTCTGCTGTCAGGTCACTTTGCTTCTTACATTTCTGCATGTGAGGAAAAGCGTACACCACCAGTCCTTCTGTGTCTGATTCACGGCCTAACATGAAATCCTCCGCTCGTGCATTTCGTGCATGTGACGGGGTCTTGCTCCCCTTCATGGCCGAGTCACAGACCTTCTTTACCCTATCATCGGCTGGTGGCATCCAGGCTGATTCCATAACCTGGTGACTGGGGCAGCACCACCAAACATGGCCACGCAGGGCCCTCTCTGGGATGTGACCTCCTTTCCTTTGGATGCTTCCAAGAGCAGGACAGCTGATGGGTAGTGCTCTGTCCTTCACGTTGTCCTACACTGCTATCCGCAGTGGCTGTGCCCCGCACGGCCCCAACAGTGGTAAGATTCCCCTCTCTCCACACCCTCCCTGCAACTTGCTCTGGGGTGCAGAGGGCATTGCCTCTGGCTTTGATCTGCAGCCTCCTGAGGACAGGAGATGCCAAGCACTTCCCCATATTTACTGGCCACTTGCATTCCTTTTTTTGAGAATGTCTATTTGCATGGCTGGCCCATACTTTTTTCCTGGATTATTAGCTTTTGCTGTTCTTTACGTACTGTGGACGTGAGCCCACGGTCGGTTGCCCCGCTGGCACAGGCCTGCTCCCATTCTGTAGGCTCCTGCACTCTGTGGCCATCTCCTCCATGGTGCAGAAGCTTCTGGACTTCTACATGACCCAACCTGCCAGTTGTGGCTCTTGCTTCCAGTGTTTCTGGGATCCTACCTGGGAAGTCACTGCTTGTGCCAGTACACTCAAATGGCTCTCCGTGTCCTCTGTAGTAACCTCAGAGTTTGGGGTCTTACGCTAAAGTCTTTAATTCCAATGTGAGTTGTGTTTTGTACAAGGACAGGGACGGGGTCTGATTTCTGTCCTCCACCTGTGCACATCCGCTTTTCCCAGACCATCTGTTAAAAGGCTGTCCTTCCTCTGTACTTTTGGCACCTTTGTTCAAAATCAGCTGGCCAAAAAGATATGGATTCACTTTTGGGTCCTCGCCTCTGTCTCACAGTCTGTGAGCCTTCTTTTATTCCCAACCGTGACACAAAAGCTGTCGCTGTGGCTCCGTGGCATGTCTTGAAACCAGATACCACTGGGGCGCCAGCTTTGCTCTTTTTCTCAGCATTGTTTGGGCTCTCTGGAGTCCTTTGTGCTTCCACAGGAATTGGTAAGGTTTCTTTCTAGTTCTGTGAGGAATATCACTTGTACTTTGATGGGATGTCACTGGGCTGCACATCACTTGGGACAGCATGGCCATTTTAACAACATTAATTCTCCCAAATCCATGAACATGGGAGGTCTTCCTACCTTTCTGCAATACAATCAGACCCAGACCTTATAACACAAGGCCTGAAGACATCTGCATTTCAACAACAAAAATCACGGCCAGCCTAAGAACCAGGAAAATCTCATCTCAAATGCAAAGATGCTAAAACTACCTGACAAAACTTCCTTCCTTCCTTCCTTCCTTCCTTCCTTCCTTCCTTCCTTCCTTCCTTCCTTCCTGTGCGTATTTAGGACAGGGTGTACAGGGTCTCACTGCATAGATTGGACTCGTAGTGCTCCTCCTGTTTACAGCCTCCCAAGTGCTTCTCAACATGCCCTGGGGGGCGGGGCCAGGAGGGCAGGCCAGGGGATGGAACTCCTGGCCCCTACCTCTGCCTAAGCAGGCGCTTTGATCCACTGAGCTATATGGCCAGCCCTACCTGACAAAACTTTAAAGCAGCCTCATGAGTATACTTGCACATGAAGACACTTACAGAAATGTTTAAATTATGTCCTCAAAGAAATCTTGTAAGATATTATAAAATGGAAATTAACATTAAAATGTTTAAGAATTAAAAGATAACTGAAACAAAACAAAACAAAAACCAATGGACGAGCCCAACAGCAAAATGAAGACAAAAGAAGAATGAATCAGAAAACACAAAAACAGCCCTGAAATTGCCCCATCGGGACAATCTGAGAGGAACAGGGCTGAGAGCCGCTGCGCAGCGCCGCAGAGGCCTGTGGGCCCAGAAAACTGTCTACCTGTCATCAGAGCCCCGGGAGGGAGGCGCAACGGCTTCGGGAAATACCTGAATAGCTCCCAAAGGTGGGAGCAGACGCAAAGCCCAGAGAGGATTTACCCACGGAAACCCATGGCAGCACACACAGAGGCCAACTGAAAACCGAAAAGAGCAAGAGAAAAAGATGCCTTCCTTACAGTGAGAGAACAAGCGCGAGTCAGCAGACTTCTCAGAGAAACCATAGGGGACGAAAGAAAATAATACATTTTTTAGGTGCTAAAAGGAAAACAGCTGGCAACACAGAATTCTCTATTTAGAAAAATATCCTTTAAGGGCAGGATGTAGCTCAGCAGCACAGAGCTGCTTGGCAAGCACAAGGTCCTGAGTTTGATTCCTGCTGCAAAAATCCAAAACCAAAAGCAAACAAATACCCTTTAAGAACAAAGGAGAGGGGCTAGCGAGATGGCTCAGTGGTCTAAAGCACCTACTTGGAACAAGCTTGGCAAAGCACAGGGACCGCGGTTTGATCCCCCAGCACCACATGCCAGCCAG
>NW_004524702.1:1865065-1868885 GCF_000260255.1 Octodon degus
AAAGGAGAAAGCTGGGCATGGTAGTGCGCCTGACACCCTCGCACGGAGGCGAAGGCAGGAGGATTGTGTGAGCTCAAAGCATGGGCCACACAGTGAGTTCAAGGCCAGGCTGAATTACACAGCAAGACTCTGCCTAAAAAGAAAATAAAAAAGCTGGTGGGCGGGGGAGACAGCAAAGCCTACTTAGATGAAGGGACACTTCCCGAATCTGCCACCAACACACCTGCTCCACCACAAGGCTAAAGGAGCCAAGCATGGTGATGCACGGCAGGCATCCCAGCACTCTGGGACCACAAGGTCAAGCCCTGCCTGGGCTGCTCAGCAATTTGGCAAGACGCTATCTGAAAAATAAATATATTTACAAAAGGCCGGGGATGCAGCTCAGTGCCAAGTCCCTGGGTTCAAACCCCAATACAAAAATAATTAAATGCTTTTAAACATAAGATAGAAAAGCATAATTTCAGTGATACACAAAGACTTCAAGTTAATCCCTTATTTTACTTTAATCATCAAAGTATCACTGTGGTTTGTGTGCGCGGGTCCTCCTAGACTCATGCAGTCGTGGAGGGTGGGCTTTTTGGAGGCAGCTAAATCCAGAGTTTGTGATTGGTTCGTTGCTGAGTGCTGGGATTGGCAGGCTGAGGGCCGCACCTGCGCTGGGGTGGGGAGGGAGGCTTGCACACACCATAAGGGAGGGAGGGAGGGAGGCTTTTGCTTACAGCCCCTCACCACACCACCCTGCCTTGGAGCCAGCTGAGTGTGGACTGATGCCTCCACAAGCTGTGAGCTAAATAATCCTTTCCTCCCTTACTTGGGGGTGTCAGGTATTTTGTCCCAGCAATACAAGTACAGTCACAGAAACTTATTAGGAAGCTATGGGGAGGTCCCATGTGCCCTCTACCTAATTTCCCCCATGGATTACCTTTCATGTAACTTAGTGCAATACCAATTCCAAGAAAATGACACTGACAGGAAGTGTGTATATCTGAGTATGCCTTTTGTGTTTATTACCACAACCACCACCACAAAAGCACCCCCTCACAAACAGGGTATAGTAGCACACGCTCAAATTCTCAGCACTCTGGGAGGCTGAGGCAGGAATATAACTATAGGACATTTTCAAACAGGAAGGTACTGTAACCTCTGGATTCACTACAACAAAGCCACTCAAAAATAACTAGTGTTCAGTTTACAACAGGAAAGCAGTGGTGTGGATCTCAAAAACATGCCACAATTACAGAAGAAAAAAACTCAGTTCCGCACAGAGAAATACAGCTTCACAGTCCGCCCACAGAGAAACTGTCTGGCCACCCAGGTCTTACCAGACTGCCCATGGGGTGCTGGGCCTTGTCACCCAGCACCAGGCCTGGCTGGAACCAGGAAATGCTCAATTAAAACTGCCAAGCAAACGAAAGAAGGACAAAGAGCTGCCATATTTTGGTTCACCAAAACAAGAAATGCAAGGCTGCATATCCCTTTCCTTACTTCTGAACTATATTTGTTTGGAGGTTCTAGCAGGGGGCGCAGCTACTCAGACACCCTTGACCGCGGAACGGCCCTCCTCTATCGGGTGGTCGTCCTCTTCAACCAAGCACACAGCTTCGGGCTGGATGCACACGGATCGTTGAGGGAGGACGGGGACACCCGCCTAGCCAGCCAGATCAGCTGAATCAACCCTGGCAATCGATGGGGTGACAGATGTCGCAGCCAGATCGCCTTCACATCCTGAACTATATTTTGAACACTCACAATAAATCTCTACTTGAGAGAAAATGAGAAAGATTTAGTCTACACAGATGAAATTTTTAAGTAGAAGCACAAGATGGTAATAAACACAGCACATTCATGTTACTGGTTTTATTTAAAAGTATTTTAATGTGCCTCCCTCATTTCTACATCCTGGCCCAGCCACCTCTTTAAAGGCTATCCAGGCCTAGATCATCCTACCACACGGGCAAAGGCCATGTCTTGCGCCACAGGGGGCTCCGTGTCTTCTCCCCTTTTCCTCTTCTCCCAGACCACTACTGCATGCCGAAGCGGTCAGGTCTTGTAGGACTGGAGTTTAAACTAGGAAAAGAAGCTAACAAGGCTTAATGCTCACTGCTAGAGTCACCACTGGCCACAGAACCTGAAGCAGTCGCCTCATCCGTAGATCTTGGAGGCTCCAAGTAGCTGCGGGGGGGGGGGGGGGGGATAAAGGTCAATATGAGTTGTCGGTGCAGAGCCGAGAGGCTACTGAGCACAAGAGAACGCACATGACATTCCTCCCTCCACGTCCAGGGTTCCGCAGCAGCCATCCAACCCACTTCCAATGCACAATATTTGAAAAACAACTAGGGGCTGGTGAGATGGCTCAGTGGTCTAAAGCACCTACTTAGAACAAGCTTAGCTAAGCAAAGCACAGGGACCGCGGTTCAATCCCCCAGCACCACATGCCAGCCAGCCCCGCCCCCTGGTGGACTGAGCTGGCCACACACACACACACACACACACACACAAATAAATAAAAAGAAAAAAAAGAAAAACAACTACATCTGTCCTGAACATGCATAGATGTTTTCTTGTCACTATGACCTGGGTACACAAGCAATCCAGAGATCATTAGACCTATCCAGGGAGATGTGGCAGGTTATATGAAAATACTATGTCACTCATATGACTTGAGACCAGTGGCCTGAGGACAGACAGGGGTGACTGTCCAGGCTGGGCCCAAGCGAGAAGCAAGCTTTCACACTGACAACATGCTAAAGGCTTATTTGTGTGGCATAAACATAATCTGCCCTGGACAGGTGTGAATCCCACAGCTCTACAGTTTAGAGTATTAGAACTCAAGCCTGGGCTGGTGGCACAGGCTTATAATCCCAGCACTCAGGACACTGAAGCAGGCTGACTATCACAAATTTGAGGCTAGCCTGCGCTACACAGTGAAACCGTCTCAAAGCACTGAAAAAGAAAAAAGGTGTAACTGAGATTCAAAGTCAAACTTTCTTTTAATAGCCTATGATCAAAAGCCACAGCTTTCCACCACAGCCCACTTCTCTAAATCGGACTTCTGGGAATATACCTACTTTGTTTCTCGAATTTCGTCTCCTAGAGTACTGACACCTACACTAACCAGAGCTGAATGAAAGGGTGGATTACTGCTACTACTGGATGGAACTCAAGGTGCTGCTGCGACACCTGCCTTCCTCTCTGACCATCAGTCACCTTCTGGGGCAACCGATCTCTAAATTCCTTCTAAGAATAAAACGCACTGACCCCAAAATGTTCTCTACACAGTATATGCAAACATCTGAAAGAGCGAGAGGGCCAGGCCTGGAGGACTGTGCCTGTAACTGCCGCGACTGCACAGGCCAAGGCGGGGGGCTCACAAGTTCGAGGCCAGCACGGTCAATTCAGAGAGGCCCTGCTTGGAAAACTAAACTGAAGCTGTAACAACACCGCAAGTGTCTTCCTGGGCAAAGTGTAGCGTGCCAACTCCAGTCCGTTCGGCGGCGTTAAACCCATTCTGTTTCCTCCCATTTCACTGACATGGTCTTTCGCAGGATTAACTGTTCTTTGTAACATTTAATGGAGATGCACCGACTGATCGGCCGCGCGGCGTCGCATTTTCTGACCTCCTCACAGACCGCACGGGGCTCTCGGCCGGGCCCGCCCTCCCGCCGCCCGCTCCTCCTCCGCTCCTCCTCGGAGCGCTAACGCCCGGCGCGCGCTCAGTCTCCACAGCGCTCCGGGGCAGGGACGTCTGGGGCGGGCGGATGGGCCACGCCACCCGCACGCCAGGCCCGCACCTCGGCCCGCGCGGCCCGACCGCGGGGCC
>NW_004524702.1:1869182-1886534 GCF_000260255.1 Octodon degus
AGTCCGAAGCCTTCTTAAAGGGCCGCCACCGCCAAATCCCGGGCGCGCGGCCGGGGCGGCGCCTCCCGCGCGCTCTCTGCGGGCGCTCCCCGCCGGCCTGGGCTGGAGCTGCAGGGCTCGCCCCTGGAGTGTGGGATGTGCTCTGGATTCCCGCCGGGCGAAGGGCAGGGCGGCCGCAGCGGGGGAAGCGCCGGCGCTGCGCTGTGCTCCGGGCGTGGGGTCCGCGGCCGCTGCCAGCGTGGACGGAGGCAAAGTCCACGGGAGCGGCAAGCCCACGAGGGCGCTGTGTCACGAGGACGGGGCAGGTGACAGCCTCAAACCACCAACAAGTGTATAAGTGCACAGCAGTCGTCGGAGTGGGGCCGGGATGGTGGCTTTGTGATGTGGTGGGCTGGAGGCCGAAGCCCGGAGCGCTGAGCCAGCCGCGTCCCAGCCCTTATGTATTTACTTACTCAGAGTCTAAGCGGCCCAGGCTGGCCTCCAACTCGCGAGCCTCCCGCCTCAGCCTCTAAAATCCACCGAGCTCTGCAGGAGCAGGTGCAGAAGAGAATTTACCCCGGAGCTCCCAACCCCTGACTTTGGATTTGGGCCTCAGGGCAGGCTTCACCGCATAGCCCCGGAAGGGGCGGAGGAAGAGAAGCGTGTTTCAGACGGACCGATCTTCCTGCACGAAGACCTCTTGTGTGCAAGGCCGCCAGGGCTCCTCTGAGGGATGAAAAGAAAACCAGAGAGGCGGGGATGTTCTGAAGGGCACAGAACTCTAGTTGGGGAGGAGTAAAACGCTCTTAAAAGGGGTGCTGGTGACAGCTGCACGGCAGTGTAAGTGTATGAAGTGCTGCAGAACTGTGCCTTTGAAACGGCTAACGTAATGAAGTCTGTTGTGTACAGTTTTTGTTTTGTGTTTCAGTGGCCTGCTCAGCCCGCCCTGGGCTGACCAGGCGTGTGGTGCTGGGGATCAAACCGCGGTCCCTGCGCTTTGCCTAAGCTTGCCTAAGCAAGCGCTTTAAATCACTGAACTGTCTCTCTGGCCCGTTGTATACGTTTTGCCACCAAAAAGGGACAGAGTTTAGAGAATAAAAGTGAGATAGGAAGGCTTAGAGAGAAAAGAGGCCCTAGTGGAAGGTTTAGGACATACGGAAACAGGTCAAGCATTTTGTACAAAGCAACTCAGCTGCTAAAGCTAAAAGTGGAGCTGTCTCAGAAGTTTGTGACCTGCCATGGATGGTTCGGCCTCCGCGACCATGCAAGCCACTTCCTCTAATGAGTCCCCCTCCCTCATAGACGTGGATGTTCTGTTCATTGGCCTCTGCAGAGTCCTGGCTAATACGGATGATGCAGTAGCAGCGGGGTATACAGGTTTCTGTGGGGCTTAGAGGCCTGAGCTGAACTTGTGAAAGTCTCCATCACATGGTGGACCAGATAGAAATTACAAAATGAGAGCAGGACAGTTGTGATGGAGTCCAAGAGGCCTCTGCCATCGATATCTCTTGGAGTTCAGGCCCCTGCACAAGGTCCCCTCCCACATGGCCAGCTCTGGCCTTGTGACAAGTGATAAGGAGGCTAAGTCATGACAGACATAAAGGAGAAAATCCATAGGGTTCAGGGCTGTCAGAGGAGGTCAAGCGCAGGCAGTGGACGTGCTAGTGTAACAGAAAACCACCCCCAGCAGTAACTTCCACTTCTGAGTTGCCCGGGTACAGTTCCTGCGCCACATCCAGTTGCTTCTGGCCCTTAGAAATGGCTGGCCACCAGGATGCACAGCTGGTCACTGTGGTGCACATGGTAGAAACCAACCCTCAATTGATACGCTGTTCTGTCTCTGTACTTCCTGCTTGTGTATCCCAGATAAGCCTGAGACCACCAGAAAACAGAGACTGATATTTTGGGAATGACTCCAATAAGTGCCTGTTGACATAAAATAAATCCTGCTCCAAGTCCTGGCTGTTGTTTTGGTGTTTCCGCTTGCCATTGCACTAGGATGAGAAATAGGAAGAAAACTGGGTGCTAGATGTGTAAAGATGGAGCTTTCGAAATTGGAGGCTGGGGCTCTCGGGACTTGGGGTACAGGTGCTTTAGGAAGGACACAGCCAGGCAGCTCTGGCACCAGGGTAGACTGGTGGCAGGGACAAGGCACAGTGCCTGCAGTCCTACTCGCCCCCCCCCCCCAGTCATGGCACTTTGGCTCCAGATCACTGTCATCTTCCACAACTTTCAGTCCTGCACTCGTAGTACCTCTGCACTGTCACAGAAGAGCTCCACCTGATTGTCCGTAACCACGGACGCACACTCTCTGCCCTGCCCTTTGGCTGGTCTCCGAGTCCCTCCCACTGTGCTCTGAAGAAACTTCTAGCCAGCTGTTCCTCTACTTTCTTTGACTCAGGAACTTTCGGATGCCTTCCTTCCTCTCAGCTGAAAGTCCAGAGCCCATACTCCCATGACATGGTTCCCAAAATACCGCCATTCCTGGCACAGTCCTCTTCTGTCACACCTGCCTGGCAGCACTCCAACCTTGTCTTCCTTGAACTTGCTCCTGGCCATAAGTACTACACCTCCCAACCATGCCCGTCATTGCTGTGCACACTGCCACCCCCCAATCAGGTCATTCATGCCACCCAGCAGTCCTAAGCTTGCCAAGCCAGTTCTCTCTCCAGTCTCCCAATGTGGAATCCTAGGTCTTCCGCAAGCCCCTCGGTGTCCCACCCCTCAGCCCTCTTTGCTCTTCCAGGTGCTTACTTCACCCAAGAAAGAGAAACTATCAATGTGGCATCTGCGAGCTCCTGACAGCTCCTCTTTCCTGCAGTCACTGCCTTCTTTCTGCGTTCCCTTTGCAGCCCAAACACTGGGACAAGCGGCCCATTTGAATGCTTCACTGCTTCTCTTTCCCCATTCCTCAGTCCTCTCAAACTCTGACTTCTGCCTCGTGGCTGACACTGCCCTGATCAAGTGTATCAAAGGCACAGTGTTTATCAATGTAGTGGGGTGGGATGCATGCATGGCTCCACATCAGGAACACGCAACTATGCAATGAATCAAAGAGGTACAGTTTGTTTTATTTATTTATTTTTGGCAGAGCTGGGGCTTGAACTCAGGCCCCTGCGCTTGCCAGGCAGTGCTTATTCTACTGAGCCATCTCCCCAGCCCGTTTACCGATATAAAGACTTGACCTTTCAATACATCATTGCTGCTCTAGCTTTCCTTTTCAGTTGCTGTTTCCTCCTTAATTTCTCACACCCTCTCTCTCTGTCAGTCTCTTTTGCATTTTCTTTTCCTCTACCAGGAGGAAAACTAGCACACTCTCCTGGCCCTCTTACTTGCTGCACGGTTCCAATCAGTTTCCACAAGAGACGTTGCTCAGAGCTGCATCTCTGGCCCAGCCTTGGCCCCTGAGTTCCAGCCCCAAGTAGCCAGCCGTGACCTCAACATCTCGGCGTGACATCATGTCCAAGTGCACATTTCCACTGTAGTGTCACCCTCCATTCCTGCCCAGCTTCTCCTCCATTTCTCCCTCCATGTGCACCACTGGCCTTTCAGTTGCCCAAGCCAGAACCCCAAGGGGATCCCTGACTCACCCTATGTTTCCCAATCGATCTCCAAGGTCCAACAAGTCTCCTCCTGTGTCACTCAGATGCACGCCCATCGCGGTGCTCACTGCAGACTGGTAGCAGCTTTCCTGCCGCTCTTTTTGTTTCTCATTTCACTTGCCCTATCTACCTTTCTCCATCTTGCGCCAGGAAAACCCTTTGCTCTTCCACCTAAAACCATTCATAGCCCTCCTAGAAGAGGGCCCAGGCCCTGAACACCTGCGTAAGCTCCATTTCTTCCCACTGAGGCATCTCTTCCATAAGAGGGCTTTCCTGTGTGCTGGAGCAGGCTGGTTGCATGCACCTCCCACCTCAACACCTCTTATGCAGTTGTCATTCCAGCCTAAGCAGGAATGGGGCTATGGAAGACTGGCCAGATAATCCACTCCGTTCTCTGTAGAACCAATGTGCTTAGGGAAGGAGCCTGCTGTGTGGCTAATAGTGCAGGCCTGGAAACCACAAAGTCCTGAGACCTTCTCCAGCTCAGGCCTATCACAGACTTCTCTGACTCGCATCACTCCCTCTGTGGCATGAGAGCGAAATGAGATGAAAGCTTCTGAATACAGGGATGGTGGAGGGAGGGCCAGGAAAGCAGACAAGCCTGCTGTGGATCGTAGCCGCCACTCAGGAGAGTGAAGCTCTAGGTCCCACCCCATTGAGGGGTGCAGACCTCCTTGATCTCCCTTCCACAGAAGTGGCCTCCGAGCACTGTGTGCTTCAGGGAAGACCAACCTTGTTAACGCGTCCACCGGGATGGACTAGAAGACCACAGACACTTCTTTAGAACCTGTGGTCATTGTGAGCAGCTGTGGCCTAGGAGAGCAGGCACAACTTCCTTGGGGTCTTGAAGTAAAACACCTTCCCAGTACTGAGATAGCGAGGCTGCCTTCAGGTCAAGGAACATACCGGGAAACTAGGAATTTAAAACGGAACTGGAGGGCCGGGGAGATGGCTCAGTAGGATAAGTGCTTGACTGGCAAACACAAGGATCTGAGTTCAATCCCTGGTTCCACCAAAAAAAAAAAAAAAAAAAAAAAAAACGGAACTGGCCGAGGCTGGGACACTGAGGGAGCACAGCTGGAGACAGGCGGATGAGACAACAGCTCTGCCTTCCAAGACTGCGCAGGTGACAAAGATACCTTTAAATCATTTAAATCAAACCCACTGAGGAAGGGGCGAGCTTCCAGATGGTGAGGGTCACACGTAGAATAGTCGCCATAGTAAATCACACCTACACTTTACACATCCAGACATGTACACTGAAGATGGCAATGAGACACGTCATACGGGGCGGCACGACAGAGCAGGCACAAATGACCTTCAGCTCTATCCGTGGTCGCATCAAAAAACTGGGTCACTCCCTGCTCCGGAGATGCCTCCAAAGCAGTGCAGCACTCCGTCCTTTTACGAGTCAGCCTGGGGGTCCTGTCCACTCACAACTTTCCCCTTTGAGCTCTAGTATAAAAATAAAAACCTGGGGCCGGATATAGCTCAGCGGCACGGCGCCTGCCTGGCAAGCGCGAGAACAGGAGTTTGATTCCTGGTTTTATTTATTTATTTATTTATTTATTTGATTCCTGGTTTTAAAACAAATGGTCTAAAAAAATAAAAATAAAAATAAATAAATAAATAAAAGAAAAACAAATGGTCTGAAAAATAGAAGCCTGTTCCGTGCCAAGGCATTCCTGATTCCTCTGATCGCACAAAAACCAGCCAAGCACACGTCTGTAATCCCATTAGTAAGAGGGTGAGGAAGGTGGATCGCAAGTCCCAGCTCGGCATGAGTATTTAGCAAGACTCTGTCTCAAAAAGAAAAAAAAAGGCCGGGGCGCAGCCCCGAAGGCTCTTGATTCCATCCTCAGCACACCGAAAGAACCCAGGGAGCTGACGAGGACGGTGGAGCTTCCGTTCTGATTCGGACCTCGGTAGCTATGGGACTTGGGAAGTCCGCCCAGCTGCACGCATTATACGCAGTTACCGCCTAGAGGAAACCCACAGCCGACACCAGTGTTTTCTAGCCCTCCACAGTCATTAAGGTAGAAAGGCCAGTGAGGTTGAAGCCCCATCTGTGTGTCTCAACCACTAATCCCACAGCCGACCACACCTGGCAAGCTCCTCCGCAGAGCACGCCCTGCAGACGCAGCTGAAGGAAAGGCTTAGCTTTGCAGACTCGCAAGCGCGCGCCGCCCCGGCTCCCTCAGGGCGGGGCTCAGGAGTCATCTCTTTGCGCGTCCGATCACGTGTGACTTTCTTGTCGCCCTCTTTTAGGCTAAGAACCAATCAGTTTCGAGAGTGTAGCAACGCTGGTCGTGTTGCGTCATCAGGAGGCGCCGCGGCGAGGCCCCAGAGGTCGGCCTCCTCGCTGCTTTTCGGGATGTCGGTGGCTTTCGTACCCTACTGGATGAGAGGCAAGGCGGTGGTTGATCAAGAGACGATCCAGCGAGTGAGCGTCGTCACGGGCAGAGGGAGGCCGAGGGCCCCGGGGGCGCAGGAGCTCCCCGGAGCGACCGCTTCCGGTGGAGACTTTAAGCCTGCGGAGCGAGCGGCCGTGGGGCGAGGAGAGACGGGAGCGGACGGGGCTGAGTCCGCGGAGAAGCCAGGCCTGGCGGGGCAGCCCGCTCCGCGGCCTCCGCGTCGCCCCGCTGAGCCTTTCTTTGGTCCTGCAGCTCCTGGAGGAGAATGACCAACTGATCCGCTGCATCGTGGAGTATCAGAACAAGGGCTGCGCGAACGAGTGCGTTCAGTGAGTGCCCCTCGTCCCGGTCGCCAGGCGGAGGCGGTCCCGAGCTAGGGTCTTCGTGGTGGATCGCAGTGGAGCCTCGCTGTGCAGGCGAGAATAGGGAGGCCCACACCATGCAGCCAGGGCTTTGCGGATCCCGGAGTTAGACGTGGCTTCCTCCTCGGCGCTGGGATACTCTCCCTGCAGAGCGGATGGCGGCAGGGGTGGACGGGGCGCACACGCGAGCGGGGCTCCGGAGAGCGGAGCAGGGGCCCCGTGAATCTCAGCCTTGTTTGAAAGGCCGTCTGGCTGCTCAGTCCCCTTTCCTTTTCTCGCAAGCTGCGAGCCGCACACAAGCACCAACAAAGGATGCCCAAAGCAGGTCGAAGGTAAATTCCGCAAAACTTCATGTGTTTTCTAACCAGTAGCAAAATGGGAAAAAATAGTGTCTCAGTCTTTTTCCAAATGTGGTCAATGAGTTATGACCCATTTCTTATAGAGAATAATTATTTTTTGTCCTTGAAGAAACATTTAAGAAAGTCATACTTTACCTTCCCCCAAAGCCGCCTACAGTGGCAGAGTAAGTCTTGATGTATGACTGTGATATTTAGCAGTTTTATTTTTTTCAGTTTATATTTTTCTCCGTGGGGAATGGTTGCAGAATATTCTGATTGGTGCTGTCGTTTTAAATGCAGGATAAGAAAGTTAGGGAATCTTTCTGTTTTGAATCTTTTCTGTTTCTGTTTTGAGTTTTTTGGTACTGGGAATCGAACTCAGGACCTTGTGCTTGCTGGGTAAGTGCTGTGCCACTGAGCTACATTCCCGGCAGGTTATGCTTCTGAGCGCTAGTGTGATTGTCCTTCCGAATGGAGAGCTTTGCTCCTTGACTGGAAAGCCCTGCGCAAGCCCACATTATAGTTGAAGCGTCTCGTTCCTTTTGAAGCTTGTTCAGCAGTAGTATAGAGTACTGGCCGGAGTCTGTAGTAAGAAATATACCACTCTACTTCCATGGAACTGATATTCTGGACTCCAGGATCTAGAAAGAAGGAAATCCATCCGCACCTAGTAGTAGTTTAGGTAGAATAAAACAGGGAGGAAGGGCACTAGTGCTTAGGTAAAGCAGTAGCATGAATGGCGCCTTGGGTTTGATCCCTAACGCGGTAAATAAATAAGGTAGAGCCAGTAGGGAGGAGAGTGCCGTTTCATAAGTCCTTCTAACAGGTGACAGTTAAGTAGAGGTGAGGGAGCCAGCTGTGCAGCTGGAAGTCCCCCTCATGTAGGGCTTTGTAGGATACAAGAAAGACAGCTTTATTCTGAATGAGAGGGGAGCCTGTGCAGGATTTTAAAGTTATGACCTGATCTTAAGTGATCGCTGAGACTGCTGTGTGGAGAATAAAGCAGCTGGGAGTGAGACCGTGTTGCCATGGTGCAGGCGGGAAGAGTCGGGCTTGGCCTGGAGAAGGAGCTCTGACAGTGCCAAGATTTATATATTGTTTCTTTTGTTCAACAAGAAGGTTGACAACACTAAATCAAGTCAGTAATGAGCCATTCCACTAGAGTGAGTAAATTCTTTCCTAGGATTTGTTCATGGTCATTAAAGGAAGCTTTTCCTAATAGTTGCTGTTCCCCCACAGGTATCAGCAGGTGTTACATAGAAACCTCATTTACTTAGCTACCATAGCAGATGCCAGCCCAGCCAGTACTTCAGAAACAACGGCGTGATCTTCTGCTTGGCTGTTGCGAGGGGTGAGCAGATATAAGCCCGCTTCTGTGAAATGGAAGTAGGATCTTTATCATCTCCATTGCTTGGAACGTGAATGAAACCTCTGTGCCGCCTTTTCAAATGGGAAAATGTGGAGAAACCTACTAACTTAATTGTATTCTCAATGTAAATATTTATTTTAATAATAAATTGGATCCCTTGGAACTGACTCCAGGCGTCCTTTTTTCTTTGAACAGGAATGGGTTTTGGAGCATCTTTAAGACTACATCTTAGTTTCAGTCTGACGAGAAAAGTGAGTAGATTCTGGGCAACCAGCAGGACCTGGAGGGCTAGAGATGTAGGTCAGTGGTAGAGCACTTGCCTAGTGTGCTTGAGGCTCAGGGTTCAATTCCAGGTACCCCCAAAAGGTACATTTCATACATGTACCCACTCCGTGATGAGTATAACCATGGAGATAGAGATTTTAAAGACAACTTTTTTTTTTTGGTGGAACTGGGGATTGAACTCAGACCCTTGTGCTTGTCTGGCAAACACTTAGTCTACTGAGAGATAAAGATTTTAAAATGAACTTTAAAAAAAGGAGTCCCTGAGACTGCTGAGAGCTTGCCAGATGGACAGGTACCTGTCTGCTCCTCACCGCAAATGTGGGCCTGGCGGTCTTCTCAGGTTCTTTGAAAATAAACCTTGTGGGCTGGCAGGCTCTTACTAGGTGGTCCTGTGGAGGGTTCTTGCTGGCCTGCCCTGGTGCTGCCTCCTCAGGCTGCAGCTGTGCTTCCTCCTGGCCTGAGGCCTCGCCATTCCCTGGGCATGGGGCCTGAGGTGGGGGGCAGCTCTTCTCCCCACTGGACCTGCACTGTCTGCAGGAATTGCTGCATGGTGAACACTGGGTCCCAGTCAGCATCTCAGAGTTCCTTGGTGCCACTCATGTCACCCCAAATTTGCTTCTTGTTATGGTTTGTATCTAGTTACCCCCTCATGCAGTCATTGGGGCAGATACAGGGTCTCACTACACAGATCAGACTCTAGTGATCCTCCTATTTTCAGCCTCCCAAGCGCTGGGATTACAGGTGTGCACCACCACATCCAGTCAGTCTCTGTGCCCCAGGGGCAGGGCCAGCACCAGATTTGGCTCAGTGGTAGAATGCTTGCCTAGCAAGCTGGAATCCCTGGGTTCAGTTTTTGGCACCAAAAACAAAACAAAAATAAATCTCCCTAAAAAAAAATTCAATCAAGAAGCAGGGTTAAAGCCTTGGGAAGTGAGATGGGGAGGAAGAAAAAACACCAAGGGGGTGTGGAACTAGGTTGCTGCTGTAGGCAGCGGGCTTCATGCAGAATGTCTGCAGCCGAGCACCTGAGCAGCCCTTGGGGCTGTTCCCAGGGTGTTGCTCTCCTGCACGTCAGAAGAGCCTCCTCAGTCAGGTGCCAAGGTCTGTGACACACCTGGGGCTCCTGCTCAGGGGACCCTGAGGAGTCCCAGGGGCCTCAGCATCAAATGCAGCAGCAGCTGCCTTGTCTTTCTGCAGGATGTTCTCATGGGCAGGAGGAGAACAAATGGGCAAATCTGAAGGCTGCGCACACAGCTGTGGCTGCAGAGCCACTGCTCTCTCCAGACACCTCTCCCCACTAGCTCCAGGGAGCCCGAGGCCCAGGCTTGTGCCATCCTGCCACCGGGACCCAGGCAGCGGGGTGGCTGTGGCGATGGCCCCAGCACACTGTGTGTTGTGGAGGCCCACCTGAGCAGCTGTCCTGGAAAGAAGAGCGGCTGTCTCCATCTTGGCTGAGCCCGACCCCACTTCCTCGTATTGTTCTGTACAGAGCTGGCCAGGACTTCTGTTTACCCTTCAGTTGGCCTTAAGCAATGTGTATTGGTCTAGCTGAGGTGCTGGGGATAGTCTTTGGAGGTGGCGAGCGTGTTTCCCTGGTAGCCTATACCTGCTGCTCCTTAATGTGAGCCGGGTTAAGACAGGATGAAGAGCCAGTGCTCTGTGCCGCCAGCTGGGATCGAGCCTCGAGACAGAGGCCATGACTTCCTGGGGCTTGAAAGGCTACATCAGAGCTGAAGCACCAGACTTACCAAAACATTAGATACCATATAAAGCAAATTCTCTCTCTGCATATCCTCTCGGCATATGACGGAGGTAAGTGCAGGCCACCCACCTCGCTCAGCTCACAGTGATCACCTACTTCCCACAATTCTCAGTCAGTCCTCCTCAAGCCACTCCTCCATTAAATAAAACTGGGTGAGGCCCTGGGTTGCTCTCTGGGTTCCGGAAAGCCATCTTCATGGCTGGGCTTAGAGCCCCTTGACTCTGATGATTGAAGATATAACTTAGTGTCTTTATTTTCGCTGTCCGTTGCATCGTAAGGGGTAGATTGGAATCAACTTGAAGGAATTCCAATACAACTGGGATTATAAATACTGACTTCTCGGACTGAGACAAGGACCTGAAGCATCTCCTGCAGCGTGTGGTTGCCTCTGCTCAGTCTCACTGCCCTTTCCAGCTCGAGGACAAAATGGCCTCTGAACCACACCAGGACCTGGATTTCCAAGCCAGCTTGTTTTTATTTTTCTTCAATTTTTCACACCTATTTTATTAAAGTCAAATTTAATAGGCTGTTCATCTGTTCTTTTCCTTGCTTTTTCGCCTGCCCATCAATAATAATGTAGAGAGCGATGCTGACCATTTTGGCATTACGACAGGCATCCTTAAGGAATTTGTACCTGTAGCAGTATATTTTGATTCTTCTTTTCTTCCCCATTCCCCTCCCCTCCTTTCAACCCTTCTTGCTTACAAAACCTTTGTTTTCTTTTTTTATTTAAATTTTTAAATACATTTTTATTTATTTGGTACAGGGTCTCACTACGTAACTCAAACTCATAGTGACCCTCCTGTCTCAGCCTCCCCAGCACTAGGATTACAGACATGTGCCATCACACCAGATTTTGGTGGCCAGCACAGCATATAGTACCATAGATTTAACTTCTGAGAATTGCTTTTACTAGACAGGATCTGTTAAAAGCATTGCACAAGGTAGAGCAACCTTAGAACTGCGACACTATGCATCAAGCTTAAGAAACAGTTAGGCTGGGGCTGGAGAGATGGCTCAGTGGTCTAAAGCACCTACTTGGAACAAGCGTGGCAAAGCACAGGGACCACGGTTCGATCCTCCAGCACCACATGCCAGCCAGCCACGCCCCCTGGTGGGCTGAGCTGGTCACACACACACACACACACACACACACACACACACACACAAAATGTTAAAAAAATAAATAAAAATAACAGGAAAAGTTTATTAAAAAAAAAAAGAAACAGTTAGGCGTCTTTAGTACTGCAGGATTAGTGCAAAGGTGAAAGACAGAGATAGAGACAGATAGACACAGAGACAGAGACAGAAAGAGATAGACACAGAGAGATGTGAAAATATCCTGAGTTTGAACCCCAGTACCAAAGAAAAAAAAAATGCTGGGGAGGCAGTTCAGTGGTCTAAGGGCCTTCCTGGCAAGCGCAAAGCACTAATCCTGCAGTACTAAAGACGCCTAACTGTTTCTTAAGCTGGATGCATAGTGTCGCAGTTCTAAGGTTGCTCTACCTTGTGCAATGCTTTTAACAGATCCTGTCTAGTAAAAGCAATTCTCAGAAGTTAAATCTAGTGCTGCATTCCAGCTGAGAGTGTGTTGGGGCATCAGAGAAGGGCACAGCTCAGTGACCCCAAACCCCTGCCCTGAGCCCCATCCCCCAGCTATCCCTGGGGGTGCAAGCCTGGGGCCCCCGATCCTGGGCAGCCAGATTGCTCCCTGGAGTGACTAGACTGCTGAGGAGACCCTCGGACAGAAGAATGGCCACGTGGCAAGCAATGGAGATTTGTTCCTGGTGACGGAGGCAGCTGGGGCTATTGGAGATGCTGTGTGGCCAGCAACCCTACCAGAGTGCTGAGGCCAAGGGGGAGGCCCCCAGGAAGCCACCAGGAGAAGAAATTCTCTTTCAAGAAACCTCTAGGGGGCCTGCCCCTTAGCTCAGTTGTTTAAGTGGCTGCTTCAACAAAGCAGTCAGGCTCAGGTTGTTGTGGTTGGATCCCCACAGCTCAAGCCAGCCAAACCTGCCCTGAAGGCATTGGGAGCAAAAAAAAAAAAACCTCTAAATTGAGCGGCCTTTCCTACAAAAGTGGAAAGGATGGTGGAGCGGTTCCTCTGCCTCAGCCGCAGAGGGGGATGGGTGTCTGCAGTGAGGCGAACGGAGGGAAGGGAAGGCTGCTGCCCGCCTGAGAGCCAGGCACCCCAGGCCAGTGGGCAGCTAGTGCTGCCGCCCAGGGAGGAGACTGTTATGGTTTGTGTCTAACTGTCCCCCCAAAGCCTCATGTAAGGTACGGGGCAGACACGGCTGGAGCAGCAATGGATGGCCTGAGGACCAAGGCGGGGCCCACGGGGGCGGGGCCAGATGACTAGGGCGGGGCCTGAGGACCTGGGCGGGGCCGTGGGCGGGGCCAGATCACAGGGCGGGGCCTGAGGACCTGGGCGGGGCCAGAGCACAGGGTGAGGCCAGATGACTAGGGCGGGGACTGGGCGGGGACAGAGGGCGGGGCCAGGGACTGGGGCGGGGCCTGAGGACCTGGGCGGGGCCGAGGGCGAGGCCAGAGAGGCGCCACCCATTCGACAGGCTAGCCTGTGCTTTCTCAGAAGAGTGGGCAGGGTCATCCTGGACAGGGCAGCGCCCCAGCCTCTCCTTCAGTGTCTTGAAACCTCCAGGCACTGTGAGCTAAATAAGCCTTTCCTTCTCTCGTTTTGAGTGTCGGCTATTTGTCCCAGCAACAAGAGAAAAGTAACTGATACAGAGACCCAGGAAGAGGTGGGGCTCAGGCCACAGAGCTATCCACCCCCTCCGAGCCGAGAGTGTCCTGCCTTGGCCTGCGCCCAGCGGAGCGAGTAGCCGCATGAGGGCAGGTGGGTGATCTGTAAGCCACAAAAGCTGTGCTGTGAATCTCCTTCCTAACTGCATTCATGTCCCTTCTATTGAATTAATTAAAAATATTTATTGCTCAGCTAGTGGGTGCTGAGAAGACCGTAGTGAGGAAGCCAGTGTTCTCGCTCATAAAACCTTGGAGCAGAGGCAATAAATGCGGGCAGCTGCACAAGGCAAACATGCTCTTCAGAGTATTATGCAAGGTAACCCTCCGAGGCATGTCTGGACAGCTACTTGAGATGACAGTCAGAGATGACCTGCGGATATAACACTGCAGCTAGGTCCTCAACACAGGGGACCCAGAATGTGACCGTCAAAGGAGCTAGCTGTGTGGGCAGAGGCCAGAGTGGAAGATCCTTCATCCCAACTCTATTTTTTTCCTCTCAGAAGGTCCATTTATAGGAGCAGCAGCATCCATGTGTCATTGGTTCAACCATGACACGAGCCCTTGTTTGGCCAGCCTTGTGCTGAGGAAAACAGAAGTGGAAGGACACCGGACACCGGACTTTAGGGAGTCCTAACGTCTGGCAGAACAAAAGACACCCACACCCTGGCATGGACCAGGACACCATGCTGGTTCAGAGATGCCTCACAAACTGCCCAGGTGTTAAGCTGCAAGGACTCTGGAAAGCACTGGGTGCTTTTGTATGTCACAGAAAAAGTCTAAGCTATTCAACCCCAGAGCTCTCCCCAGTCAGCAAGCAGAAAGCTTGCCAGATGGGGCTGGGGCATCTGCTCCTGTCCTCGTCACTTTGTCCTTGCTAAGGCCCAGTCCCCAGAACCCGCCCCTTAAAGGAGGAGAGGCTTTGCCAGGCATCATGGCGCACTCAGGAGGCAGAGGCAGGACGATCGTTGCAAGTTTGAGACCAGCCTGGGCTACAAAGTGAGCTTAAGGCCAGCCTGAACTGCAGAGTGAGACCCCCATCTCAAGAAAAGCAAAACAAAAAACTAACTAAATAAAGGAGCAGAGGTTTGGCTTGGTTCAAGATTTCAGGCCGTGGCTAGCTCCAAGGCAGGGTGGGGGCACTGGCAGAGGAGAGCTGCTTGCTTCGTGGTGGGCAGACAGCAGAGAGAGAAGCGAGGAGCCTGGGAGGCAGAGAGACCCTTTCAGGCCGCACCCGAGGGACTGGCCTCTCACTAGGCTCCTGAGGTGGGTCAGCTGTAGCAGCCACATTCCAGAACCTTCCAGAACCCCACCTCTGGACACATGAGGCTCTGGGGGCCATCTACAGCTGGCACCCAGGATATTATTCTTTGCCCTAGGATAACCTCAAACTCATGCCCTTCCTGCCTCAGCCTCCAAGTAACAAAAATGACAGGTACATACCCTGTGCCGAGGGTGAGACCTTGAACTTGAAGTTCCTAGTCTCTAAACTAAGAAAAATAATTTATTCTAGGGGCCGGGGAGATGGCTCAGTAGGATAAGCGCTTGACTGGCAAACGCAAGGATCTGAGTTCAATCCCCGGTTCAGAAAAAAAAGAAAAGAAAAATAATTTATTCTCTTATTCTTGACCTTCTCTCCAGTGCTGCTGGACATTATCCCTTCTCCTGCTGGCTGGCTAACTCCTGACCACCTGCCCTCTGTTCCCAGGACTCTCCTGAGCCCAGAGTCTGCCTTTGCCCAGGCACAGAAGCCACAGCCTGGGGGTCTCCACCAGGGCAGCTCTCAGCCAAGGGCCCTCAGGAGACAGCCCCCGCCGCACTCCAGAGGGACAGTTGTCGGGTGCTGCTGCTCCGCCGCTCCCAGACACCCACCGGGGGGCGGGGCTAACGTCACATACTTCGCCCCTCATGGTCCTCGTGTTACTTCCTTGTTCCCTGGATGTAGTTTCTTAGGATCGTTCCTTCTTAGTTCCTTGGGAGTCATGTAATAAAATACCATAACCATATAGCGAGGTAACAAAATTTTGTATCTCCAGCAGGACATGGTGGCATGCTACAATTCCAGCACTTGGGAGGCTGAGCCAGGATGATCACCATGGGTTCAAGGCCAGCCTGAACTACACAGCAAGATCCTCCCTCTCAAAAAAATTATTTTTCTTAGTCTTAGAGACTAGGAACTTCAAGTTCAAGGTCTCACCCTAGGCACAGGGTATGCACCTGTTATTTCTGTTACTTGGAGGCTGAGGCAGGAAGGTCATGAGTTTGAGGTTATCCTGGGCCAAAGAATAAGTTCTCAGCTGGAAAAAAAAAAAAAAAAAAAGATAACTAAAAGATCAGAGCCCCAGCAACTGGGTATGTGGCGAAAGCCCACGTCCTGGTCCACAGACACACTGTTCCACCGTCTTCACATGGGCAGGAGGTCTCATTCGAGCCTCTTTCTTCTTTTCTTAGTACTAGGGATCTACTGAGCTCCATCCTTATCCCCTCCCCTTTATTTTTTACCTTGAAAGACTTGCTAAGCCGCCCAGGGTGGGCTTGTAGGTGCAATCCTGCCTCGCCTCCTAGAGTGGTGGGATCGCAGGCCAGCAAGTTGCGCCCGGCCTCGGCCCTCCTTGTAAGGACACAGTCCCACTCATGAGAGATGGGTTCTCGGGGGCTCTTGCCCTCCCAAGGCCTCCCTGCTACCACCAGCACTGCGAGGCCTAGGATTTCCATGCACGCAGGAATTTTGCCGGACCCACACATACAGACCAACGCATGTCCTAAACAAACACCTTCCTGTCACATCATCTTCTTAGAGGCTGCGTCTAGAGAGAAAGGAAAGGGAGATAGCAGCTGTCCTATGTTTGGTTTCCGGCAGGTCGGGTATGGCTTCCAACAGCGCTAAAATACCTGAAAAGTGTGAACCCAAACACCATCTACAGTAGTTCCTTGCTATGTCGTGGCTCGACTTTTGAGGACTTGCTGTTTTGGTTTTCAAAAAATATGAATCTCAATTATTTATTGCAGATTTTTTGCCATATCGCGGGATTTTGCAGTACTGTATAGTATACCTACATTGTTAAAATTACCTCAGTTTAGGTGCCGGGGAGATGGCTCAGTAGAATAAGCGCTTGCCTGGCAAGCACAAGGGCCTGAGTTCAATCCCCAGTTCCAAAAAAAAAAAAAAAAAAAAAAAAAATTACCTCGGTTTACAAGTTTAGAAAATGGTTAAGAACATTAGAGTTATTTTTAAAAGTGTGGGTAAGGTTTGTAAACATGTGGGAAGGGTTTATAAAGCCCTCAAATGTAAATACTAAAATAAATATAACGTCACTGCTTCGCTGATCTTCACTTATCGCGGGGGTGTCTGGAACACAACCTGCGTGATATGTTAGGGACTGCTGTAAAACCATGCTTTAAGACCAATTAGTAGCGGGTGTAGTGGCACACGGCCTGTGCTCCCAGCACTCGGGAGGCTGAGGCAGGAGAATTATCAAGACCAGCCCGGGCTACAAAGTGAGTTTAAGGCCAGCCTAAGCTGTACAGCGAGAACCTGTCTCAAAAAGGAAAAAAAAAAAAAAAAGACAAATTAGTGGCACAGAGGCTAAAGGATGGGCGTAAAATTCACAGGCGAGGCGGCTTCGCAGATCTGAGCCATGGCTCTGCCGCCAGCCAAGCTCCCTGACCGTCTCGGGGTCCCAGCTCCGCCCTGAGCTGGTCAGTCACAGCATCTGGCCTTCTCCCTGGGCGCCAAGACCAGCGGGCCAGCCGGCCTTTCCCCAGGATACGCTGGCAGGAAAAATCCTTGCCCTGGAGACTGTCAAACCACAAAGATGTGTGCCAGAAGCTGCTGTGCCCACATTCTCCACGCTCCGCGCAGAAAGTCCATCTTTTCTTTTTTTTTTTTTTTGGTGGAACCGGGGATTGAACTCGGGCCCTTGCGCTTGCCAGGGAAGCGCTTATTCCACTGAGCCATCTCCCCGGCCCCAGAAAGTCCATCTTAAATAACAATTATTTTCCTTTCCACAGAGTTGGATCCAACCCAGGGAAGTCTCAGGACACCCGGAAGGGCAAGGCAGAGAAAGACCGAACACGGAGAGCGGGCGCGAGCACTCCTCGGGAGCGCGCGCCAGCCGCGAGGGGCAGCGAGGGCGCATGCACGGGCAGGTAGGTGCGCGCGCCCGAGCGCTCCCCGCCCCTCTCCCAGCGAGGCTGTGCTCTCGCGATATTTGTTCTCTCGCGGTGTTTGGCGTGGCACTGGGCACCCGCCTGCGGGAGGAGGCGGTGTTCCGTTAGTGGCGTTGGCCTGTGGCGCTTGTGGCGGCGCTTTCTCCTCAGCCGACGGGGAGCGGGAGAGCCCGGAGGCCAGCCAGGTGCGTGCGCGCGCCGCCGCGACCGGGGTCCGGGCGGGAGGGCCGTCTCGCGTCTCGCGCCGTCGCCTCAGGTCGGCGTACGGCGGCGGGCGCGGACTCCGCCCGCTGAGCGCCCCTCCCCTCTCCCGC
>NW_004524702.1:1886948-1894480 GCF_000260255.1 Octodon degus
GAGCCCGGCCGAGGTCCCTTCTGGTTCCGTCAAGTCTGCGCTCGCAGGTTCTGTATTTTTTTAGCCCGCTTCTAGTTTTTCTTAAGAATCTTTAGCTGGGGGCCTGCCCCGTAGCTCAGTTGTTTAAGTGGCTGCTTCAACAAAGCTGTCAGGCTCAGGTTGCTGTGGTTCGATCCCCACAACTCCAGCCAGCCAAACCTGCCCTGAGGTCATTGGGAGCAAAACAAAATCCTTCTGCCTTTAAAAAAAAAAAAAAAAGAATCTTTAGCTGGATGCGCCGTGTCGGGGAAAATGCTTTCGGGAACACGTTGTGTGGCGGGTGAACCAAAGCCCTTTGTACCTGCCCGAGTGCAGCGTGTGTGCCCTTATCATTCTCTCCGCGGAGTCCAGCCTTTCAGTAAGGCATGTGTTTTTGGAAAATAAGGTATCAACAGTAGAGCAGCACGTACCGGATCATTTTCCTGCCTCTTTGATACGTGTGACGAGTTTCAGTCGGAGACGCACATACTACAGACCTTGGCGCAACATCCTGCCTTGAGCCTTCTTCTCAGAGCCTCTTACTGTTCCGGGCCTCCGGAGGTGGGGAGCAGAGCAAGGCCTCTTTTACAGTTTACAATCTGTTGGGAGAAGATAGGCAGTTAAGTAGGAAATGAGTAGCAAGGCGTGTAGTACTCCCTGTTGGCCGGACAAGGCCATTTGGGGAAGACCACATTCGAGCAGAGAGGTGTTATGTTTATAGCTTAGAAAGAGTATTCAGAACTTCCATGGTAGAGAGGAATACCTAGCACAGGCCTGAGCCAGAGTGAATTTCTGTTTTTATTGGTTTTTGTTTTGGGAGCGACCCAGAGCCATATGTGGCTGGGGTTGAGAAGGGAATTGGTCGGGAAAGGCCTGTAGTAGGACTTGGACTCAACAGGACAGGACGCTATTAAAGGGTTTTGAGTTAATCAGCTTGGGAAGGAAGGTTGCTGCCTATTTTCTTTCATTTGCTGAGAATTCAATCTAGGACCTCCCTGAAGGCCAGGCAGTGTTCTACCGCTGATCCACACCCCCAGTCCCACCGTCCCCTTTTCTTTTTAGTATTTTTGAACCTTGCTGGATTCTGATCTTCATTTAGGAGTGCACGGTAACAGTGCTCCAGGAAACAGTGTTCATTTTTCTTAAATAATTAAACACCTCAAGAGGTCTCTGAAACAAGTGAAACAAAGGTTTGTAGCCATATTAGGTGCTGCTTTCCAGTATATATATATATATATTCATATCCTAGATTTGCAAATGACCTGTTTGTGATAGATCTCCACAATATGTTTGGTGAATGTGGAATGAACTTCAGTCCTCAACATCTAGAATAATTTGTAAAAGTGACTAGCACTCGTGACTGCTGAATCGTGTATGAAAAAAAGAATGCTGCTGTTGCTTAGGCAGAGTCAGGTGATAATTGTCAAGTTCTTATGGTTTACTCTTATTTAATACTTCGGACACGTCTCAATATATTGTTTTAACTAGTACTGTTTTTACTGACATTAAGGCTTGCTTCAGTTGTAAGAACTGAAGTGTTCTGCTTTGTAGGATTTAACCATTATTTAAGTAATACTGTTGACTTCCTGGATGCTTAATGTAAGTACAGAGCAATGTCTTCGACTTTGATGAGCAGAGGTTGTCTATGCAGTTATACATGCACATTATGAGAGGTGAAGTATTGATAAAAACTGAGGTGAGTGCATCACATGTGTTCTCTCCCATTATCAGTAATATGAGTGTTCACAGTTTGTAGCAAACAGGTTAACTTTTGAATTATAAAGCCATTGAATTATAAGGCCATTTGATGAAGATGACATTCAAGCAGTGAGGTTTATGACTTGAGTATTCAGAGTCACAGGCCTTAGCCAGAGTGAAATAGTACATATTGAAAGTATATATTAAAAGAGGAAAAGTCTTTAAATTGTATATAAACTTTTGTTCGCAAATCCAGTAAGTTGGTTTCTATTTTAAATAATTCCAGGGTTGTTCATTTAAAAACTTTAGGTTTTTAGTTTACTTTTTTACACAGGAGTATTGGTATTGCCTTTTTCTCTAGGATGAGTTCCAGTGGTTAGTGACTTCGGTGCATTTTCTCAAGAGATTGGTGCATTTTCTCTTAAGCTGTCAGTTATTAGAGTTGTTTGTCATAATTTGGTGACACCTTTTTCATTGCTGATATTGGTAGCTTGTATTGTCATTTTTTTTTTTTTTTCTTCTTGGTCTGTTTGTCTAGAGCAATGATGGCAAAGCTTTTAGTTTTCAGTGATGACAGCTGGCTGTGGGCACCCATTCCATAGGTTCCCTCCACTGGTCCAGAGGTTTATCAGTTTTATCTTTTTTTTTTTTTTTTTTTTGTGGTACTAGGGATTGAATTCAGGACCTTGCACTTGCCAGGCAAGCGCTTACTCTACTGAGCTATCTCCCTGGCCCCAAAATCCTTCCCTCCCACCCCTGGTACTAGGGATTGAACTCAGGACCCTGCGCTTGCCAGACAGGCGCTCATTCTAACAAGCTATCTCCCCAGCCCCAAATGAAGTTTTTGTTTTTTTTCTCAGTACCGGGGATTGGACTCAGGACCTTGGGCTTGCCAGACAAGTGCTTACTCTACTGAGCCATCTCCCTGGCTGTCAGTTTTATCTTCAGAGAACCAGATTTTGATCTCATTGAGTTTTTCTCCTATCATTTTTCTGTTTTCAACGTCATTAATTTTTATTTTTACCATTTTTTTTCCCTAATGCTTGCTTTGCTCCTTTTCTAGTTTCCTACCTTCTGTCTGTCAGTCCATCCTTCTGTCCTTCACAATATTAGGGAGTGAACCTAGGGTCTTTACAATGAGCTACATTCTAGTCTCTGTCTCTCTTATCTGTCCATCCACCCATCCATCCATCTATCCATCTATCCATTGATCCATTATTTTAGGTTTTTGGAGACAGGGTCCTGTTCTCATTCAGACTGGCCTTGAACTTGAAGCAGTCTTCTTACCTCAGCCTCTGCAAGTGCTGGTATTACAGGCTTGCATCACCATCCCTGACTCTCCAGCCATTTATTTATTTATTTCCCATAATTTTATTGAGAAACAAATAGCAATGATTATTTATTTTAAATTTCATTTCTATATTTAGGACAAGGTCTACAGGGTCACACTACATAGATCGAACTCCTAGTGATTCTCTTGTGTTAAGCCTCCCAAGTGTTGGGATTACAGGCCTGTGCCTGATTGAACCCCCACCACTCTACTCTGCCTAACCAGGCTCTTTAGTCCGCTGAGCTGTCAGGCCGGCCCTCTCCAACTCTTTATTTTTTATTTATTTATTTTTTTAACATTTATTTAGTGTGTGTGTGTGTGTGTGTGTGTGTGTGGCCAGCCCAGCCCACCAGGGGGCGCGGCTGGCTGGCATGTGGTGCTGCGGGACCCAACCGCAGTCCCTGAGCCCTGCCAAGCTTGTTCCAAGTAGGTGCCCCAGACCACTGAGCCATCTCTCCAGCCCCTCCAACTCTTTAAATATTCTTTTATTTTTAGTATATCTTTGTTTTGAGACAGGTTCTCACTGATTTGCCCAGGCAGGTCTCAAACCTCACATTTTCCTGCCTCAGCTTCCCTCACTGCACCTGGCTTTTCTCCCCAAGTTTCTTAAAGTGAAAGCGTCGATCACTGACTTGATACCTTTCTTTTCTAATACAGCATTTAGTTATATTAAATGTAGAGGTAAATTGAGATGTATTCCACAAATTTTGATTTGTTCATTTTTTTCAGTTCAAAATATTTCTAATTTTTCTTGATACTTCATCTTTGATTCCTGAGTTATGTAGAATTGTTTAAAATCTTTTGTTTTCCTTGTTTTCATTGTCCTATCCTGGGGCTCTCCCATGGCCTTGTGCATTCTGAGCAGGTGGTTTACCTCTGAGTCACATCCCTAGCCCTGGGAATGCTCTAATTTCCAAGCACAGGCTGGGAATCCCTCATCCAGAGTACTTGGGCCAGGGCCAGGGCCAGGGCTAGGGCTGTGGCTCAGTGGCACAGCGTCTGCCTGGTAAGCACAGACTTAGACGAAAAGAATTCAGATTTCTTAAATTTTAGAATATTTTTATAAACATAAGAAGATATCTTGGAGTTAGGTCCCGAGTCAAACACAGAATTCCTTGCTGTTTCCTCTGCATGGTTTTGCATGTGTCCTTTTTTTTTTTTTTTTTTTTTTTGTGGTACCGGGGATTGCATGTGTACTTTTATATGGCATTTTAAGTTTATATGTACTCTTTTTATAGTTTTATATCATAGTTTTAGTATGCCAGTATTTTGACTGCTGTCTGTCATGTGAGGTTATGTGGTGCTCAAAGTTTTGGATTGGAGCTTTTTGGATTTTTTTTTTACGAATGTTCCTCATATACTTTATTTATTTATTTATTTATTTTCTAGTCTTTAGTTCAGTTCCATTATGATCAGAGAGAGTACTTTGATTTCAGTTCTTTTAAATTTGTTATGGTTTGATACATTCTGTTTTGGTGTATTTCTCATATGTATTTGTAAAGAATTACCAGTATTCTGTGGCTTTTGTGTCGAATATTCTCTAAACGTCAACTAGATCACTTCTACATTGCTGATTTTATACCTAACAGGAAAGCAGTATTGATGTCTCTGGCTCTAATTGTGAATGTGTCAGTTCTACGAGTTTTTGCTTCATTTATTTTGATTCTGTTTGTTGAATGGATAGGATTGTTGTCTTAGTTTAGGGTCTTAGTAAATTGATCTTTTATCACTATACAATGACCTGTTTATTACTGGTAATTTTTGTGGAGTTTAGTTTGGCATGAATGTGACTACCTCAGTTTTCTCCCATCCTGAGTGCTAAGCCTAATCCTGCTTAGCTTGTGAGATCATCCTTACTCCATCTTTTCTGTTAGTATTACCTTGTCACGTAGTTTTTTTTTAGTGTTTTCACTTGTAACCTACTTACATCATTTAAATGGGTTTCTTGTAGATAACAAATATGGATGTTATTTTTACCTCTCCTGTGGATCTTTTAGTTGATGTTTAACTATTTACATTTAATAAAATTATTACTGTGTTTGGATTGGCCTGGTTTTGTCATTTTGGGTGTTCTGTTTTCTTTTGTCTTTTGAGATGGAGTCTCACTGTGTTGCCCAGGCTAGCTGACCTCAAGCTCCTCAGCACACACGTAATTTTTTTGAACCATTTGAAGATGATATTTGCATTGTGACTCTAGCTCAGAGTACTTCAGTGTGTAGTTCTTATGAATAAAGGTATTTTCTTACAGAACCACAATGTAATTATATTGATACAGTGGGTTTTTTTGTCAGTTTATCTGAAAAGTCATTTATAACATTCTTTTTCCCCTTCAATACAAAATCCAATCTAGCATCAGGTGTTATATTAGCTGTTGCAACCTTTTAACTACTATTTCTTTAGGGTTTTTTGGTCTTTATTGATGTTGACATTTAAAACTTTTTTTTCCACTTTTTTATTGGTTATTCACATTAATGGTTTTCATTTTAGCAGATTGTACATGTGTATAACATACTTGGGTCATTTTTTACACTACTTCTCCCCTCACCACCTTGGTCCACCCTCATCCCTAGTTTCACAGTTTTGGGGGAAGGATTTTGATGTGTATATTTTGTTCCTATCCATTGTCTCTTTGTACACCCTTATACACCCTTTTATCCCCTCTGCCTTATCATCCTTTTTAGATTGTAAAAACAATGAACATATTAGGGAGAACATAGGGTATTTGTCTTTCCGAGTTGCTTAGTTCATTCAGCATGATGATCTCTAAATCCACCCATTGTCTTGGAAATAACAATTTCCTTCTTCCTTGCAGCTGGATACGCCTCCATTGTGTATAGTGCACACACCACATGTAGTTATTACTATTATTTTTTATTTATTTATGGGGGGGCAGGGCTGGCTGGCATGTGGTGCTGGGGGATTGAACCGCGGTCCCTGTGCTTTGCTAAGCTTGTTCTAAGTAGGTACTTCAGACCACTGAGCCATCTCACCAGCCCCAACACATGTAGTTATTGATTCTGCCTGTTGGTGGGCACCAAGGCCAGTTCTGTACCTGGATCTTTTTTTTTTTTTTTTTTTTTTTTTTTTTTATTTATTTGGGGGCTGGCTGGCATGTGGTGCTGGGGGATTGAACCGCGGTCCCTGTGCTTTGCTAAGCTTGTTCTAAGTAGGTGCTTTAGACCACTGAGCCATCTCACCAGCCCTGTACCTGGATCTTTTTTTTTTTTTTAATTTTTTATTTATGTGTGTGAGTGTGGCCAGCTCAGCCCACCAGGGGGCGGGGCTGGCTGGCATGTGGTGCTGGGGGATTGAACCGCGGTCCCTGTGCTTTGCTAAGCTTGTTCTAAGTAGGTGCTTTAGACCACTGAGCCATCTCACCAGCCCTGTACCTGGATCTTGTGAATGATGCTGCATAAACACAGGGATGCGTGTGTTGGTAACTCTTGGCTGCATCAGCTGTGTACTTATGGGTGTGTACTTGGGTTGTATGATTTACATTCCCGCCAGCAGTATTCCTTGTACCCCCTGTATCCTTGCCAGCATATATTTATGTTCTTGATCACAGCCATTCTGTCTGGGGTAAAATGGACTATCAGTGTTGTGTTTTGTGGCATGGTCTTGCTGTGCAGTTCACCCTGGCCTTGAACTCAATATGTAACCCAGGCTGGCCTTGGAACTAAAGCAATCTTGCCTCAGTTTACTGAGGATTATGGGCAGGTGTTGCCACACCCAGCTTAGTGTAGTTTTGACTTGCATTTCCCTAGTGGTTAAAGATGTTGAACATTGTTTACTTATTTATTAGTCATTTATGTTTCTTTTGAGAAGTGTCTGTTTAGTTCATTTGTCTATTTATTGATTGAGCTCCTTGATTTTTGTTGTTGTCGTCAACTTTTTTTGAGTTCATTATATAGTCTACCTATAGCTGGTAAACATTTTTCTCCTGTTCTGTAGGATTTCTCTCCACTCTGTTAGTTGTTTCCCTGGCTATGTAGAAACTTTTTTTTTTTTTTTTTTTTTTTTTTTTGCAGTTCAGTATGGTGGTTCACACTTGTCATCCCAGCACTCAGCAGGTTGAGCTAGTAAGATTGCCATGAGTTCAAGGCCAGCCTGGGGTTCATAGTGAGTTCAAGGCCAGCCTAGAGTACATAGTGAGACTTGGTCTCAAACAAACAAGAAAAAAAAGAAATCTTTTATTTGATGCAGCCCCATTTATTTGTGGTGTTTAATTTCCACATTTTTTTTTATTACTGATCTCGCTTTATCACAGTATTTTTTTTTTTTTCTTGGAACCGGGGATTGAACTCAGGCCCTTGCGCTTGCCAGGGAAGCGCTTATTCCATTGAGCCATCTCCCCGGCCCCTCAGCCCCATTTATTGATTGTTATTCTTTATGTTGTTAAAATCCTGTTTAGAGTGTCCTTACCTGTGCCTACGATTTCAAGTGTTTCAAACTCTTTTTTTGTTTTGTTTTGGCTTGTTTTTCTTTT
>NW_004524702.1:1894765-1895265 GCF_000260255.1 Octodon degus
TACTGAGCTATCTCCCCAGCCCTTGGGTATTTGTATTTTGTAATGAATTGTAGGATTGTTTTTCTAGTTCTGTGAAGAATGTTATTAGTGTTTCAATGGGGATTGCATTGAATCTCTAGGTGGTGTTTGATAATATCACCATTTTAACAACAATCTGCTAATCCATGAACCTGGGAGGTCTGTCTTTTAATGTCTTCTTCAGTGTTCTGTAGCTTTTTGGTTTTTGTTTTTTTTTTTTTTTTTTTCCAGAACTAAGGATTGAACTCAGGCCTTTGTGTTAACCAAGCAAGCACTTATTCTACTGAGCCATCTCCCTGGCCCCATGAAGTTTTTATTGTAGAAGTCTTTCATTTTTTGGTTAGTTTGATCCAGGTATTTTACTTTATTTGAAGCTACTATGAATGAGTTTTTCTGATTTCTTTCTTAGCTAGTCCACTATTGGGGTATTGTAAAGCCATTATTTTTTTAATGGTGATTTTATATTCTGCTACATCACTCAA
>NW_004524702.1:1895375-1937035 GCF_000260255.1 Octodon degus
TTTTTTTGGTCTCTGAGACAGGGTCTTCCACTATTTAACTTAGTCTGGTCTTAAGTGTACTTATGTAGCCTACGCTAGCATCAAATTCACAACAATCCTTCTGCCTCAGCCTCCTGAGTGCTGGGATTACAGGTGTGTGTCACCACATCCAGCTTCCTTTTTCTCTTTTAAATAGAAGGATATGCAGTTTGTATTGGGCTTAATTTTGGGTTTTAAAAGTGATAAGCAGAATGGTTTTTTTTGTTTGTTTTTTGTGGCTGGCTCAGCCCACTCTGGGGGTGGGGCTGGTGTAGCAAGTGTTGCCAGGGATTGAACTGCAGTCTCTGTGCATTTGCCTAAGCAGGCGCTTTAGACTGCTGAGCAGTCTTGCTGGCCCCCATGAATGGTTTCTTTAAAGGATGCTTTGACTGTAATTTCTTTTATGAGTCTAAGAGTAGGATCATATATCCCTAGCACTTTATCAACACAGATATAAAAATAGGGATCAGTTGAAGTGATTGTTTTTATTTTACTGTTTTAGATTCATAGAAGACTTGAAAATTTGTAGTAAATGTAATTTTTGGAAGATATAGCAAGAAATGAATTTTAAGACATAATGCAGGAGTCAGGTAAATGGGTACTAATTGTGGCCTTGGTTAAGCCATTTAACCTCTTAGTAAAATAGAGTAGTATATGTTTTTGTTTTTATGTGGTTCTAAAGATAGCAGTTTGCCAGTTTACTTAAGTTCATAATTACCCTATCAGTTGGGATCTGGTTTATGTGAAGGGAACAGGAGAAACACATCTCTCTCAACCTCACGTGGGTTGTGAGCGCATGAGTGGTGACTAGATGGCAGTGGCCTGACCTTCCTCTTTTACATGCTCGTGGATTAAATGGGACTCTAGGGTAGTGGTGCCTGTGTAATAGCGTGTTGAGAAGCTATGAGGTAGTACAACCACCTGTCTTATATCTGGTTGGGTTTTTATAATATAATTTTTACTCTAGTGGAACGGGTTAATTAAGAAGCATGATTCGCATTCAACAGACTAGATTTTAATATACAAATAGAGCACCCATACAACTAAAACATGCTATGTGTATGTGTGACTTTTCAAATCATTTATTTATTTATTTGGTACAGGGTCTCACTATGCAGCTTGGACTCTTAGTGATCCTCCTGTCTTAGCCTCTCCAGTGCCGGGATTATAAGCATGTGTCACCACACCTGGTTTTGGTGATTGGTATGGCCTGCCCAGAGTTCTGGGGCCAGCACAGCATGCGGTACTGGGAATCAAATCTGGGTCCTTGCACTTGCCAGGCAGGTGCTTAGACCGCTGTCTCCCCAGCCTAAAGTGTGCTTTTTATGTGTGATGTGATGTGTGTGTTCTATTGTTGAGTTAACCCCCATAATACATTGTTTATTAAAATTCTGATACCATATTGTTTCAGAATAGCCTGTCTTGTAAAGTACCTAACACAGTATCTTGGATAGCTTGTTTTAATCCTTGCATGCAGATAGAGGCTTTGTGTTCAGGTATGCAGACAGACCTGCATAGGTTAAGCTCTTTGTTTAGTTTAGGACAAAGTCTTGTTTTGGCTTTTTGCAAACAAGCGGAATTTTTTTCTTTTATTTTCTTAAGAATTTGGTCTGGAGACTCCCAGTGGTAATTCCAAGCCTGATCAATCCTATGATCTCAAGGACAGACACATGCAGGGATTTGTGACAATGTTGAGAGCAAAAGCTCACTTCCTAGGATCTTCTTTTCTCTTCCACTCCTTGTCAAGACTGTCAAGTGGGGGCCAGGGAGATGGCTCAGTGGAATAAGTGCTTCCCTTGCAAGCACAAGGGCCTGAGTTCAATCCCTGATTCAGCAAAAAAAAAAAAAAAAAAAAGACTGTCAAGTGGAATTGATAGTCAAGGGTTTTTGTCCTTTTCTACCTTTGCTAGGGTGCTGTTGTCCTTTCTCGATTCCCTGTGCTGTGCTGTCATTTTCCACTTTTGTCAGTACTTACCTGTTAGCGTAGTTACAAGAGAGTGATGACGTTGGTGATATAAACTGTCTAGGGAATTCCTCAAAAGGTTGGGACGTGATTTACTATTAAAAATTTTGAGACAAATGGAAACCCGGATTAAGCTTTGCTTCTGGAAAGTCTTAACAGATTTCCTGTGCGTGTTCAGAGGTACTGTGCCTGGATTCTTGGAAGAATGTGATATTACACAGGAGGTCAGGTATTTAAGCAAAATACCTTCATTTTCCAAGGTAAAAGCATGTTAGGGCTAGAAAGATTGTTTAAGTAGAAGGATCAGGTTGGAGGGGCCAAGCCTCCACTGACTAATGAAGCCCACTAGATCCTAGGGATGCTTTGAGATTATCTCTGAAGTTGAACTCAAAACCCCTAACTAGGACTGAGGGTATGGTTCATTGGTAGAATGCCTAGCATATGAAGCTTTGGTTTGATCTTAGAACACAAAAACAAAATCGCCCTTTGAACAGCATACTGTGTAAGCTTGCTTGGCTACACAGTGTCCCTAATTTTAGCATCTTGTGTTCCAATAGGCTGGAATCTTAATGTGCAGTACAGCGAAGTCCTGATTCCTACTTCCACTCCTTAATGGTGTGCATTCACAGAGAATTGCCTGATCTATATATAGGCAGTGTTTATCGAATTTAGGTTAAGCTGTACCTAGTCATTCTAGTGGCTGTATAGTTAACCATCATCTGAAGGTGTCTACAGGATAGGGCTCAGTGACAGTGATGGAAACAAAGTTTTACCTTCCTCTTGCACAGCACTTAACTAGTCGGAGCTGTGGGTGTCAGTGATTCAGACTGTGTTGTCTGTCACTCTTGAATTAGGTGGGTAGGTGAAGGTCTTAACAGAGAAATTCAAGCTGGATAAATGAAGTGATGGACCAAGAAGAATCAATTTTGCAACCTCTTTCAGAAAGGAATCATTAGTGGCCCATAATAAAGAGCTGTTGTGAAATATGACATGCATATCTTTTCAAAGTAGTGTCCTACAGATTGTTAATTTTAAAAGGCAGGAAGTACCTTTATAACCTAGTACTTTAACCTCACCAGTGCTCCCTTCTGCTCAGGGGTAGAGCGTTTGCCTGACATTGGCAAAGCCCTGGGTTCAAAGCTTCTCAAAACAAGCCAGAAGGAACTCAGATGCTCTTCAATTGAAGAGTGGTTGGATAAAATTCAGTATAAACAACAAAATTCTATTTAGTCATTAAAAAGAATGAGAAGGTGTGGGGGTAGGTGGGACGTGTACATAGGTAAAATTGAATGTGGACTATTGGAAGAGGGTTGTTTGTTTGTTTGTTTTCCATAGCAACTTTCAGGTACACACAGTTCCATTCAGGGTTTTTTTTTTTTTTTTTTTTTTTTAAGACAGGGTCTTGTGGTGTAGTCCAGACTGGCCTCCAACTTACAGTGAGCCTTCTGCCTCAGCCTCTCAAGTGCTGGGATTGCAGGTGTGCACCACCACGTCTAACTTTGTTCCATTCAGTATTAACACTGCTTGGAGGAGAGGACTCAGTCCCTGAGACTGCTCCTGCTTCAGGTGCACAGTGAGTTCTAGGCCAGCCAGACTTCCTGATTTACTGTTTATGCATCAGAGATTCCCACAGTCCTCTGGATGAGTCTAATAGTTTGTTTGAACAATTCACAGAACACAGAAAACCACTTTACTTAGTACTGCAGGGTTATTTGGAAAGATACAATGCAGAAGCTGGCAAGTGGGGGAGGGCCATGAGCATGGTCTGGGGCAAGGAGGGGCAGAACTGCATGCCTGCCCTGAGCTTGCCACCCTCCTAGTGCCTGACAGCCCTCTGGATCCTATAATTAGGCATTCTGTGGAGGCCACAGTCTTAAGTACTGCTGAGGAATTACTGGTTGGGTCTTGAGTTCTTTCCCTTCTCATCAGCTAGGAGTGGGCCTGAAAGTTGTAGGCCTCTGTAAATTACTCTTTTTGGTGTCCTAAAGCAGTCTAGGTGCCTGCCTAGAATTGCCTCTGTAGACCAAAAGATGGCCTATACCACCTCACTCAGGAAGTGATGATTTTACGAGCACTGTGTCAGGAGCTGGGAAAACAACCAAATAACAGTATTTCTAGTTATGCCAAAATTGTGTGTTCAACTGTATTGTTAGCAAGTTGTGTCTCTTGGGTGTGATAAAGTACATGAGTACCTGTCTCGGTCACTTTCTTCACTGCTAATACAAGATTCTCTATACCAGAAACTCACCAGAGGAGAGACTTATTTTGGCTCATGGTTTAGAAGTTTCCTTAGTCCTGTTGTGGTCATCTGGTTCCAGATTGAAGTGACATGGCAGAGAGTTCTGGTGGATCAAAGCTGCTCATCAACTCAGACAGCCAGGAAGCAGGGGGACTGAGGAGCCAGAAGGGGAGATACACTCTTTCTAGTCATGTTCCCAGCAAGATCTCTTCACCTCACAGAAGCCCTGCGCCTGTGCACACAAGCCTTGGGGGATATCCAGATACAAATTACAACCATACCTTTAGTTTTCAGGAGTATATGCTGGAAGTAACGTGGGGTAAAGTGCTCTGTCTTTTATCTTTTAGTCACTTCAGGAAAATCTTATGTGGAGAAGAGGGGATAGATTTGGCAAAAGTTCTTTGTGTATTTTAAAATTTCAAAATAAAATGAAGGAGGGACAGTGTGTGTGTGTGTGTGTGTGTGTTTTCAGGTAGCCTTTAGGATCATTTTTTTCAAGTTCCTATAGAGATTTCAGTAGTGTTTTTGTTTTTTTTTTTTTTAATTTATTTATTTATTTGTGTGTGTGTGTGTGTGTGGGGCCAGCTCAGCCCACCAGGGACCGGGGCTGGCTGGCATGTGGTGCTGGGGGATTGAACCGCAGTCCCTGTGCTTTGCTAAGCTTGTTCTAAGTAGGTGCTTTAGACCACTGAGCCATCTCACCAGCCCTCAGTAGTGGTTTTGGAAGGCTTTATTTAAGTTATCTGTTACTCTAGGGAAAATTTGATATATTTGTAATTTTGAGTCTTCTTTCCAAGAACAAGGTAATTCTTTTATTCAGGTAGGTTTTTTTTTTTTTTTTTTTGGTGGAACTGGGGATTGAACTCAGGTCCTTGCGCTTGCCAGGGGAGCGCTTATTCCACTGAGCCATCTCCCTGGCCCCTATTCAGGTAGGTTTTAATGTTTCTCAGTTTTGTAGTTTTATTTTAGTAGATCATGCACACTTGAGTAGCTAGGTCTTTTTTCTTTTGCAGATGTTGAGAATATTATATTCCATTATTCCAGTCCATGTTGGTTATAAGATAAACAATTTTAGTCTCTTAATATTTCAGGTGGTTCTTTTGAATTTTCTGTGGCATATTTAGTGTTTTTCAGTAAAATGTTTTCCAATTTGTAAACCTCATATCTACTTGCACTGGCTAGAATGCTGTGGAGCTGTTTTAGTCTTGTCCTTTCGTTTGTTTTGTTTTTTTAGACAGGGTCTCCTTAGACAATTCAGGCTCACCTCCAACTTCCGGCAGTCCTCCTGTGTCAGCCTTTTAAGTGCTGGATTATAGATGACGCCACCATGCCCAGCCTTCGGGTCTTCTCTTGCCTATCTGGTTTTGTTTGTTTTCCTGTTAATTTCATTTGTTGTCTGTATTTTACCATGAGTTGTTTCCCATCCTACCACAGAAATTAGGAAAATATGTAATTTTGTCCTGTGGGTAATTGCATATTTAGGTATGCCCATGCCCTACCACCTCTCTCTACTTCAGCACACATTGCCTCTTGGTTCTCATTGGGAAGCATGAGGGTAGGTAGTTCCTATCACCAGTTCAGCCTCCTCTGTTTTTTACTGATACTGTAGTTTCTCACTTTTGCCTTCCATTTACATTATTCTTGCATTGAAGGTATTACTGGTTCTTCATGATGTATTACTAAGTAAATGACAAGATTTAGTGCAGTGTGCTATCTTTAAAAAAGGGAAGACAGTATCTTGTGTTTGAGAAGAAACTGGAGAAATACAGGTGAAACTAGTGATAGTACCCATCCTTAGGAATTGGTCCAGGACTTGTCATTCTGTTCCCTTTCTACTGTTAGATTTTTCAATCATTAGTTTAGATGTATAAACAGCAGAAAATTAGTACTATTACATAAATTTGTTTCCTCATACTTCAAACATTTACCTTTTTATTTACAACCATAGTTACATAGGTTTAATCTGGCATTATAACGGATGGATTCAGTACCCAGTGCTTCAAATAGAAGACCAGGGTAAAAGCTAATTATTGTGTATCTTTTAGTAGGCAAAAATTTGTGGTTCATAGTATATTTCTTAAAAAAGGTAGTGCTCTGTTGTCTGTAGTTTCTAATATAAAGTAACTGATGTTGGTATTCTTTTCATTTTTTAAGTTTTTTCTTTGGTAGTCTTTTAGTTTTATTTTTTGTTTCAATGTATTTAGTACAGGGTCTACAGGGTCTCACTACACAGATTGGTCTCATAGTGATCTTCTGTTTTCAGCCTCCTGCGTGCTGGGATTACAGGTGCACACCACCACACCTAGTCTCCAGCACTGTCTCAGCGTGGGGGGGGGGGGGGCTCGCACAGCATGCCAGGGATCGAATCCCTGCGTCTGCCTAAGCAGGCACTTTAGTCTGTTGAGCTATCTGGCTGGCTCTTTATTTTTTAAGAATCTTCAGAGTAATATTTTGGGATTAGTATAGAAACTAGTTCCACGTGGTGTCTTTTTTTTATCTTTAGCCATGGTTGTTGTTGTTTTTTTTTTTCCTCCACTAACAGCACAATGCTAAAGCTTGCAGGAATCGTTTTCAGATTTACCTTTATAGAGCTGTATATTTATTAGAGTAGCAAGTGATTATGAAGTAGAATATTACCAGTAGTATTAACTAGTTGTAAGGAATTACTGTATGTCATTAAATTATGAGTAATGTTAGTTGAGTAACAAATTTTCCTTAGATCTTGTTCATTCAAAAAAGCTATTAAAGGCAGGTGTGGTGATGCATGCCTCTAATCCCAGAACTTGGGAAGGCTGAGGCAGGAGGATTGCTGCAAGTATGAGACGAGCATGGGCTGCCTCAAAGTGAGTTCAAAGTGAGCCTGAATTATAGAGCAATACCCTGTTACAAATACACAAGGAAACCAACTAACCATTACTTTGCAAAGAGAATTAGCAGGGGTTCTTTCCTTCATTCTGGGGAATGGAAATCTCTAATATTTACTGTTGGGAGTTGGATTAGTGTCACTATAGTTTTATCATCAGTTTGGTAGCCAGAGAATCTTCTGTTTTGCACATTCATCCTGACCTTTCCCTTAGTGTAACTACAGGTTTTTCTTCTTTTCAATATTTTTTGTAACCAGAGTTTGTGCCTCTTGTCACTGAAAATAATAGACTACTGCTAATGGATTTTCTCTTTAAGGAATATACCTCAGGAATATCTTCTATTTTGAGTTTTTAAAATAAAATATCAAAATTAGTCCTTTTTCTTTCCTTCTTTCTTTTGAGACAGTCTCACTATGGATGACCTTGAATTTGAGACTGTCCTGTCTCAGCTTACTGACACTAGGATTACAGGTGTGTGCTACCATGTGCCCAAATAGACGACTAGGGGCCAGGGTTTTTTGTTTGTTTGTTTGTTTGCATTTCAAGCTGGCCTTGAGCTCACATTGTGGCCAAGACTGGTCTTGAACACACAACAGTTCTGCCTTGGACTCCCAAGTACTGTGATTACAGTTAAGATTACGGGTGGCCACCATGTCTGGCCATTTTCTTTAAAATAATGCAAATCATTTAAAATATTGAACATCAACTGTTTGCTTTACTGGTGAGCCAAGTTTAAGCTAATGTTTGATAATATATATCTTGCTGCATTCAATTTTAGTGTTGGGTTTACTTTGGGAGAATTAATACCAGGTTACCTTTTCATAACTAGAAGTTACAATATCTGTTTCTTTTTTGATACATTTTGACCTTTTTGTTTTTATTTCCATTTACTGGCATAGACATTCCTTATTTAATCACGTGGGTTGATTCTGCAAGTAGTTGTCAACTGCATTGTTCACTAAATGAGGAACGGTGCATAGTGTGGACACTTCGAGGTTCAGAACAAAGAGATGGTCCAAGGAAACTCCAGCTTGACGACTTCGCTTTTATTTGCGTAGCTCTTACATGCAGGGCTGTAATGAATAACATAAAACGACAGTCTTGGGGCGTGCACACACTCACTGAAACTGAGTGCTGAGCTGTAGGAGAAGCCACCGTGAGGCCGCACTGCTGCTTAGACAATACTGCATCATACATCTGAATGTGGGTCTTGAGTCCAAGTGGGGGGGCAAACGTTAAGCAGAATATCCATATAATGACTTGATGCATGTTCAGGCTGGCTTCCCACTCGGGATCCTCCTACCTCAACCTCCACAGTGCTAGGATTACAGGTGTGCACCACCAGATCTTGCCTTTGGTTTTTAAATTCTTCAAATTGCACATATGTATTCATACATTTTCAAAGGAGGGTTGGGGATATATCACCGTCTCAGAGTACATGCTCAAGATGAGGCTCTGGTTCAATTTCCAGCATTACCAAAACAGACAAATTGAAAAGGTAGTCTTTTCTTTGAGATAGGGTCTTGCTATGTATTCCAGGTTGGACTTTAATACACTGTGTAGCCTAGGATGGCCTTGAACTCAACTTGTAGTCCTTGTGCTGCAGCCTCTGAAGAAATTGGGGTTCCGGACGGTGCCAATGAACCAGCTAGGTTCTTCTTTTCTTTCTGCCTTCTGAAGTCATGGAATAGTGTTAAATGTAGCTGATGTAATTCAGGAAGTTAGCCGCAGACAACTTCTGCGTAAAGGAAGAAGGCTAGAAATGTACAGCAGAGCTTTTGCTTTCTGTATGTGTGTGTTTGCTTCTTCCTAGGACTGGTCAGAACAGACTGTCATACTATGTGATGTGCAGTTGTTCCTGGAGGGATCCATCGTCTTCTAGTTTATTCTCTTTCTCACATAGGACATGTGTTATATTTTCTGACCTTGCTTATTCTTTCCCCCCATGTATTTTATTTCAGTTGGTCGCATTATGTTTCAGCTCTTCTCAGACATATGTCCGAAAACATGTAAAAACTTCCTTTGCCTATGCTCAGGTAATGAATTTTAAAATTATTTCCAATAAAAAATTATGGCTTACAGTTTTACCTTGGTTTAACAGAATAGATACTTTGTTTTTTTTTTAAAAAAAAAGTATATACAAAATAGCATAGATATACAGCTACTTTCTCTTAGTTCAATGAGAAGAAAGTTTTAAACTAATAGCATTTAAACAGGATAGCATGTTTGCATTTTGTACTATGAATACTACACAAACCACAATATGCAGTGTATTAATTATTGTAACTATCCTACTCACCTGTTTTGAAACTGTCTCATTGCTACTTCTTTCTCAGTAAAATTAATGTAAATAAGAGGCCTGTGAACTGTGTTGCAACAAGAAATGTTTTTTATCCTATTTATGAAATTAAATTATCTGTTTAAGAGAAAATATATAGTCTTAAAAAAGTAAAACTGGGGCTGGGGAGATGGCTCAGTGGAATAAGCGCTTCCCTGGCAAGTGCAAGGGCTTGAGTTCAATCCCCGGTTCTGCAAAAAAAAAAAAAAAAGTAAAACTGCTTTATGACATAATAGACATATTCAGAATTGACTGGTCTTGGTAGAATTGTACAAATTTCAGTACTTTTAACAGCTATAGCATCTGCACATTGCACAAGAAATTTAGGCCTAAAAGGTGAAAAGGCAAAGCAAAATGAAATTATTCAGTATATGTAGTTGGTTTTATGTTCTAAATAAGTAGAAAAAAATGGAGATAGGCTTAGTTTAAAATTAGAAATAGCAGACTAATATTTTAAAGCCAATACTTGGATATACAGTACACCTTTCCCCAATTTTTGTACCAGTTTCTCTGATTATGTTCTTTAGAGAAGCAAATATACCATCTGTAGCATGCAGCCTGTACCATACCACTCAACACTCTGGTGCTGTTTGGCTTTACTTTCTGGTTGTGTGTGTGTGTGTGTGTGTGCGCGCACGCGTGCATATTGATTTCCATTCACTCTTATTTTTAGGTCTCATACAGCGCCCAGCAATTAGGAAGTTCTTTCTATAAAAGGATGGGTTTGTAGCTATATTTATTTTTTTCTTTTCCCCCAGGGGAGAAAGGCCTTGGGAAAACAACTGGAAAGAAGTTATGTTATAAAGGTTCTACATTCCATCGTGTGGTTAAAAACTTTATGATTCAGGGTGGGGACTTCAGTGAAGGTAGAGCTAAAAGTTATGTTCCTAATAATGCTGTTAATGTCTTGTTACTATTAATTGTAAATATTATATCACAAAGTCATAAAAATATGTGATCAGTGCATAGTTTGGTGAATAAATGTTTTAATTCCAGAACATATGAAAAAGTAAACTACAAGATTAGTTTTGCTTTATGTAATTTAGTATAGGATTATTATGTAATAATTTGATGAATTCCCTGACATTGAATGCCAGAGTTCTGTCTAAGTGCATTTATTTTAAATTTTGTTGATGTGGTACTGCTTCAAATAAGTGGTTGGGGAGATCACTTTTTGATAGTATTTATTATAATATTTTGAAAATAAAATTTAGGACTCAGAATATGACCATCTGTAGCAATTGCAAGGCTCAAAGTTTCCTTTAGTAAATTGAAACCATCAAAGTAATTTGTATGTATTATTGTATTTTTCATTTCATTGTGACTTAATGCAACTCATTTGCAGGTAATGGAAAAGGTGGAGAATCCATTTATGGTGGATATTTTAAAGGTAAGGCCTAGTATTTTATGGTCTTTTCTTGCAGTTGTTATTAAAGCAAGTTTGGACATATACTTTTAATGACAAGAAGTTTACTTATAGTTCACTTTTTGCATGAAACTAATGCTTGCATGGAAATACTTTATTTGCATGAATTTGGGGATAAATTATATGTTATGTGTAACTTTAAATTGACAAGATTAATTAAGGCTAACTTTATGGTTAAACATGACTTTCAGCATGGAGGTTAGGCAACTTTATACATGAAAACTCCTATCTTCCTGCCTAAAACTGTCAACATATTCTTTTGTTTATAGAGAATGTGGTCTTTTGCAAAATGAAAAGGTAAGAGAACAAAGCTCAGTAACACAAACTCCAATTCTGTTTCCTTGCACCCTTCCTAATGAATTTATGGACAGTCTGAGTCAGGTTATGTCCGGATTTCTATATTGCTTGAAGACTTGGAAATTGTTACTTCATACATGCATCTGTATCTTTTTTCTTTTCCCAACTGGTTATTAGTTTTACGTGAGGGAAAAGAATATAGTTGTGTTCTTTCTCCCAAAAGCACACAATTTCTTTGAATAAAAGTTGGTATTTTCTCCTTTCTCAAACAAAGGTTTGTATGTTTTCTTTTGTGTACTGGAACTATATGATTGTGTTTTATTTCTATAGTAGTAGCATTTGCATAAATCTAACTGTTGCACTTGCCCCAAAAAGCCTTAGAAGAGTCAGTTGCAGAGATTTATAATGGGATCCAATATTACTAGGTTTTGATACTTAAAAAGCTTCAGTGTTATAATAGTCTTTTATATTTCCTTTGGGAGAAAATGGATTACCACTCTTTTTCAGAAGGCTGTTCCCAAGGTAATCATTTTTCAAAGTTTTCTATGTTTCTGTTTGTTTTAAAGAAAAATTTGCTTTTATGAATATTAACAGGAAACTTAAGTTAATTTTAAAGACATTTTGCTGAAATTAAAATAATCTCCAAGTGATCTTCAGGCCAGTTTTTCCTTGACCTGGTAGGAAGCAGCTTTTTAGCTGATTGTATTAGCATTTAGCAGTTTGAACTCAGTGTTATAGCCCACTTTACTGGTGCTGTTCCCTGTGATACTTTTGTACCTTAAAGTTGTATTTTGTTCTTTAAATTTTATTTTTATAAAATTTTCTTCCTTGTTATCCCCACAGACTGAATTTAGATATACCCATAAAACCTGCTGTGTTTTCTACTCTCACAGTACAGCTTTCGTTCAGTTGAATAATAAATTTGCCAGTGAACATGAAGCACAGGAGAAGAATATCAGTTTATCAGACTAATTGAAAAATTTTGAGGAAATAGGCTTTACTACAGGAATTTTTCTAAAAATTCCTTCTAGTTTCCTCTGGAAGTTGGTAGTTTATATCTCATTTAACCAAAAAATGTTACTACTAAAAGTGACTATTCTAAGGCTGTTTGTACAAAGTATTAAATACATGTTCTTTTCCTCAAGGCTTTAATTAGTATCCTTTGGCCTTTTTATGCTCTTGTTGTTTGATTAGTTAAAAAGTTTTTTTCTAAATATTGTGAAGTATCTGTACTGACAAGAAGAGAGATTTCATCCTTTGCTTTCTATTTACTACTTAAACATTACCTTAGAAGTGGTTTATAATTGGAAACTGACAAATTTGTGTTTTCTTCAAACAGATGAAAACTTTATTCTCAAACATGACAGAGCGTTCCTTTTGTCAATGGCAAATCGAGGGAAACATACCAATGGTTCCCAGTTTTTCATGTGAGTAGGCGTAATTCAGAGCTAAGTTTTTCCTAAACAGAGAAGCGCTGTTCATGAGAAAGATGGTATAGTTAAACCAACTTTAATGCTAAAGTTTTGTCAACATGGGTTTTTGTTGTTCTGATGTTATAGGGTAACTGGTAATCTCTAACATCAGCATTGAACATATATCCTGGATTTGAAGAATGGACTAAAAGAAAAATAGAACTTGAAGATGTATATCATTTTCAAAATATATTTCATCATGGGAAGAAAAACTGGCTTTAGCCCCTACCAAATTTGAGGGATCGGTTTATAAAACCTAGATTAAGCATAAACTATTGAAGAGCATTTAAAAATTGCTCATAGTGTAGGACCAGAAATACCCTTGGCGTGAAAAGCAGTTGGTTTGAGTAAGCCATTATGTTTTTTTGTTTGTTTTTTTTTTTTTTTGTCCTTTCTCTTTTTTACTATTGCTCTTTGAGCCAGTTTTGAGAAAGGTACTGTTTTCTGCTGTTATATTGGAATAGGAGATACTGAGGCAGCATTTTAACAAGTTCAAAACTTTGTGAGGTTTTTCTGCATAGTTCAATTAACCTAATGTTCGTGTCACTTCTGCCAAAATTTGTAATGAGATTATCCCTCAGGGAATTTGAGACTGTTAAGTTCGCTTTGTAAAATACAGTATCTTTCCATGGTTGTACATGCATGCACAACTAAAAACTTCTCATTTGAGAATTCTGAAGAAGACCTTTGGCATATTTGAGATATGTAATCTTTTTTATTTTTTGAGATAGGGTCTCACTATGCAGTCAGGCTGACCTTGAACTCACTATGTAGCCCAGGGTGGCCTTGAATACAGGGCAGTCCTTGTGCCTCAGCTTCCCCTGGGATTATAGGCATGCACCACCATCCCTGGCTATATTCTTTTCTAAAGTTACTTCCAAATCTGTCTGTATTACAATCCCATCATACGAAATAAGATGATTATCCAGCAGGAGGTTTAATGCTTTTGATTAGAAGTAAATCTCAGTTGTGCTATATATGTTAGAGAAATATTTTATTTATAATTTATCAGATAAAGTTTTCTTTGACATCTTTCTAAATGAGTAAGCATGAATGGCGCTTCCCTGTCTTTAAAGGAGTAAATTATCTGTGATTTATTTTTTTAAAAAAAGCACAACACATTTTAAATTTGTCTGAGAAGTAGATTTCCAATATGATATGGTAAAGTTCAGATAAGGGACATTCTGTTTCTTAGGATGTCCTAAAAATGGAAAGTCATGGGAAGTGATTTTGCTTGGAGCTACACAGAAAAAAGCCCAGGACAGTTATTCCTGTCTCTTGGTTTCATAGATTATTAGTTATCAGACCTTTTGCTACAATAGTTTTCTGTTCCTAATCTTCTTAGAGGGCCAGTAAAAAGTAGAGAGAAATATTTAGAAACTTTTCATGGTGACTTTGTGTAGTAGCTGTTTACTCTGGGGTTTGCCATTTCCATTTTTAAGCTTATCTGAACTGTGAAACTAATGATTCATTGGTCAAGAAGCTACCGAGGGCTCTAAAGTTTCTTTTAGATTTCCTTTTTATATCATTACATTTACAATTTTATCAGGTAGCAGCAGCTTCTTGCCATTGTTAATACAGATTCGCTTGTTTGTAAAATGTTAGAGTTAAAACTAACACATTTACATATATTAATTAAAATCTAGTATGGAGGTATTTCTAGAGATTGATAGTCTTGTCTTTATGTTACTTAGTGTTTAAGTCTTTCTAGGAATGTTTAATAAAGGCCATATTGTTTTCTACATGGTCCAATTTTACATTACACTGTTTTTGTTTTTTTATTTCGGCTTTTGTGAGGTGAGATGTAAGTTGTTCGGTCTGGCTCAAACTGGTGTCCCTCCTCCCTTAACCTCCTGAGTACTTGCATATGCCATTAGTTTTTGAAGAAGAATGTTAAATGAAGTTTTACATCAGTAAGCTAGGATGTAAAATTCAGTTTGTTTTCATTGTTAACTATAGATAGATAGCACTACGATTGCTGTGAACTTGTGATCAAAATTTTTTCAACTTTCAACTTATTCAAACTTTAGTTTCAAGTTTACTTCTAGAAAGAAATTTGTAATTATAAAAGTAGTCTTAGGTGGAGGTAATTGTTTTTGTTTTTGTTTTTGTTTTTTTTTTTTTTGGTGGAACTGGGGATTGAACTCAGGCCCTTGTGCTTGCCAGGCAAGCGCTTATTCTATTGAGCCATCTCCCTGGCCAAGGTAATTGTTTTTGCACATGCACACACACACACTTCTCATCGTTCTTTTTTAAAAGAAATTTTTGTGTCTGTATTTATGTTGGTTGAAAACACCAATTATCATGCATTGCATGATAAAAATCAAACTTTCACATTACTTACAAAACATATCCTTTTACTGAAAGGGTGAGTTAAATGAAGGTGTGGCCCATGAAAGGGATATCTTTGAAAGTCCTTTGCAAGCCCAAATCCTTTTGGAGCTGAAAGAACAATGCACTTGGTTGGACCTTGTTTGCAGATACTAGCTGTGACTGGCACAGAGCTTTCTGCTGTCTCCCTAGGGGTAGCACCTGCCTTTATTCTGGCCCCGCAGCTCCTTAGGTGCCCTGTGAGTGGCAGTTCTGGAAAGGATAGTGTTAAGAATGGATGGTAAAATAAAAAGAACTGCTTTTATAGTTCCTGTTTTATAGATTTACTAGGACTTTTTCTTTAAAATGTTTTTTAAAAAATCTTATTTGTTTATATTGGTACAGGGTCTTGCTATGCAGCTTGGACTCGTAATGATCCTCCTGTCTCAGCCTTCCCAGCACTGGGATTACAGACATGCCTGGTTTCAGTGACCAGCAGGGCATGCCGAGTTCTGAGGCCAGCACAGCATGTGGTGCTGGGGATTGAACCCAGGTCCTTGTGCTTGCCAGGCAGGCACTTAGACTGCTGAGCTATCTCCCCAACCTTATTAGGACTTCAAGACTTTTACTACTTTTTTTTTTGTCAATATTGCACTTGTAGCTTATGTTATAAAACTGTTACTCTGTAGTTCCCAAGGATTATTTGTTGCTGTAGTGTGTGCATTTGCACGTTGATAAAAGAGTTCCTGTGCTTTGTGCATTGATTTCTTTATCTACCCATTTGACAGCTGCCTTTCCTAAGGCATGTGTTGTTTATATTAAGCATAGTTTTGCATTATGACTGTTTGAATGAAATGACTGGTGCATGATGAAGATCAGATTTTCTTCTGTAAAGTGGTTCGTCCTTTTTACAGTAACTATTTATATTTACCATTGCATTAGTCACAATGATTTTGTTTTGGGGGCTTCTGTAGAAGAAAAAAATTTTTTGAATGGTAACTGCCTGAGAAATGTAAAGGAATTGAAAGATGGCACTCCCCATGAGCCACTCAGGAAACAAGTGTTCCCACCAAAGCATTTTTTAAGGCATTCTAAGGCTTGAGACCAAAATTATTACCAAGTCAACTCAGTATTTACTTACTTAGTTTTCTTTAGTATTAGGTATTTTTTAGGTCAAAGATTAGGAAGAAAATACAATAAAAGCTATAGGGAAGGAGGTGTACCTTAGTGGTATAGTACTTGCCTAGTAGAGACCCCGGATTTGATCCCCTGCGCTGTAAAATTAAAAAGGTGATAGAAGTATAGTTTTATTAGGGTGGAGAAAGACTTAGAGATTAGGTCAGACATGCTTTTAGTTCTATAGGTGATGCGAAAAAGGAAGAAAAGTGATGTGAAGACTAAGTGATAGAAACTTCATAATCCGGGAGTAGCTGTTGCTGGAAAGAGGGTGCTGTGCACTGTAAACTGAACAACTAACCTCTGCTCTGAATTGCTTTTGTTATATGTTTAAAGTAGCAAGCATGTTGCTGGAAATAATGTCACTTGGGAAAATATTCTTTTCCTTTTCTGTTAGTAGTAGCAGTAATTCTGGTTTTAGTTCTCATTCATTTTCATACATATTCATTAAAAGATAAGACAGTACGTAAAATAGTAATTAGGAAGATTGGGTTTATAGTAATAGCTCTTCTGGACTGGGACGCTAAACTGGCTTTCAAGAAGCCATGGTTTTAGTTTTATTTCTTTTGTATCTTGAGTTAGTTTTGTCTTTCCTTGCTTATAAGGTATCTGTGCTTTCTGGTAAACTAAACATTTACTTTCACTGTGAAAAGATGGTCATGGAAGGAGTGATTCCCTTGCAGACATTGTTCTGCCTGAAGGATTTGCTAACTGTGGGCTGATGATTAGCAGGTTGAAGTGTGGCTCCTGGGGCCGGCCAGATAGCTCAGTGGACTAAAGCTCCTGCTTAGGCAGGCATAGGGACCTCCGTTCAATCCCTGGCATGCTGTGCTGGCCCCACCACCAGAGCACACTGCAACTAGGCGTGGTGGTGCGCGCCTATAATCCCAGCGCTTGGGAGGCTGAAGACAGAAGGATCACTATGAGTCCAGTCTGTGTAGTGAGACCCTATAGACCCTGTACTAAATACAAAAAGGGAGGGGTGGGGAGATGGCTCAGTAGAATAAGTGCTTCTCCAGCAAGTGCAAGACTCTGAGTTTAATCACTGGTTCCACAAAAAAAAAAAAAAAAAGGTGGGCGGCTTCTGGAGGGCAGCTGGTCTCAGAACACAAGCTGTGGAGTAGAGACCTGCAGAGCTTTGGAGGACAGTCTTTGTCCCTGTCCACTGGCATGGTCACAGTGATCTATACATCTCGAAAGCGAGGCAAGAGGACCACAAGTTCTAGGCTAGCCTTGGACATATAGAAAAACTGTCTCAAACAAGCATGTTTGGATGGAGGCATGGTGCTGGGGGATAAGCCCAGGGCCCTGTGTGATCCTGACAGTCCTATGTTTTCTATCCCTAGAAATTAGCCTTGCAAGTGGCTGTGCAGATGAATGAGCAGAATATTCATTGGTAATTTGTTTGGTTTGTTTTTGGTTTTTTTGGCGGAACCGGGGACTGAACTCAGATCCTTGCGCTTTGCCAGGGAAGCGCTTATTCCACTGAGCCATCTCCCCCAGCCCCTGAAGGTGGTAGTTTGAAGGGAGTTTTGAAGCAGTGCTAACGTCTGAGATAGCCAAAGTAGACTGGGGTAGAAGTGCCTTTTCCAGCCACATTCATAAGTTTGTGTGAGAGGGGGTTTTCCATTCCTCCCATTTTTGTAGGTGTTGGTAAAAAACCTTCATATTTTAATTTCAGGATTTTTCCTGGGCAGTTGTGTTTGTGACACTTAATCTTGAGCAACTTCCCTTGGTATTTTGTCAACCCTAACATCCAAGCTTAATGTTACTTAGTGTTTATGTGACAAAGATCTGAGCACCATGGAAGAAATTCTGTTTGTAGTGACATTGGCTCTTCTACGTTGGCGAATACATGAGTAGAGCTTGTGACTGAGTGAATTTCCAGTTGCTCTCATAGGAGCTGCGTCGTAGTATGCAGCTTGGAGCCCCTTCCTTGACAGTGGCAAGGGTTAGCAGCTGAACGAAAGGACTGCATGTCAGAGCTGAGTGAGACAGGGTATGTTGTCTTAGCTCCTTTCTGTTGTACTGTTTTACCTTAGAGTACTTTTTTTACCTTGAAAACGGTACCTTATTTCAAACGTACTCCTCTTTTGTCATGTATCATTGCCTTTATAAGAAGGTAATGCTTATTTTTTAATATTTTAAGATTTAGTATGTGCAAAACTTCATCACTTCTTGGCCTTTGGCTAAGATCAAGAGTAATATGTCCAAAATCTCAGTCAGGCATTTTGTCTATGCTATAGTAGGGCTTCTGGTCTGAGTAATAGTATGTCAGTCAGACAGTATATGTTCTGTGAAGAAAAGATATCTTTTTAATGGGGAATATCAGACAAGAAAAGAAAGTATGGTAGCCATAGCCAAATTTTGATAGTACACTGATACTTTCCCTTCCCTTTATATCCTCTGAAAAGATCCCTAAAATTTCATTTATGCTACTTTATTATTCCTTTATTATGTTTAGTGATTTATAAATTTCAGAATGTGTATTGTAGGTGTGAACAGTAACTCCAGTCCAGATATTTTCTCATTAATTCCTGAAAATGTTTTGGTTTGGTGTGTGGCTGAAAAAAAGATTTCAAACGTAGGAGTATAAGGGCTCTTTAACTATGTGAAGGGAATTAGTAACAAGTTCCTTGAAATTTTGTTTTGAATTATCTTAACTCAGTCCTTTTTTATTGAAGGTTTTGCTTTGACTAGTAGAACTGTAACTGCTCTTGGGCATCCAGATTTTTATGTTAGTCTTCTTAGGGAGTTTCTGGGATTTGTGAAAGGAAGTATCATGTTTTGTTACTAGCTGTTCTTGGCACCCTGTGCTAGAGTAGTAAGGGTCTGAGGAGATTCTACTTTAGTTACAATAAGGCTTTTCTTAAGCATGTTTCATCTCTACATAAATATCTTTTGTGAAAGAAAGTTTAGAGCCCTCCATTTTAAGAAGCTTTCGCACTTTGCATAAAACTCTAAAATATTTAACTTCAAAGTTATATTGATATTAAAACATAGATTCAGTCTTGTCTTAAAAGTGTATTACAATTTATTTCTTGCCATTTTTGTGTAAAATTTACAGAAAGAGTGTTACACCGTGCGCTCCAAAGGTAATGTCTCATTACTCTAAGGCTCTTTCTCTTTCTTTGCTTTTTTCTCTTTAATTCTGTTGTTATAATGCATTGAAACATTTAAGACAAACAGCTCTGTGCTCGTGTGTACAGCAGCAGTACGTGTACAGCAAGTGTGTTTTATTGTCATGGTTCATCCTGACACGTGCATCTTAATTTCAGTGGCTTGTTTGTGCTAAATTTTTTTCTATAATCTTCTTTTGGGAAAGTGGGATTATATTTTATACTTATGGGTTTAGATCTTATTACAGTGTGAAACTAGTAATTTCTGCATAAGACCAAGACTGTCTCTACTAATGACAGAAAATTTAGATTGTTTTTGGAATAACAGTAACACTTTTCAGTTTCTAGGATTTATAAGGTTTAAGTGAACATTAGACCTTGCTCATGTATTTTTAAAGTAGATCTGGGTGGGGGAAACTAGAAAATCAGTGTCTATACATTACAAGAGAAAATAGAAATGTGTAAATATTGCAAGTGTTTAAAATGTTCTTTGGCTATTTCTCCTTTAGGTATTTTTAAATAACTGTATAGAAATGTACACATTCATGTTAGTTTCTGGCCTTCTTAAGGTCTTATTTTCCAGGTGTCTGTCACTACTGCATGGTTCTTTAAAGAGCTGCATAGTTTTGAAAGATGAATGCTCTCAGAGTGTGATGGGCTGTCTTTGCCCAGTTTAGTCGTGAGGCTGAGCAGATCATTCCCTCTGCCCTTTCGTCACCCTCTTTTGTGATTTTGCTAATATTCTTTATCCATGTAGACTGTCAGCCCAGTACCCATAAGCCTGCCTTAACATTGGGATTTTACTCCCAGAGGGCTTCTTCTTAAATATTTTTAGTATTTTTAATACGTACTCTAACTCAACTGAAATACTCTTATATTCTGTATCTTGAACTGCAGACACAGGTGAATTATTCACATCCATTTAGTCAGGCTGGGCAGGTGAAACGGAAGAATCTATTCTCTATTCACTTTCTTTATTCCTGCAATCAAGGATCGAGTCTGCCTATTCTCAAGTTTTCTTTTGAATTAAAAACAAAACCTGGGGCTGGAGGTGGAGCCCGGTGGGATCTCCTGGTCCCGTCCTGTGGAGCTGAGTGAGGGGCTGGGATGGACTGGACCTGAGCGGGACACCTCCCTGTGTCCTTGCGCATGTCTGATCCTGCTCCTGTGCACAGTGGGACGCCACCTTTCAGGTGCACTCCTTAGCCTGTGTGCTGTGGAATATGTGTCTAGCCGATGTGCTGGTTTCCTGTTACTTTCACTGTGCTCCAGGAAAGTTTTAGGACTATAGGAAGCACATGTCTGTTCTGGATGCTGGTGTAATGTTTCAGCATTGGTGGTTACCAATTTGCTAGACTTATTTTACTTTTTGTTTTTGTTGCCTGTTTAAATTTTTATAGTTACATTGGCTTGAATCTCTACTTCTCAAGCTTCTAAAGAGTATTTTAAGACTTGTTTTAAAACTCAGTTTTCTTTATATTTTTCAATCTTTTAAAGTTGACATTTTATTTTTTTAAATTAAATACTATAGTTGTCTTACAGAACTGAATATTCTTAATGTAAGTATAAGCATTACAATTTTTATTTCTCAAAGGTTTTTAGCATTGTTATAAAATTAACTTAAAATTGTGTTTTGTTGACATACATGTCTTAGAATTCCCTTAAAATGAACGTTAAAATGTTTATGGGGGCTTCTGATACAATTTACTGGCTAAATATGCCCTATTATCTAGTGACTTTTTTTTCTCTCAAATCTACTTTTCATTCTTACAAACTAAGGTGCTTGTGTTGTACAGTTTTAATTGTCTGCTTTGGGTTTTGTTTTTGGTACCGGGGATCGAACTCAGGACCTTGTGCTTGCCAGGCAGGCACTTATGCTGCGGAGCTGTCTCCCCAGCTCCTGCTTTTGGATTTTTACACTCCTATTCACATAGTGTGAAGGTCTGTGGAAATGCTTTGGGAGAACCAGCTAGGGTTGAAAGCATATTAATCAGCTCTGCCTCCATAGACTTTCAAGAATGATTCCTTGACAGTTGGGGATTATAGAAGGAACTAGCAGAGTGTTTTCTGGGCTGTGGGTCTCTAAAGATGCTTGTAATATTATCTGTATCACTTTGCTGTCAGAAGTGTTGGCAGAAAGATTGAAGGGAAACAAACCATCCTATTTTCAGAGTTGCAGTTAGTGGCAGAATTTCACTTTGAGTGAAAGAAGAGTGGCAGGAAGTTGGGGGAACAGGATTGCTGAGCCCTTGCCTGATTTGCCTGCTTTAAAGCCGCAGGGGGCTCAGTGTGAGAAGCCACAGAACTCACTCAGTGTACAGGCAGATGCCCGATGCACATTTCCCTTTCCATGGGGCAAATGCAGGTGGCTTTCTTTGTTTATGCTGAAAAATCCTGAGTTCTTTTACATGTAGTTTTTGTTGTTTTAGATTTGAAAGTAACTTTAATTTTAATGCATATGTTACATAGCTATGGTTATATGTGAGATAAAACCTATTTTTTATATTCTGTGTACATGCTCTCTAATAGAGATGATTTTGTAATTCATTATAATCTTGACTTTCTAATCAGTAAAATGGCTACAATTGTTGTTTTGGGGGGTCTTTAGTGTTAGATATATATTGTGTTTAACTTTTCCCCTATCTTTTTATCTTTACTTCTTTGTCCTCCACATGCTATGTTTAAACCCTTGCACTCTCTCTACCTGAACACGGCGTGTTTGACCTCATCTTTGTATTGATGTTTATCACACAGTACTACAAAGCCTGCTCCACACCTGGATGGGTAAGCTTTCTGTCCTTCTCATGCAGGGAAGTTTTTAGAGTAGGCAGCTAGAGAGACTAGTTGCCCCTGGGTAAACACTTGCCTGGTTACTCTGATTGATGTCTGGGTTAATCTCTCATGGTCCTACTCTTCCAGGAAGATCATGAGTGCGGTGGCTTTGAGATCCCAGGACTCTGCTGTCACTGAAAGGGCCTGTCTGTGGTCACGTGCAGGCTTCCTAGCTATGCAGTCCTGAGTGGGGACTATAAAAGAAGTTTCTCACTGCCAGATGCAGCCTGTTTTTGGACTTCTAACTAGGAAATGGTTACAGAACACTTTTAGAAAGGCAAAAAAGCTGAGACCAGATTCAAATGTTTGCCTGTTTGAAATGGATTTCAAGCTTTATTCCCTTCTACTTTTTCTTTTTTCTTTTTCTTTTTTTTTTTTTTTTTCGGACCCAGGGATTGAACTCAGGCCCTTGTGCTTACCAGGGAAGCGCTTATTCCATTGAGCCATCTCCCCGGCCCCTCACTTGCTTCATACATCAGAGTGTTTTTTTGTTTTTTTGTTTTTTTTTTGGTGGAACCAGGGATTGCACTCAGGCTCTTGAGCTTGCTAGGGTGCTTCATACATCAAACATTTTGATTTTACTTTCTGGTTGGTAGACATGTCACTTATAATGGTTGTCTTGGATACTGTTTACAGCTTAGTAGCCAGTTCTCACCTGAATTTATATTGTGACAGGGTGCATGTTGTCTTTGGACTGGTTATCTCTGGTTTTGAAGTAATCGAACAAATAGAAAATCTGAAAACTGATGCTGCGAGCAGACCTTATGCAGATGTGCGAGTTATTGACTGCGGGGTGCTTGCCACAAAATCAACGAAAGATGGTAAGACCTCATTGAGTGTAGAGGAAACTAGGATGCAGGTAGAGCATTGTTGAAGGTGTAGGCATACTCCTAGATTGCCGTGGTAGAATAAAGGCCTGTGGGGTATAAAGATGGCTCTTGAGGTCTCTGCCCCACCGCCCACATCCAGTCTGCACATCCTCTCCAGCCCCTCCTCTTGATATTGCCCCTTGCTGCCAGCCCAAAGTGTGCCAGCAGGGTTGCAGGCCTGGACTGTGCAGTGACTTCATGGCTGTGTGCCTTGTCTCAAACTCCTTGCTCTTCTCTAATCTTTTCTCAAGAGTATTTCCCCTGATCTCCTTGCTTTCATCTATAGGCCCCTGTGGTTTGCGCTGCTACAGGAGCCAGGTGATCGCTGGTGTATGTCCTTGCACCAAAGAAAGCTCCCTTCTTAGCCAGAGCTAAAGTCTCATGGTCTAGGAGGCTCTGGATAGTCTAGCTCTCTGGCCTCTTTGCCGCCGCCTCCTCCGCCTCCCAGCATGGTCACCTTGTGCCACGCAGGGGCCTTGTGCTCTTCTTTCCCAGTAGAACCTTTGTCAATAATCATCTGCACAGCACCTCCCTCCTTTGGGGCTCCTTCAGATGCGATCTGGAACTACTCCACTCTCCCTGCTCCCTCTGTATTGCTCTTATGATTTACTTTTCCATCTGAGCCCTTGCGTTTGTCAACTTACGTAGTTAGTTAATTTCCCGTTATCTGACCCATTTAGAGTACAGGCCTGCTGCAGTCTTTTGTAAGCAATGGTTTTATCACCTTCCAAAAGGTTTACTTAAATTTCACTTTTAGTTTGCTATATGTAAGCCTATTACATAGTACTCAGTCATCACATTGTTTAGTCTGAAAGTGCAAGTACTGGAATCTAGTACTAATATTTTTGTTAATATTTATTAAAAGTTTTTGAGAAAAAAAGGAAGAAACCAATACATTCAGAAGACTCAGATTCCTCTTCCAGTTCCTCTTCCTCTTCAGAATCATCTTCAGAAAGTGAAATTGAACATGAGAGAAGTAGGAGAAGGAAACGTAAGAGGAGGCCAAAAGCCAAACATTCTAAAAGGAGGCGAAAGGAAGTCAGCAGTTCGGAAGAGCCAAGGAGTAAACTCTTTGTGAGCCCAAATGTGTGAGTAGAAACCCCTGAGGCTTGTTCCCGCCCCCAGGGCCTGGGGTGGAAGACTTGTGTGAGCTATCTACAGGTGACAAGGTTAGTTTTCTGGTCCCTATCTAAACTGAAATTTGGCAAATCTATAGTAGCATAGACATTTCATATCAAAGATTTACATGTTTTTAGGTGAAAATATCTAAAATTCAAAAAGAAAAAATCATTTTACAATTTTTTTCTGTATTTTAGGGAAGGGTCTACAGGATGTTCAGGGTCTCACTACTAGATCTTTGGACTCATAGTGATCCTCCTATTTAAAGCCTCCAAGAGCTGGGATTGTAGGCGCGAGCCATCACGCCCAGTCTCAATCACCATCTCAGCCTACCCCAGGGGTGGGGTCAGCACAGCAGGCCCGGGGATCAAACCCCTGGCCTCTGTTCCTGCTTGCAGGCACTTTAATCCGCTGAGCTATTTGGCTGGCCCAAAAGTTGAGTAGGATCCCCACCCCCAGGCTGCCTTAAAGGCGGGTCTGGGGATCGAACTGCAGGGATCCCCTGCACCTGAATCAGTTTGCCAGAGCAGGAGCTTAAACAACTGAGCTAACCCACGACCCCCCTGCATTTTTCATATCAACATTGTGGTACTCTGGACTGATTTTTGTGTTCTCTGAAAAAATTATGAAATCCTTTTGAGTGAGACTTGTAAGTTGTCAATAGTTTTGCTGTTATTTTATTGTCAATTTTATATGCTTTTATTATTATGAAACAGCAGCAGTATACATCTTAATTGCTGCCTTGGTTTGTTCTTTCAAAGCCACTCTGAGAGGAGTGACACCAATGAAAAAAGAGCAGTAGATTCAAATGCTAAAAGAGAAAAGCCTGTTGTCCGTCCAGAAGAGATTCCTCCAGTGCCTGAGAACCGATTTTTACTGAGAAGAGATGTGCCTGTTGTCCCAGTGGAGCCCGAGCCGTAAGTAGGATGATGAATTGATATGCTTTTATTTCTCTAATAGAAACTCCTCATCAGGGGGCTGGGGAGATGACTCAGTGGAATAACCACTTCCCTGCAAGCCCCAAGGGCCTGAGTTCAATCCCCAGTTCCGAGAGAACAAAACCAAAAAACTCCGCATCAGTTCATTGCAATTTCATTTGTTGAACAAGGCCCAGGTTCAGAGCACTCTGAAAGGTTCCATAGAAGACATCAGATTAATGACTAGCAGGTAACTTGCCTTTTAGAATGTGAATTTGACTACAGCAGTAAGGAAAGACAGGCCAGTTGGTTAGGTGAGAGATTCTTACTGGAGGTCTGGGGAGATTCCCTTACTGACCTTCCTATATAGGCCTTTTGTTAAAGCTCTGAGTATTTGGTTATTAGATAGAGGATTACTTAAACTTTTGCAATTCGTTTGAGGGACAAAACAGATGTTCCAGTTTTGCTAATACAAAATTAATTGCATGTTAATTAGATATTTAGCATTGTAAATGTTACTAGTGTTAACTTGCTCAGTGAAACTTCTCTGCTTTGTAAAAGCTAGTGTGCAGCTTTAGATTTGATCTAACTGGTTACAGTGTAATCCCAGCTATCTGAGAGGCTAAGACAGGAGGATCCTAATAACAGTACCAAACATGGGCAAGGATTTTAGCAAGATCCTGTCTCAGGATAATTGGGTGGTGGTAGGGTAATGGAGTTTGAACCCTGGGCTTTTGTACTGGGCTATATCCCCCTACCCTTTTATCTGTGTCTGTCTGTCTGTCTGTCTGTCTGTCTGTCTGTCTATCTATTGCAATATCAGGGATTGAACTCAGGACCTTGCACTTTCTGGGTATTCACTTAAGCCACTGAGCTATCTCCCCAGCCCTAAAAATTTTTTTGAAACAGGACCTCACAAATGGTCTATAAGCTGGCCTTGAATTGAAATGTACTCTAGCCTGCCACAAATGTTCTATCAACAAGATACAAAGTATAATAAAAGTTGAGTAACAACCTTTTAACATAGGTCTACTAATAGTGGAATTCCACTTAACTTTGCTTAGGTGTTCAGTGTTTGTGTTCTCTCATGGAATACCTTGTTGCTGTTCATCTGGTAATGTTGCCCTGCAGTGTAATTTCACAAATTTCATGTCTGAAGACTGACTGCTGTGCAGGTGAATGATACCGAGTGCTGGCCAATTGCAGCTGTGCTGTGCGAGTTCTAGAGCCCCAAGCAGGGTGAAGCAGGGATTGCCGCCTGCAGACAGCCCGAGACGTGTGTGAGCAGACAGAAGTGACTGTATGTCTACAAAACTTGAATTGTAGAACTTGAAACCTGAATTTCAAGTAGTCTTCATGTCACAAAATATTTTGAAGCTGGCTTTTGATAGTAGGAACTTAAATTTTGCATTTAAAAATTGGGAAAACTGCCTGATGTTTGCTAAGTTTTAATTTTCATCCCAATTTTTTTTTTTTCTAGGAAGATTCCAGATGTTGTACCTGCTGTAAGTGATCAGAAGCCATCTGTGTCAAAGTCTGGACGGAAGATCAAAGGAAGGGGCACCATTGTATGTGTGTTAGGACTTTCCCTTTTGCAAATTACTTCACAGTGACTTTTTTTTTTTTTTTTTTTTTAACCTGTTAGTAAAATTCTACATTTGATTTTAGGTGAAATAGAAAATTTTTGTGAGAAATCAGTTGTACATTTCATAGTTATGGGAAGGTACTGCTGTGGGCCAGTTCGTAGCTATGTTTGGATGGGCTTCAGTCTGAGATGGATGTACTGTAAAATAAGGAGGATGTTGAAAAATAATAGTATGTTGAATGATTAAGTATAGTGAATGTAGCTGTCAAAACTTTGAAGAGGAAAATTTTGTATGGGATTACAGGGGATTAGCAGCTTCTCCCAGTAGCAGCCACTCAGCCTCTTTGAGTGCCTTGTGTTTGAAATAACTTTGTTTCTAGCTGGGTGTGGTGGTGCATGCCTGTAATTCCAATACCTACGAGGCTGAGGCAAGAGGATTGCTGTGAGTTTGAGGCCAGCCTTGGCTACATAGTTGAAGACTGGCTAAACTGGATAGCAAGACCCTGTTTCAAAAAAAGAGACCAAATTTTTAAAAAGAGCTTTATTCCATCCTTTTGTACTTAATCATTGCCTCTGAGAGTAAAGGAACTTGGGTCTTTTGCCTGACTTTGTCTATCGCTGCCTGTAATTGAGGGATGTTTTAAAAGTAGCTGTTTCCTTTTGTGTACAGCGCTATCACACACCTCCACGGTCGAGATCCTGCTCAGAGTCTGAGAATGACAACAGCAGTGAAACTCCTCCTCACTGGAAGGAGGAGATGCAGAGGCTGAGAGCATACCGACCACCGAGTGGAGAGAAGTGGAGTAAAGGCGACAAGTGAGAGCTGGGCGGGAGGCACTGAGCTGTGCCTGCGATGGCCGGGTATTGCGGGCATGTGCCCTGATCTTGTACCTTCCACTAGAGGGTTACAGTTGGAGTTAAGTTGTGACCAGAGGGGACACATTTGGGGATAGTTGGTGAAAGTAGTACTCTTCAGCTAGGTAGGAGACAGGACAGGGCCGAGAGGTGGCTCAGTGAGGGCCTGAGTTCAATCTCCTGTTCCGCCAAATAAATAAATAAATAAATAAATAAATATTAAAAAACTAGATAGGACAAATGGTTTTGGGGGCTTTCAGAATTGTTTTCCTGCTACTGAATGGTTTAAAGAACTCAGGTTTAGAAATATCAAGACTTTTTCTTTTTTTTAAACTTGCTTGTTTTTTTGGTTTTTTTGCGGAACCGGGAATTGAACTCAGGCCCTTGCACTTGCCAGGGAAGCGCTTATTCTACTGAGCCATTTCTCTGGCCCCCTTTTTTTTTTTTTTTTTTAATGAAATCTTTATTTTTTGGTGTGGCCAGCTCAGCCTGCCCTGGGGGCAGGGCTGGTGTGGCATGTCGTGCTGGGGATTGAACTGTGGTCCCTGCGTTTGCCTAAGCTTGCCTAAGCAGACACTTTAGTCCCTTTAGCCATCTCTCCAGCCCCAGGATTTTTTTTTTTGACACTTACTATTTTGCATTTTATTTTTTTCAGTTTTTTATATTTTTAAAAGACAGTACAAAATAGTATTCAAACAGAAAAATTGCAAGTGATACAGGTTTCACTTAAAATAATATAAATTTCACAATATTTGTTGTAATACAGTGTTGTCTTCCAGCCAGTTATTCATATTATCAGATACATGCATGCAAAATTGGAAGAAGAAATATATAAGAAATTAAGAAGATAAAAAGTACCAACAATTAAAAACAGGAGACAAAACAAATTAAGCCTTAACTGCTTCTTTCCATAGGCCAACAGTAATCCACAGTGCAGTTGTCCAAACCATCCTGCTTACATTCATAGGTATCTCAGGGGCCAGGGAGGTAGCATACTGGCATGAGTGCATTCCTGGCAAGCACAAGGTCAGTATCAGGACTTTAAAGTCTATACTGTAGCAGATTCTTTCTTAGCCAGGAGTCATTACTGATAAATTAATGAGCAGATAGAAAAACCTGTCCTTATGTGCCCACAGACCGTTTCTTCTTCAGAAGGCCACCTGCCTCTTACCTCAGAGATCTCCCACAGTGGTTGTTCCAAACATGGGGTTGGCCCCAGGATAGCCAGTGGAAAACGTCCAGGCAGCCCTGTGTAATCCTTCGTCTTCTCTGTGGTGTCTCACAGTATGGCTGGCCGTGGGTTGAGACAGAAAGACCTGTGTCTGCTTGACGCACAGTGGTGCTGAGGAGTCTCGATTTCAGCCCTGGTGTTGCCTCCATCAGTTTTCATGTCTTTTTTTCCTCAGTTTCTATTTTAAGTAGTTAGAAGCAAGTCTGGATAGCCTCTGTGACGAGGATGGAAAACAAATCATGATAGCGTCTTCAGAACAAGAAGCTAGTCCTAACAGTTTGGGCAAGAGCTGAGAGTGTGTGGCTCAGGTAGAACATTTGCTTAGCATTTGTGAGAACCTGCATTTGATCTCTAGCACCATAAAAGATACAACAGAATTGTTGGGGAACTAACTTTGACTCTCCCTCAAAAACTACTTCCAGAAGAAAAGGGTTGTGAGCAGATAGATCCAAGCCGGGAGCTCAGCCTGGCAGCGGTGCTCTTGGGATGAGTTGACTTGGTTTTCCCATTTCTCTGAAAATTGGAACTTCCTTTCTAACTTGAAAAGTTAAAAAGCTTTTTGTAAGTGAATCTGCCACCAATTGTTATTCATCTCTAAAAGTGTAAGATTAAGACCAGGCCCGTGAATCTTTTGATTGATACTGTTTTCAGCAGGAACTGTGTGAAGGCATTGAAAGTGTGCTTCCCAGTGACTTCATATCATGTCCTTGTCTGTAGGTTAAGCGACCCCTCCTCAAGTCGATGGGATGAGAGAAGCCTGTCACAGAGATCTAGGTCTTGGTCCTATAGTGGATATTACTCAGACCTTAGTATAGCAAGGCACTCCGATGGTCACCGTAAAAAACACAGAAAGGAAAAAAAAGTGAAGCATAAAAAGAAAGCCAAAAAGCAGAAACACTATAGAAGACACAGACAGCCCAAGAAGAGAAGAGTTGTACTGTCTGACATAGAATCTTCCAAATCTTCCACTCGACAGATGAAGTCCCCCTGTGATAGAGAACGGAGGTCCCGCTCTTCCTCCTTCTCATCCCATCACTCATCAAAGAGGGCCTGGTCTAAATCTGACAAAGACGAGCAGAGCTCTTCCACACATTCCAGCAGGGATTCCTACAGATCAAAGTCTCCCTCTCGGTCCTCTTCTAGAGGGAGCTCCAGATCAAGGACTGCATCAAAATCCTCATCCCATTCTCAGAGTAGATCCAAGTCCAGATCTAGTTCCAAGTCAGGGCACCAAAGGACAGCCTCAAAATCACCAAGAGGAACAACTTCTCAGTTAAGTGAAAATAAACCAGTCAAAACAGAATCTTTAAGAGCTACAGTGCCACAAAATGAAAACATAGTGGTACAATCAGTAGTAACAGAAAATATTCCAGTAATACCACTGAGTGACAGTCCTCCCCCTTCAAGGTGGAAGCCTGGGCAGAAGCCCTGGAAACCCTCCTATGAGCGAATTCAGGAAATGAAAGCTAAAACAACTCATTTGCTGCCCATCCAAAGTACTTACAGTTTGGCAAATGTCAAAGAGACTGGCAGTTCATCATCCTACCATAAAAGAGGAAAAAATTCAGAAAGTGATCGGAGTGCTTATTCAAAATACAGTGATAGAAGTTCTGAAAGCTCCCCAAGGTCACGGAGCAGGTCTTCTAGGAGCAGATCTTACTCTCGATCCTACACAAGGTCGCGCAGTCGAGCTAGTTCACATTCTAGGTCCCGGTCTCCATCCTCTAGGTCTCGTTCACGAGGTAAGTACAGTGACCGTTCCCAGTGCAGTAGGTCATCTTCATACACTTCTGTTAGCAGTGCTGAGGAGAGACGGACCAGGAGGACACTGAGATCCAGTGGGAGAAAAAGTAACACTTCCCATAAACGGCACAGCAGAAGCTCCGAGAAGACACCATACAGTAAACATGCCAAAGGTAAAGACCGGTCTTCACGACAGAGAAGAAGGCGTAGTGAGAACAGGTCATCCACAGAGTCTTCTACAGACAGTGAGCAGGCAGGTGTGGAGGGCTCCACACATTCAGCACGGGAAAAAGGGAAGCAGAGCAGAATGGAGATAGCGAATAATAAACAGGCGAAAGGCAGAGATGCAGAGAAAACCAAAGCTGAACCGGAATACTTAGGTTCAAAAAAAAATTCCAAAGAGAATCTTTCTGATCACTTTAGAAATGGCAGTAAGCCCAAAAGGAAGAATTATGCTGGAAGTAAATGGGACTCTGAGTCAAATTCAGAACGAGATGTAACTAAAAACGGTAAGAAGCGTTCCTGGAGGTCTTCTGATAAGGAGGAAGGGGAGGCTACATCAGATTCTGAATCAGAGGTTAGTGCAGTTCATACCAAACCCAAGACAAAATCTCCAGCGAATGCGTCACTGCCCGACCATGGGGCCTGGAAATCCAGCAAGCAGCGGCCCTTGACCTCTGCCTCTGAGGGCTCAGATTCTAACTCTGAAAACAACAGAGGGAAGCCACAGAAGCACAAACATTTGTCAAAGGAAAGTCTTAAAAGAGCTCATACCAAGAAAGTGAAGGAGAAAGGAAAAGGGAAAAAAGACAAGAAGCACAAGCCTCCGAAACGAAAGCAAGCATTTCACTGGCAGCCTCCACTAGAGTTTGGGGAGGAGGAGGAGGAAGAGGAGGAGACTCACGAAAAGCAAGTCACTCCGGAGTCAAAGGAAGAGAAAGAGCTTTCTGAGAGCAGAAACGACACTCCCCACACTGAGAAAGCCTGTGATGAAGGCAGGCTCTCAGGTCAGCACAGCACAGTGAGTGCTTCCCCAGCCCTCACTCAGCTGCCCAAAGGTGACAGTAAGCCTGGCACTTGTTCTACGGCTTTAGAGCCTGAGGATGAGGGGGCTAGTGTGCCCCGAAATACCCAGCATGAAGAAGGTACCCCAAATGGAGCAGAGGGTGTGCTTCAGACAGATGATAACATGGAGATCTGCACACCTGAGAGGAGCTCCCCAGCAAAGGGAGAGGTGGCGTCCCCTCTGGCTAGTTCAAGGCTAGGCGCCCCACAGATGAGTGGTGTGGAACCAGACCTGCACAGGGAGGCTCCTGAAGCAGACGGCACGAGAGAGGAAAGCAGCACGATGGAGAGCAGAGCAGTGGGAGAAAGGGGGAAGCCAGACAGCAGTGCAGCCTGTGGCAGTGAAGGTGCTGGGAAGAGCGAGGCAGCAGGGCGGAGCCAGGGCAGCCTCTTGGATAACAAATGGAAGCCTCTGCAGGGTGCGGGGAACCTGTGGGCGTCCCCTGCTTCCACAGCCGGTGCCACGGAGGCAAAGACCCTGGCCGTGGGACCTGAGATGAAACCCCAAGGCTTAAGGATAGAAATCAAAAGCAAAAACAAAGTTCGCCCTGGGTCGCTCTTTGATGAAGTAAGGAAGACAGCACGCCTAAACCGGAGACCAAGAAATCAGGAAAGTTCAAGTGACGAGCAGACACCTAGTCGGGACGGTGACAGTCAGTCCAGGAGTCCAAGTAGATCTCGCAGTAAATCTGAAACCAAATCCCGACACAGAACCAGGTCCATCTCCTACAGTCGCTCCAGAAGCCGCTCGAGAACTTCCACGTCATCGTATAGGTAAGCAGTGTTCATTTTTCTTTTGTTCCCCAAAGGGGCATGTGTTCCTCCTTAACTGGGGAATGTGTCACAGTGAGGGACAAGATTATAATCTCCAGGTATCTATAATGGGACTGAGGGCATAGGCAGTGAGGATTTCAGGAGAAGAGATTTTGGCTTAATTTAAGAAACTACTGCTATCAATGAAAAAGAAGTCAGTTGTCTGATTGTTGGTGGATGCCAAAGATAAATGATTTAAAGCTCGAAAAAAAAATAACATAATGGATCTTTTTGTACCTGTCATCTAGTGTAAAAAATAGAGCTCTGATACACCAGTACCACCCTACTTTCTCTCTGCCCTCCTGGAATTAACCATTATTGGAAATTTGTGCTATAATTTTCCTGCTTTTCCATCTATAAACCTTTCTCTGTAGATGGTCTTACTTTTGCATTTCTGAGATCTTTTATAAATGAAAGCCTTCCCACGTGAAGGTGTTGTCCGAGGCCCTTCTCACTCAGCGCTGCGGGCTGACCTGCGTTTCACTTCCACAGTTGGATCTTGCCTCGCTCTGGGTTGGAGCTGGTGCTGTGTGGCCCTTGCTGTGCTGCAGTCAGTGGTGGCTTTCCCTTCTTCCGTTCTGTTGAGTTGAAGCTGCACTCATTTCTAGTTACCACATTAGTGGTGCCAGTGCCACAGCCACTGCCCAAAGGTTATAGGCGGTGTCCCTCCCTTGGTGGTGTCCGTAGTGCCAGTGTAGCAGAGTGATTGGTACACTGGTGTTTTCACACACTCTCTTCACAGATCAAGAAGCTACTCCAGAAGCCGGAGCCGAGGATGGCAGAGCCGAGGCCGCAGCCGCAGCCGATCCTACCGAAGCTATGACAGCCACAGGTGGGCTTGTAGGGCCTGGGGCCACTCCTCCTGGGTGCTCCTCAGTGGGATCTTGTCAGAGTGGGCGGAGGCTGCCACTCCCTCTTCAGCCCTAGTACATTTACCCAGGGCACACTAGTCGCCTAGCCCAGGTTAGGGAGCAGCCCCAGGAGGATGACGGGGTCCTGAGGAGGGGTGTCTGTGCTCTGCTCCCTGCGTCTCCGCCTGGGACTGTGAATGTGTGTGAGGCTGTGACTTCACTGTACTCGTTGCTGCCTATGTGTGGAGCCGTGGCCCACTGCCTGCCTGGGTCAGAGCCTTCCCAGTGACTGTCTCATGCATGACTTGTGAGGATGGCCCAAAGTTTCATCTTTCTTACGAAATCTGGTGGGTTTTCAGGTCCTCGAGAGGACTTTGGATGGGAAAGTAGTTCCAGGGTGCCCCCGGATGGCTGAGAACTAGTCTAGACTCTTATGAGCCTGGTCACTGTCCCCAAGATGATGTTTTCCCTGTGGTCCCACAGGACGTCCAGCAGGAGCAGATCCAGGAGCAGCTCTTACGACGCCCGCAGCAGGTCCAGGTAGGACAGGATGGGCGTCCCACCAGGAGCAGAGTACAGAGACCCTTCTGGGGCGGAGGGGTTTGTTATCTCATTGCCAGTACTGGTCCTGGAGCCCAGCACCTGCCCTCTGCCACTGGCCCTAACGTGGCATTTCTCATTCAATAGCTTCATGCCTATTTTTCTCCTCAAATCATAATATTTCTAAATGAGGTCTTTTTGAGTTTTTAATCTTTTGGCCCATTTCATGCTGATGAAAAAATGACAATGGCAAATTGTGCCCGCAGGTGTTTGTTAGATATAATTGCCTAGTAAGGTCCATCTGAGTCACTCAGACTCGGTATTAGTTTTGCATTATTTTTCAGTGCAGAAGGGCTAGTGAGATAGCTCAGCAGGCCATATGCTACACCAGCCCTGCCCCTGGTGTGCTCAGCAGGCCACTGAGACCGGGTGTGGTGACACACACCTGTAATCCCAGCACTGGAGAGGCTGAAGACAGGATCACTATGAGTCTGAGCTGTGTAGTGAGACACTGTACCAAATACATTTTTAAAAAAATGTCCTCCTCAATGCAGAAAGAAATGCTTTTCTCTTTAGTGTGATAGGTCTAACAGGGGCAGCTGCTGTACCTGTGTCCTCATGCTGTCACCGTGTGCCTGTGTTCTAGGCTAAGAGGTAGTGAGTGGGAATACAGTTGTTGAATGGGAAAATTGAATGTGTGCTGTTGCTGTTAAAGCAGGTCCTACACTTACGACAGCTCCTACAGCAGGAGCCGAAGCCGCAGTCGAAGCCAGAGGAGTGACAGTTACCACCGAGGCAGAAGTTACAACAGGTGGTCTAGGTGGGTCCTTCTGTCATTTCTATTTTATGGGGGTAGGGGAGCCTGATTTTTTGTGATGGGGTCGAGCTGGGTAGCCCAGGCCGGCCACAAACTCATGAGCATCCTCCTGTGCACTGAGGTTACAGGTGTGTGCCAGCATGCCTGGCTAAGGACCCCTCCTCTGGGTCCCTGGAGTTACTGTGGGCTCTCAGTGCAGCAGGCACTGACTGCTCGTAGGGAGAAAGCATAGCCTTCCAAGGCCAGGAATCCTTCCTTCCTGCATGTTAGTACTGTAGGCAGCTGCTGAAAGTGGCCTTGGCATTAAGAGTTGCCAGGTAATATCTGCTGGATTTTGTTTGCATTCGATCTCAGTGAGTTTTAAACATTCACCAATCATTGGACATACACTTCCTTAGGAAAGATGAAAGAAAAGGCCACTACATTCCAGCCACTTCCTAAAGTCAGGCTACTCGATTGCAGTAGCCAAGTTGCCAGTTTTTAAATAAGATAAAAAGTAATACAGGACACGTCATAGCCATTGGCTTCCTGGTAACATTGAAGTTTCTTTTGTCAGTGTAGTAGAATAATTTTTGTTTGTATATTGTGGTTTATGTAATATTTTGATTACTGCAGGTCCCTGTGGTAACGTTGGAACTAACCCTTTCTGGTGGCCCCTGACACTGCCACCCAATCCCCATGCCTGCAGGGCTTCTCTGTGGTGGTGGTGTGCTTGGGCATCTTGGTTGGGGCGTACAGCAGGCCTACAGGGCCCTTGCCTCAGCCCTCTATCTTCAATTCTTGACCCTTTCCTTTTGCGTAGAGACACACGTGTCCTTTCCATCTCTCTTTGCATCCTGAAATGACCAGTTCTCACCTACTTTGAGGTCTCTGCTGCATCCTACCACCCCCACCAGTCCTGAAACATCCTCTTCCTTACCACCATGGAGGCAGCCGCTGTGTCCTCATTGGAGTCCTTGTTGCCCTCGCTCCCTTTCTTGCCATCTGTTCTTTATGTGTGATCCATGTTGGCCATACTTGGTCTATATTTGTAACAGTGAGACAGAGTCTCACTATGCAGTTCAGGCTGGCTTTGAACGTACTGTGTAGCCCAAGGTGGCCCCAAACTCTTCTTCTGCCTCAGCCTCCTGAAGGCTGGGATTACACGTGTGTACCACCATGCCCGGTCTGTGGCTGGCTCTTCAACTTTTTCTAAGCTTACTGCACAGCTGTGACCATAGGCAGGTCCTCTTGTCCCATGCAGACGTACCCCCACCTCTGCGAGGCTTCCGTTTGGGGCCTAGGCCTTCAGTAGAGCTATGTCTGCATCCCGGGTCTCACATGCCAGCCCCACCCCTGGGGCAGGCTCAGCCAGGGAATGAGTCTGGGTGTGGTGGCGCAGGCCTGTAGTCCTAGCCCTGGTGAGGCTGAAAAGAGGAGGATCACTATAAGTCCAAGTTGGGTAATGAGCCCTGTACCAAATACATAAATGAAAAAAAAAATTTTTTTTTTTGAAAAAATAATTGAAAAACAAAAACCTGTGTGTGCATCTCCCTCTTCTCAGGCAGTCTAATCAAATATTGGGTCTCATCTGAGATACCACTGAAAATAATTCTGCTCACATGCATGAGTGTATTTCCAGTAAAATTCCCCATGCTGTGAGGTTTGTTTTACCCTTGATGTTGTCTCCAGTTGTGGTTTAAACACCCTTGAGAAGTGACTGGTATCGCTAGTCATGGTGGTACACGCCTGTAATTCCAGCACTTGAGAAGCCAAGGCAGGAGGACTGCCACAAGTTCAAGGGCAGTCCTCGCTATATAGTGAGATCGTGTCTCAAAAACAAGAAAGGAGTGAGTGGCATTGCCACAGTGGGAACCGTGTCCACCTCTGCGCTGGGTGGTCAGTAGTGTGTGGAAGCCGTGGGAGGGCTCCAAGGGTAAAGAGTGAAGACCTCTGTGCACCCTGTTCTGTTCTGTTCTGCTCCACAGGAGCTGTGGATCTTACGGCTCTAACAGTGAAAGTGACCGAAGTTACTCTCATCACCGGAGCCCCAGTGAAAGCAGCAGATATAGTTGAAAATGACCTTTTTGATATAAATTATATTTCGTTGTAAATATCTGATAACTTAAAAGTTTCAGAAACTGAATGACAGTCTGTTGTACTTACTACTTTGCTGTCAGAGGTGACTTTCAGAGAAAGACACTTCTAGTCACTCCTTTGTATGAACGTGTAGAGGAGTTTAAGTATGGATGTGTCTCTTAGAAATATTTTTATGCCACGTTTTACAGTAGCCAACTATGGAATTCTCTTTTTTTTTGAATCAAGGAATTGTGAGATTTATGTAAGTATAATTTGTAATATTATTTTGGGTAGACTTTTTCTCCATCTCAGTTTCCTTAGAACACAGATTCCTTTTGCCCGTTTTTCAGGTTTTAGCATACTTGCTGCCAGAGAGCTGTGTGGAGAACCGCCCAGGGCGGAAGTGCTTGTCCCAGTCCCGCGGCCTTCTCAGAGCAGGCTGCCCGTGGCTGCACTGCTGCCGGCTGGTGGTTGTCCTAAGTTCCTCCACTGCCCTGAGGAGAGCCTGTTGTATTTGCTTTTCACAGAAGTTTAGGTGGTAGAGAGCACTCCAGTCCAGCTTCTTATGCCTTGGTGCTTCCTCGGTGCCTTCTGCTGCCGCCTCTTTAGGCATTATCCTTTGCTCCATAGACGAGGATGATGTGGGGGAGGTTGTTTTTGTTTTTTTAATTCACGGGCACCAAAAATGGTTTCTTCTGCGCTGTCTTCACTTTGAATGTGGAAGGGACTTCTCTCAAGCATGGTTTGGGGTCCCCTGGAGCAGTAAGAGTGACCTAGGGGCTTTGTGACCTCCCTGCGCTGGTCTGCTGCACGTGTGCTTCTGGAGGAGAGGATTGAAGAACGTCCAACAGCAGCACCAGAACGGTAGCTGCCGTCAGCCCACAGACATTGTGCAGGGCTGGGTTTAACCCTCCAGGGAAGGGGCGTCCCATGCAAAGGCAGGCTGCTCTGACCAGTGTGCTTTCTCTTTTCTGCTGGGTTCTAGGCCAGCAGAGTGAGCCGGGTGTGACACAGGACACCCAAGGCAGAGCCCAGGGTTCCACAGAGATCCTGTTCATGGCTTGGGATGGTTCTTCTAAAAATAAGTTAACCTGTAAAAACTGGTGTAATTTTTTTCTTTAATCTTTACTTTGAGGTTTTTCCCCAAGTGTACTTAATCACCTTAGTGCCAATTTAATCCAGGTAGGCAGGAGAAATTCCTGTCAAAAGTCTGGTGCCGCAGTCTGCCCTGCTGCCCTAGGCCTCTGCCTGGGAAGTAGCGGAGACCTCAGTTGTGGGATCTGACGCCCAGAGGATGCAGAGGTGACAGTGGATGCGTTACCGCTGTCCTCCGGGCTGGAGGGAAAGCTCTGTGCTAGAGCTCTCTGGGCTCAGTCCTTAGCACGAGAAGCAAGACAGCAAAGCCATCACCCGCAGGAGGGACCACTTGTGATCAGGGCTGGCAGGCACTTGGCTGCCACCGCAGTAGACAACGATGCATCAGGGAACAGGACAGAGTCAAAAATGAATATAGAAAGCAGTAGGTAATTCATATGAAGGGTTTTCAGAAGTTGCCTGCAAAGGAGGATACTGTTTTAATATAGCACTTGTTGAGGAAAAAGGCACTCAGAACCTGCATAGAAACTGCCAAATCCAGTGGGGTGAAGAAAAGTGACCTGTGGCAGTGTGTTAGCTCTTTGTGGCCATGTGTGACAGATGAGCCACCTTAACGGGCACCCATCTGTTGACTGGGTTCTCTGCTCATTGTCTCCAAGGCAGAGGGTGGGGGACTGGTGGCGTTGTCCTTTTGGAAGGCCCAGCTTCCGGGCTCATGCATCACAGGCAGGCTTGGCACCTTGCTGCTCACCAGCCGACGGCCTCTCCCAAGGCTTCTTGGTAGCTCTGTACCCTGTCTGCATGGTCCCCTCATCCCCAAGCCAGCAGTGGCCCCTGGAGTCCCTTGCTCTGATGCTTCACCTCTCTTTCTCCTATCTTAAGGGTCCATGTGAATTGCATTAGGCCACAGAGAAGACCCATCCTAAGGCCAGTTGTGCATGAGTCTCATCAGAGTCTCATTGAAGCTGGGGGTGGGTGAGAGTTTTACCTTGGAGGGGAGGCCCTGGAAGCCTGTGTTTTTCCATGGAAAGGGTGGCCCTGCTGCAGTGTTGGACTTGTGTGTTTACTAAGTGAACTATTGAAGTAGTTTTTCTTCCTACAGCAGATTGGTCTGTATTTTGAGGTTATTTTTTAATACTGAATTATGTTGTGTAATGTGCTTAATAGAAAATGCATTATTGAACTGTTTTTGTAACATTGTTTACTGCAAATAAAATAGCTGAAATTGTTCAAAAAACGAAAATACTTTTGTACATACTACCAATGTCTAATTTGTATACTTTTGAGCTGAATTTTCCTGAATGTGAGGGGCCTTGTAGGAATTAAAATGGACCATTGGTCTGAGTCTGTGCGGGTCTGCGAGTCTCTGCTGTCTGCAGCAACCCTGGCCTCAGCTCGTCTCTCTGAGTGGGCAGCAGCGAAACCCTGAGTCTCCTCCCGACCTGGCCAGGGCGAGGCCTTCCCTCCTGCTCCCCTTCCTTCTCTAGCTGCACTGTGTGGGCCCAAGTGGTGCTGGACACTCTGGTCCCTCCAGGCTTTGTCACCTGCACACAGAGCTCTCCACCATGGAGGGAGGGCTGTGTCCCCCTCATCCCCTCAACGCACGTCCCCATAGCTTCCACTTTTGAGCAGCAGCTTGCCATACTGACTGGCATGTCGCTGACAGAGATGGGTACACAGTGATGTTTTCTCACATGCGCGCGTGCACAAGTGCTTTCTTGGTAAATGCAGCCCACTTCCTCAGGCAGTGAATTTTTTAAATTAACAGCCTCCCAAGTCAGGCCATTTGTAAACTGTCACTGCAAGCTTTGGTTTATAGTAATTGTAGAGGAGGAGCTAGGTGCCCTGTAAGACGCTTGTGCTCAGCCTGGGCCCTGCCTGCTGGGTGCAAGGCCAAGGTAACTATGGCGGCCACATGGGGAAGGCTTTGGGAGCTGCTCTTCGCCAGGGGGCTGGCACAAGGTCACAGCCATGCTCACTTGCTTCCGTGCCAGGTTTGGAGCCAGAGACAAGCACTTTTGCCTCTTGGAGACCCTCAGCCCCATGTACAGCCATGACACGCCAGTTCTGCAGCCCGTAGGAAGAGCCCATGCTGCATGTGGAGCCGTGCCCGCCCTTCTCAGCCCTGGTGGTGAAGGGAATGGGCAGACCCGAGAGGATTCTGCCCTGCAGGGGCCAGGCCCCTTGAGCTCCAGTGAGCTCAAGCACAGATCCTGCCTAGAAGGGTGGATAAATATTCAGAACCAAGTGGCCCCTGCCTTGCCTCCAGGCAGGACGGCATCCCTGGAGCCAGCAGGGCAGGAGGGGATCCTGTGGGCTGCCAGGGAGGCCTTGCTACCAGGCTGCAGTGCTTGGGCTGCAGAGGAACTGCAGCCTGCAGCTTACATTAGGCCCCGCCCCACTTTGGTGGCCCGAGTGCCAGGCTGCAGAGCCAGGACAACTCCCTGGGTCTGCTGCCACCCGCCAGCTGTGCAGCTTGAGACCGCATGCACACTGGCATTGCTAGTCTGCTCTCCCTTCTTCCCCAGTCCCCAGCTGTCAGGGAGGAACTTGAGCTGCCTAGGGACACTGTTAAGAACTGCCAGCCTCAAATGTGGGAAGGGCCCTTGCCCTGAGGCCTTGGCAGCACCTCCACATGTCCCTCCAGGAGGTGAGGGCCCAGCTGTTCCACACCCAGGCACTGAACTGCAGGAACTCCAGTCCCTGCTGGCCTTGAGGGGTGCCCCTCTTCCATGTGCAAGCCCCTTTTAGAGGACTGGTTGGGGCCACTAGGCCCCAACAGGCTCCCAGAGCTCAGGCTCTGCCTGGGGCTCCCCAGCCCATCTGCTGCAGGCCAGGAAACAGCCAAGGGTGGGGTGGGGCCTTTAGGGACGCTGGGCCCCCATTTCTTCCCCCCTTTGCTTAACCCCTCCTCCAGCCAGACTGGTAGCCAAGGCCATTCCCTGGTCACGTTGGCCACACACCACACTTCAGCTGGATGGTTCTGCAGAGCTCACAGGCATTACTCAGGGCTCCTGCAGGCCTGCTCCTGGCCTCCTGACCAGGCATCACTCTGGGCCTTGTCTCTGTCCAACCAGTGGATCCACAGTCCTTGCCATCTCCCAGGTCAATGCCAGGATCCACCTTGAGTCAAGTGAGGTGCTGGAAGAGCTGGGAGGGAGTGCACAAGGGTACATGGTGTCCCCACCGTCGTCCCCAAGTGTGTGTCCTGTGCACAATGCTGCCCCTGCCCTGAACCTGTCTGGGTCACAGGAGACCATGGGACTGTTCATGGCCTACCCAGGGCCCGCCTCCTCCATTCTCATCCTACAGCTCAACATGCGCCCTGCCACCCAGGCTAAGGTGCCTGCCGGGCTCCTGTAGCTGGCCCAGATGAGCTGAAGGAGAGGGGTGGGGGGTGGGGGTGGAGGGGCAATGCAGTCAGTGGGGGTCGCAGAACTACCTCTGTGTGATGCAAGTCCTCAGGGGCCGTCCAGCAGTGGTGCCCAGCTGTTCATCCCGTGGTCCACAGGCCCTCACCCACGACCCCATCCTACTGCGCGCTCGCTTGTTGGGCCTGGCCCTGGTCTTCTGCAGCCTCCTGTCAGCATGGCCAACCCCCTACCCCCATGGGCGTCCGTCGCTGCCAGCGCAGCATTCCGAAAGCCTGGCTGCCTCTCCCGCAGAGGCCTGGCGGGGAGGCCACAGCAGGCCAGCTCCCAGGCTTGGTCGCGGCGGGGGCCTGGGCCCCAGCCATTCCCCCGTGCCCCTTCTCAGACATTCAGTGGCTTGAACCTCGCGGCCGCGGGTTGGGTCTTACGGGACCAGGGCAGCAGCTGAAGCCACCAAGGTAGGACGGGTTCGAGAGTCCGGGACCCGACTGAGCCTCCGCCAGGGTGCGGCTGCTCGGGGAGCAGGTGGAGGGCGGCGGTGCCGCAAGCGGGGCCTGGCAGTCTCCGCCCCGCCTCCCTCCGGGTGCAGCTGCGGGCGCCAGGGTTGGACCCGGCGAACTCCCCGCAGCCGGGATCCTCGCGGGGCGGCGCTGCGCCCGGGCGTGGGCCGGGCCGGG
>NW_004524702.1:1937325-2000892 GCF_000260255.1 Octodon degus
GCCGGGCGCAGCGCCATCCCGTGGGGCCCTGTGAGCCCCCCGCGCCGCGGCACCATGGTACGCGAGCCCCGCGTCTCCCCTTCCCGGCCTCCCGATCACCGCGGCCCCGCCTGCGAGCGCACGGCCGGGGCGCCCTCGCCCCCTTCCAGTCCGGACGCCCGGTCCCCAGCGGAGCGCTTCCCCGCCCCGGGCTCGCGGGTTGAATTCCTGGGGTGGGGGCGCCGGCACCAGGCCGCGGTCCGCTCTCCCCGGGCCGGGGTGGCAGGGAGGGGTCGGGTGCCGCCGGCCTCGGCCACGTGGGCGCCGCACGCTCGGTCCTGGATCCGGGAGGGGGCTGAGGGCCGGGCGCGAGCTGCGGAGTGACCTTGGGCGGCCCCCGGCCTCTCTGGTCTGTCCCGAGGAGGGAACAGAGGCGGGGGCAGGAGTTGGCACCGACCTTGTCCAGAGAGGAGGTACCTTGAGAGCAGGAGCTGGTGCCCAAGCTGGCTTCGGGTGCAAGTGCGCATCCAGGCGCGGGGGGTGGGGGGGCTGGGGGGGCACTGGCACGGGAGGAGCGGCGCGGTAGGTGCCAGGGTTCATCCCCGGGCCTTCTGGGTGAGGCAGGTGTCTCAGGTATAGGGTGTTTCTGCCTCCACACGTGACCCCACACAGACACACTTGGCCAAAGAGCAGATGGCCTGAGGGCTTGACAGGAGGGCCAGCCCAGCTCCTGCTGTACCATAGTAGCCAGACATGGGGCTGGGCCAGGATGGGTGTGTGGCTGCAGCTGGCATGGCCTCATGGGGAGGGGCATCCCCAGCTTCAAGCAGTGGGACATCTGGCTGTGGTGGCCAGCACAGCTGGTGGCACTGTGAAGGGGGCACTGTGTCTGGCAGAGGGGCTGCCATTTGGGGACTGCCATTTGGCGTGGCCAGGCATCTGACCTTGACGACCTGGGAGCCCTTATCCAGGCCACTTCTCTCCCACCTCTCTGTCCATCCTGAGACCTTCCGGGGCCATGGGGAGAACCTAGGTTGCACCCTGACCCCTCCACTGAGGACCTGTGGGTGGTAGGGATCTTGGGCACCCCTGCAACTCCCTCCCCCGCCCCCCCCCAGCAGCTTCCTGCTTTGCAAGTCATCCAGGCTCTGAAATCCAGCCACATGGAGCTGTGTCCAGCCCAGCAGGAAGGGGCAGCCCTAACAGCTAGGAGGCCACACTCTAGACTGAGGACCTCCTCATTCTGAGCCTTGATTTCCCTGTCTTGCCCCGGAGGAGGTTGGGCCCACCGGATAAAGCAGAGTGAGTTAGAGGGGATGGGAGGGGCCTGGTGCCACATCCTAGTTATGTTGGCCCAGCCTGGGTGGCCAGCAGCTTCAGGACAGGAATAGATGGTGGCTTCAGGTTTGGGGGACAGATGTAGAGGGTCCCCAGGAAGAGGACACCCACAGCAGGGCCTGGCCATCCTGGAGTCATGGCGTGCCTACAGGAGGGGGTGTCTTCCTGCTGGCTGTGCAGGGCAGGTGGCTGCTTGTGGCTCTCTGAGGTTTACCCTGAGGCAGGCTCTCAGGCAGGGACCTAGGACTCAAGCTCAGCAGTCACTGCCCACTGCTGCCCACTCCAAGGGAGGACTGGCATGGGATAGCGAGTTTGGGGCTGGGGCTGGGGCTGGGACTAGGCTCGTGGCTGCGGTGCACACTTGAGGGGCCCGGCCACCAGGCCATGGGTCAGGACGGTGTGCAGGACGTGTCGCAGCTTGGGCAGGCTGCCTGTCCACGGCCTACCCGGGGAGCCCACTGTGTTTAGCCAGGCCTGCATGTCGTTCTGTAAATTTGCAGGGACCAAGAGTTGGAGCTCCTCAGGTAGAGGCCCTCAAGATGGGGCCAGGGCTTCTGCCTGCAAGCAAGTGACACAGATGACATATACTTCCCTTCACCTGCCCCTGTGTAGAGATCCCCCGGGGCTGGGCCTGGGGCCACAGGCGGTCTCTGGCCAAGTGGTAATGGCTGTGGGCTGCAGGACTAGGGTGGGGAGCTTGGGCCTAGGCCTGGCCTCCTCACAAAGGCCTCCCCTTCTGTGACCCTGGCTGCTGGGAGGTGAGGAATCCCTTTGTTACTGCCTGGCAGGTGGGGAGCGAGGGAGGGAGCCAGAGAGGGAGCCAGACTCAAGTTGGTGGGACCCAGGACCTGTGGGGAATGGGGTGCAGGAGGAAGGGACAGGCATGCTAGCAGGATCCTCCTGGAGCACTCCGTGCTCCCTGCATGGGCGCCACGGCCCTGGCCCCTCCCTGGCCTTCCTGCCTGCTTCCCCTGGAGGGTGACCTTGCCAGTCACAGAGGGAGAGCTGAGGTCCAGGAAAGTGGACGAACCGGCTCCCAAGGGGCAGGGTCGTGGGCTGGAACTCCATCTACCTCCTTGCCCCTATGGGGAGGGCTGGGAGGCGTCCAGAGGTGCCGCCAAGACCCTAAGCCCCTGTGCACCCAACAGCTGCTGGTTGAGAAGACCGACTCCCCGGCGGCCGAGTTCTCGCTGGTGGAGGACGTGGCCCTGCACTTTGCCTGCTTGATGGGCCGCCTCAACGAGCAGCGCCTGTTTCAGCCCGACCTGTGCGACGTGGACCTGGTGCTAGTGCCGCAGCACAGCGTCTTCCCTGCCCACAAGGGCGTGCTGGCCGCCTACAGCCAGTTCTTCCACTCGCTCTTCACGCAGAACAAGCAGCTGCAGCGCGTCGAGCTGTCCCTGGAGGCTCTGGCACCTGGTGGCCTGCAGCAGATTCTCAACTTCATCTACACGTCCAAGCTGCTGGTCAACGCCGCCAACGTGCACGAGGTGCTCAGCGCTGCCTCGCTGCTGCAGATGGCCGACATCGCTGCATCCTGCCAGGAGCTGCTGGACGCCCGCTCCCTGGGCCCACCAGGTCCCAGCGCTGCTGTGGCACTGGCTCCGCCAGCCAGCAGTTGCACCCCAGCCACACCACCCTACTACTGTGACATCAAGCAGGAGGCTGATGCCCCTGGCCTGCCCAAGATCTATGCCCGCGAGGGCCCTGACCCCTACTCTGTACGTGTGGAGGATGGGGCAGGTACTGCTGGGGACACAGTGCCAGCCACCATGGGGCCTGCCCAGCCCTTCTTCAAGGAGGAGAAGGAGGCCAGTGTGGGGGAGGCTGGTGGGGTGTGCAAGCTGGAGGGGGGCGAGGAGATGGAAGATGCGCTGGGCGCCCCAGGGACCTACGGCCACCAGGAGCAGTCCCAGATCATTGTGGAGGTCAACCTCAACAACCAGACGCTGCATGTGTCCACAGGGCCGGAGGGAAAGCCGGGGACGGGGGCCAGCGCAGCCACTGTGGTGCTGGGCAGGGAGGATGGGTTACAGCAACACTCGGAGGACGAGGAGGAGGAGGAGGAAGGAGAAGAGGGGGGCAGTGGAGCACAGGAGGAAGAGGCGGGTGGCAGTCAGGGAGAGGAGGAGGAGGAGCAGGAGCAGGAGGAGGGGGGGCAGAGTGAGGAGCAGGAGGAGGAAGAGGAGGAGGAGGAGGAAGGGCACAGCGAGCAGGACCCTGAGAGTTCAGAGGAGGAGGAGGAAGAGGAGGAGGAAGGGGAAGAGGAAGGGGAGCCCACCAGCAGGCAGGGCTCGGCAGGGCCTGGGGGGTGTCAGGCTGGCCAGGCGGACCCAACTCCTCACGGTCGCATGGCCACACGCTCCCGGGAGAGCACACGGCGTCGGGCTGCCTCTGAGCCTGAGCAGGCTGGGCGGCGTGGAAAGCGGCCAAAGCCCCCTGGGGTGGCTAGCGCCCTGGCCCACGCACCTTCAGCTGCAGAAGGGATAGGGGCCAAGGTGAAGCTAGAGGAGAAGCAGCATCATCCATGCCAAAAGTGTCCCCGGGTCTTCAACAACCGCTGGTACTTGGAGAAGCACATGAACGTGACGCACAGCCGCATGCAGATCTGTGACCAGTGCGGCAAGCGCTTCCTGCTAGAGAGCGAGCTGGTGCTACACCGGCAGACGGACTGCGAGCGCAACATCCAGGTGGGCGCCCAGCGGGCTCTGCAGTTGGCCTCAGGGCGCTTCTTGGGGCAGCCACAGGCACAGAGAGGCCTTGGCTCGATGGGTGGTGGGAGTGGGACTGCTGGAGACAGGCAGGGCTTGGCCAGCACTAGGCCTGCTGGGGGACAGAAGCACCACCCAGCACAGCTTCATGGGAGGAGGAGAGAGCTTTGCCCAGCACGGAAGCCACTTTTCATTCCCTGAAAAGATGTTGTGAAGCACAGAGTGTTCAGCTCCTTGGAGAGGCCAGGCTTCCTGGCCCAGGAGTGAGGGGCAGGATGAGGCATTAGGGAAGAGGCAGAAGAGCCTTGGCTCCCTGCTATGGGCCAGCGGTGAAAGTGCGCCAGCCTGCTTCCTGGGCTGGGAGCGAAGGCAAGGTGCAGGTGGGTGGGTGATAATTGCCTGAGCTAATTGCTCACAAGGCACCCCGTGGCCTGGGGCATCCCAGTCACCCAGACTGTCCTGTTCCTCTTGTCCACTAGGGCTGCCAACTGCCTCTTCCTGACACATGCCCATAAGGGGAGAACTTGCTCAGGTCCCAGCTAGATGTCCTGACCCAGCCTCTGCCAAGCCAGTCCTTGTGGGATCCTGCAGGGCCTGGCAGAACCGGGATGGGAGGAACAGGTCCTGCACCCACCCCACTGTAGGCCCAGCCATGCCCCTGGAGCCATCCCTTGGGGCTGTCCACATTGTCAGGCCCCATGGACTATGCTTGCCGTGGGCCACCTGCGTGCCCTCTTCAGGGAAGAAGGAAGGAGGGGCTGGGCCACCTGAGTGTCCAGGCGTCCAGTGAGTCACCATCCCCAGCTCCATGGACATCAAGGGCCTCTCAGCACACAGATGAAGTGGGGAAACGGGTCAGGGAGAGACAGTGGCTTGTTTGAAGTCACACAGCCATGTTGCCCTGCAGTGTGTGACATGTGGGAAAGCCTTCAAGAAACTGTGGTCCCTTCACGAGCACAACAAGATTGTGCACGGCTATGCAGAGAAGAAGTTCTCCTGTGAGATCTGTGAGAAGAAGTTCTACACCATGGCCCACGTGCGCAAGCACATGGTGGGTAAGTCGGGGCCTGGGCAGCCAGGCAAGATGCCCCTGCAGGCAGACGGCTGGAGACTTACGTCCAGGGCGACAGGAAGGGAGGGGAAGGCCCCTTGGGCCTGGGGCGTTGGGTGTGGGCTGCCAGGCTTTGGGGCCAGATTGGCCCTGTGTCATGACTGGGGTGACCCCACCTTCTCTGTGCCTCTGATTCTCTCCTTCCTGCCCTCTCAAGACAGCTGGGTCATTTCTGCACACAGGAGTCCCTAGGCAGATGCCACACTGGTTGGGTATATGGTGTTCTATCCTTGCCTAGTTTGGGCTAAAACTTGACAGAGGGGTGTCAAAGGTGGATGTCAGGGATTGGCCAGGCCCTACCACCCTCCCCATGGGGAGAACAGCTGCCCCTGCTATATGGATGAGCCAGGTGTATGTTGGGTAAACCAGGGCCATTGTCTACTCCAAGGTGGCTGGGTTCTCCACGTCTCTGAGTCTCTCCTGGGTCCACTTGCCATGGGTGGGAGTGCAGCCGCTGCTGGACAGCTGTATGGGTCCCCAGGGGCTCCGCCATGATGACCCAAGTGCTGTGAAAATGCTGGCCTTGGACCCGGTGCCACGGTCATCCTCCAGAGAAGGACAGTGTCCCTAGGCTGTCCCCAGTGGGGTCTGGACCCACAGGGGGCATGGGCAGGTATTGACCAGCTGTGATGACAATGGTGCCCCCCCCCCGCAGCCCACACCAAGGACATGCCCTTCACCTGTGAGACCTGCGGGAAGTCCTTCAAGCGAAGTATGTCTCTCAAAGTGCACTCGCTGCAGCACTCAGGGGAGAAGCCCTTTCGGTGTGAGGTAACCCTACGGCCTTGCCTGCGGGGGTTCAGTGCAGCTACAGAGGCGGGCCCGGCGCTCATGGCCAGCTCCTCACCTGTGTAGACGCGAGGGGTGTCCCCACCAGGTGGGGCATCTGGGTGAGCTGTGCCTGGATAGGGCAGGGCAGATTCTGAGGGGTGGGGGTGGGGAGGCAGAGATGGAGGCAGAAAGGTGGGGACCAAAAGACCTCTCAGCCCTGGAACGTCTCTTGCTGCCTGCAGCCTGTCCTCACCCACAGTAGCTCTCACCCAACCCTAGCCTCTGATCCCCTAGTCCTGACTTACTGGCCCTAACTGTAAATCCCCATCCCTGACCCCGAATGCTAACATCCTATGCCACCTAACCCTAACCCTAAACCTACCCCCAACCCCTGGCTCTAACTCTACTCCTAACCCCCTAACTACAACCCTAATCCTTGGATCCTAACCCCCTAACCCCAACCAACCCCTTAGCTCTACCCACCCCCCAGCCCCAGTTCCCTAACTCTAGATTTTCCATTCTAACTCGATTCCTGAACCCTAACCTGGAGCCCTGGTCCTAATTCTCCCTCTCGCTCCTCGCTCCTCGCTGACTGAGACCCCCGCCCCCCAGAACTGCAGCGAGCGCTTCCAGTACAAGTACCAGCTGCGCTCCCACATGAGCATCCACATCGGGCACAAGCAGTTCATGTGCCAGTGGTGCGGCAAGGATTTCAACATGAAGCAGTACTTCGACGAGCACATGAAGACGCACACGGGTGAGGGCCGCGGCCACCCTGCTCTGCGGGACCAGGGGAGCCTGGGCGGGATGCGGCCACCCCCAGGGCCGCGCGTGACCCCGCCCCCACCCGCAGGGGAGAAGCCGTACATCTGCGAGATCTGCGGCAAGAGCTTCACCAGCCGGCCCAACATGAAGCGGCACCGGCGCACGCACACCGGGGAGAAGCCCTACCCGTGCGACGTGTGCGGCCAGCGCTTCCGCTTCTCCAACATGCTCAAGGCGCACAAAGAGAAATGCTTCCGCGTGAGCCTGCCTGCTGCTGCCTCCACGCAGGGCCCAGGGCTGGGCCCGCCTCCCTTCCCCACAGGGCCTGGCACACACCACTGAGACCAGGCCACCTGGGCCCCTGGGCCTCCCACGCCCTCTCCACCGCTCCTGGAAGCCTCGACTCCTTTGTTCAATTTTTATTTTTGGAAGTGGAGGGGGTTTGCAGCAGCTCTCCGGGTCAGAGGTGCTGTTGGCTGCAGCTGGGGAGACCAGGGGCCTGGGGCAGCCCATGTGCCCTGCCTTTCCACTGCTCCTGCAGGCTCTGGGGGAGTCGGAAGTCCAGCCAACTGGAGGAAATGTGGGCTGATTAGAGGGCCGTGGACACAGAGGCAGGGCTGGAGCTGGATCCTGGGGCTGTGGGGCCAGAAGTGTCGCTAGCTCTGTTGAGCGGGGCAGATGGGGCTGGCCCCCAAGGGTTTACCCTGCTCCATGACAGCCCTGCCATCTGGCAGAGGGGTCCTCAGCCTGTGCCCACTGCCGTGAGGGCCCCAGAGGTTGCTGGCCTCTGTACAGCAGCCACATCCTGGGCGGCAAATGCGTGGCTCCCCCAGCGCTAGGACTGCTGCGACCTCAGGGGCAAGGCCCAGCAGGAGGCTGGGGGAGCCTGCAGGGATCCTAGGTGCTACCGTAGGGCGGGTGGTGCAGCTGCGCACAGAGCACCTGGCCTTCTCCAGCCGCAGAGGCTGCACCCCGCCCCCCCGCGCCGGGCCTCCGCCCCATCCCTTCCAGGCCTCTCCAGAGGGACAGGGCAGTGCCCACACCCTCTCTGCGGGGGAGCTGCATGTCCAGGCCCCGGGAGGGCGGAGTCCAGCCTGCGGGCAGGGCTGACCCCTGGAGGCCAGCACTAATAGGATAGCCTTTTCTGTTGTCATTTAACGTCTTCATTCCTGCCGAGAAGGGCGAGAAGGTTCCACAAGCTACACATCTCCCTAGCTAAGCTCTTCCTGTCATGTCCATGAAGTTTTGTTTGTTATACTCTTTGCACCTTACACCCCACCTCCCCCCACTACCACCTTCCAGGCACAGCAGGTGTGGGAAGAGGTCTGAGCCCGGGGACTCTGGACCCTCAGCGCTGGGGCAGGGGGCTGGGGACATTTTAATCATCAATAAACAAAGCACTTTATTCTCTACAGACGTGGGCATGCCCAAGGTACCTGAGTGGTTTGCAGACCTGTCCCGGGCTCCGTGGTGCTGGCAGTTGTTGGGGGTGGGGTGCAGAGGGTGCCTGCAACCCCAGGCACCTGTGTCCTCCGGGCCCCAGGAAGGAAGGAACATGGTGGCCCTGCCACCCATGGAGCCCAGGCTAGGGTTCCAGCAACCTGCAGGCTCCCCTTTAATGGAGACTTTTCTCCCCTGCACCCCTTGATCTCTGCGCTCTGGTGGTGTTCCCAGGTCCCCTCCTCTCCTACGTGCTTGGTCCTTCCTCTGGCCTCAGCGCCTGAAGCTCTTTAGAGTTTTTTTCTAAAAATTTGATCTCGTTTCATGGGCTGTGGGCAGGAACCTTGGAGCTCCCCAACCCATCCCTGGCACCTGGCTCTCCTCAGAGGCAGGACAGCCTTGAGGGAGTCCAGGTCTGAAGGACACCCTTAGCAGACAGAGGCCAGGGTAGAATGGGGGAGCTGGGCGACTCCCTGTCCCCAGGGCTGGGCTCCCTGTTCCATGCGTAGCCCAGATGGGGTAGGGAGTGGGGTGCAGGCTGCTGGTCATTGTCAGGATGGTTACTGGGACTGGAGGTGGCGCAGCCACCTGTCCTGGGAGGCCCTGTCCCTGTCCCTGGTGCAAGGGTGCACCTCATCTCGGGCTCCTTTCCAGCCAGGGCGCTGCTGGAAACCGTGGCGGAACGTGCAGCCCTGTGTGGATGGCATTCTCGCTCTGCCAGCTTTGATTCCTTTAGAAAAGTGAGTGAGCACCAGTAGGAACGAGGGGGCTGAGGCACCACACCTGCTCTCCAGAGCCAGGGAGAAGGGCTTGGCTAGCTCTCCAGCTGATTGCACCAGCTGCGGGTCTGGGGTCTGGGCCCGCCCCTCAGCTCCCTGGCCAGCATGTGTGTCCCCTGCACAGAGCTTGGGGACAGGCAGTGCGCAGGTGGACCTTGTGAGGCTGCCCCACAGCTCAGGCGTGGGACGGTAGGGTGTGAGGAGAGGTGGGAGGGGATAAAGTCGGTGCCAGGCCTGTCCCTCGGCCCCACCTCTTTACCTCCTGTTGCCCTGAGCATGGGCAGTGGCTGCAGCTGGAGGGTGCAGCCCTCACAGAGCATCCACAGAGCTCAGTCCCTCTTATCGGGGGAGGCAGGGCATTGGGGAGCCTCAGAGCGCGGAGCTGAGGTTCAGGCAGTGGGAGGGCAGCCAGGGGCCTGCAGGGGGGATTCCCATGAGCACCAGGACCTGGGACAGGAATGGCTTCTTCAGGAATGGCATTGGCTGAGCTCTCCAGAGCTATGGCTGCTGCAAGAGGCAGTCTGGGTGCACCCTGGCTCAGGCCAAGGCTTCAGGGCAGCCATGTTTGGTGTAGAACTCTGCTCAGATGGCTTTTCCTCGTGTCTCCAGGTTGCTGTTGGTGGCCTCTGAGGGACCAAAGCGAAGGGGCAGAAGGGTGCAGTGACGTGATTCTGTGCCTGGAGTTCATCCCTGAAAGCTCCACGGCAAGCCCCACTCTCCGAAGTGTGGAGAGCTGCGGCTGGAAGAGCTGTGCTGGGGTCCCAGGGATGTCATCTCCTGTCCAGTGGTAGGCCCGGAGTCCCAAGGCACCAGGCTGCCAGTGTGCAGGCTAGGATGCTGTCTCCTAAAGTCATGGCAGGGCAGCAATGAGTATCAAGGGCGGCACCCCAATGCTTGTGATCCCCACAGACCATAGCCCCGGGCTGAGGATCGGAGGGATGGGGCCTCCTCCCCTGCCTTGGTTCTCAGCTTCTCGCTCCATCCCAGTCCCGCTGGAGAGGGCTCCAGAGAGCCCTGCAGCCCAGTCTGTCCCCATAGCTGCAGCCTGCATGTGGGATCCTGAGGACATGGAGGTCAGAGAAGGAAAGCCATACACGTGGCAGAAAGTAGTAGAGCCAGGACTTGAGCCCAGGTCCACCAGGCCCCAAGGCCATGGTCTCTCAGCCCCACAGCTCTGAGCTGGGCACATGGTTTCTTTCAGGAGAAGCAGGCCTACTTGGCTGCTAGCTACCATTGAGAAGACACTGGCTAAAACTTCAGGACCCAAGGTCTAGCCAGGAACCGCCAAACCCTGAACGACCCTTCAGGACCTGGTCCAGGGGTACAGCTGCCAGGCGGTGAGAACCAAGGGCCCAGGCGCTGCACCCAGGAAGCCGTCTGCTGCACCCACACTAACACCCCTGCAGCGTGCCAGGTCTGGGTGCCACAGCTGCCCTGTGCTCCACTCGCCTGGGTGTGTCTGGCTGGCAGATCTGACCCAGAGTGTGTCCTCGAGTCACACTGTCCACTTTGAACTGGCAGAGTTCACAGGACTGCCACCCCCACTGCTGGGTGCCACAGGCTGTCCTGGTCCCAGGACAGGCCCAATCCGGGCCTGTGCAGCACACAGTAGGACCAGTCTCAGGCTCTTGAGGAAGGGAAGTGAGGGCTTGTGTGTCCTTCTCCACACCAAGACCTCCAGCTCGGCACCAGAATCTACTGGCCAGAGCTGCTTCTCTCCTGTGCAGAGGTGACATGTGACCTCAAAGCATAGCACTCCCACCCTTTATTAGAAGGGGAATGAGAGAAAGAAAGATGAATTAAAGTGTACACACACATCACCCCCGGTGTGAGGATCCCCTGTGGACACCAAACTGACCCATTTCAGGAATACCAGACAGTGGGGGATGGCATAATTTCTGGGGGTGTCCATGAGGGTGTTCCTGGGAAAGATGAGCATTTGAGGTGGGGACTGAGTTCAGGTAATTTGTCTCCGTGAATGTGGCTGGCATCATCCAACACGCTCAGGGCCCAGAGAGAACAGAAGCGCAGAGAAGTGTGAATTTGTCCTCCTGCTCCTGCCTGCCGTTGGTATCAGAGTTCCTGGGTCTCCAGCCTGTGAGAGCCCCGGCCTCCTGGGGCCTGGCCTGCAGGTAGCAGGACACAGTAACTTCAGCACTATAGAGCCAAGTCCCTAACAAAGCCCTTCCCTGGATCTGTAGTGTACGTATCCTGTTTCTCTAGAAAAGTCTGGTACACTCCGCGAGGAGAGGCAGTAGGATGTGCCCCACCTCATTCTGCCCTGGTGGTGAGGTCGACTGCCACAGTGTTCCCCTTGATCACCCTCCCCTGCCAGCAGGATCCAGATGGTCACCCTCACAGGCGTGAAGGACAAGAGTCCTGGATTAGTGCGTGGGGTTGTTCTAGTCACCAACTGACTTAAAAAAATTCTTACTGAAGTAAAATACATGTTCTATAACACTGATTTTAAAGTGAGTAGTTCCAGAGCATGGGAGTGCAGGCATGACGGGGGGCTGTCCCTTTGCTCTGGTCCCAAAGCCCCAGAGGGGACCGTCCTACCTGTGCTCCCCACATCCCCTCCCCAAGGCCCTGGTGGCCACTGACCAGTGCACTGTCGTGTGATCGTCCCAGTCTGGGGTCGGTGTAGAAATGCTTCTCTTCCTGCTCTGTCACTTAGCATGATGCACAGGGCACTTGGTTCCTCTGCATGGCTGGCTAATGGATTCCACTGTCACCTATCTCTTGATATGGGGTCGGACTCCTTCCGCTTGTTTTTCCAAGGGTTGGAGGGCCCGAGGTGAGCGCTTCTGGGCCGGGCTCAGCTCCCAACAGAGGGGAACGCGACTGGCCCCAAGAACGCAGCCCCTGGGTCAGCACACTCCAGGTCCCACGTACTCTGGGCGCAGGGCTAGTGTGCGTCATGTGTCCAGGAGGAAGCGCCCAACTGCAGGCTGCAGTGTGCAGATTGGAGCCATCGCTGGTTCTCCCAGGGACAGAGGGGCAGGTGGCAAGAGTCAGGGTCACCAACTACGCCACCATTCTTAGGTAGGCTTCGTGTGAGGACCATTCTTAGGTAGGCTTCGTGTGAACACTTTTTTCCCCTCTCTCTTCGAGACAGGCTCTTGCTATGCAGCTCAGGCTGGCCTTGAGCTCACTTTTGTAGCCCAGGCTGCCTCAGCCTCCTGAGGTCTGGGATAACAGGTGTGCGTCACCACTCCCAGCCTGAACATTAACGTCCGTTTCTCTGGAATAAATGCACAACTGGGCCCTTGCTAAGCCGTGTTGGTGCTGCGTTTTGGTTTCGTAAGAAACTGCCCACTATTCTCTGAAGTGCAGGTACCATTTTATATTCACTAGCAATATCTGTATGTGCCTCAGTTTCTCTGTGTGCTCACCAGCATTGGGTGTTACCAGTATTTTTCATTTAGCTATCGGGTGTTTAGTGATAGTTCACTGTGGTTTCAATTTACATTTCTCTGATACAGCATTTTATATATTTTCATGAGATTCTTTGTCATATGTATACTGGTGCGGTATCAGTTTGGATTTTTTGTGTATTTTCTCACTGAGTTGTGCAGCTCTTTCACTGTTGAGCTTTCATTATCATCTGTGTGTCTAGGTATCTTATCCTTTATTTAAAAAAATTTTATTTATTTATGTGTGTGTGTGGCCAGCTCAGCCCACCAGGGGGCGGGCTGGCTGGCATGTGGTGCTGGGGATTGAACCGCGGTCCCTGTGTTTGCTAAGCTTGTTCTAAGTAGGTGCTTTAGACCACTGAGCCATCTCACCAGCGCTAGGTATCTTATCCTGCTCTGCAGTCTGTCTTCATTCTCTTCACATGGGCTTTTGCAGGGGGATTCTTAATCATAATGATGTCTAGTTGATCAAGCTTCCCATTTATATGCCATGTTTTTGGTGTTGTGTCCGGGAATGTGTTCCTAGCTCTAAATGTCAGAAATATTCCACATTTTTCTGAAAGTTTTAGGGTTTTATATGTTGCATTTTAAAAGAAATATGTCCCTCTGCCTTATTCTGTAGGAGTCAAATCCAGGTATGGGACTTCCACAGCACCCCCACCTCAGTGTGATGTCGCAAAACACACCAGATTGACCATTTAAGCCATTATCAAGCGCACAGTCCTATGGCATCTGCATGCCGCCACTCATGTCCAGAACTTACTAGGTAGGGGTAATTGAACGCAGGACTTTGAACCTGCCTAGCAGGTGCAATGCCACTGAGCTATATCCGCAGCCCCTAATGTCCAGAACTTTCCAACTTCTGAAACGAAAAGTCCTTACCCATGAACTCTGCTCCGTATGCCTCCTCCACCCAGGCCCAAAGCGCCGCAGTTCTTTCCGTCTCCATGGAGTGCTACTCTAGGAGCCTCACGCAAAGGCATCACGCGGTACTCATCCTCTCCTGACCGGCTGGTCTCTCCCAGCATATGCCGCCCAAGGTTCATCTGTGTGGCAGCATGCCAGTCTCTGCTGGAAGTAGAATTCTGATCCGTCGTGTGTCTCCATACTGCTTGTTGTGTACCCTCCCGTCCATGGATGGCCATTAGTCTTGGCACCCTGTTGAAAATCACCCAATTGTGCAGGTGAAGATTTATTCTGGGCTCTGTATTTGATTCTCTTGGTCTAGTTGCCTGCTTATGTTGGTACCATGCCGTTTTGATTACTGTAGGTTTGTAATCTAAAGTTTTGAAATCAGGAACTGTGAGACCTCCATGTTTGTTCTTCTTTCTCAAGATTAGTTTTTAGATGTTGTACATTTCAAGTTGAGAACCCATCTTTAGTTATTTTTTGTATAAAGTGTAAGATTTGGTATTGACTTTTTTGGCCTCATGGATGTTTAATTGTCAGCACCATTGATTTGTTGGAAAGTCTGTCCTTCCTCCATTCAATTATTTAGTTTTACATCTTTGTCAGAGATCAGTTGAGAATATTGGGATCTACTTGTGTGTTGGGAACTGCAGTTTCCAAAGCCCCCGGACAAGTGAATGGTGAAGGATATAACAAAAGAGACAATGCAATATTGTGTGCAGGGGCTCAGAGCTTTGTGGCCAAGACAAAGACTTCCATGGACCGGCCAGTATTTATTGGGTCCTTGACATATCAGGGTGGTGCCAGAAAGTGCAGGGAGTTTCTGGGGTAAAGGGGTACAAAAATGAGCAAGGCCTTGAGAAGAAGAACAAAGACATTACCACACAAGTCTTAGGTTAATGAGAGAACTGTTCAATCTCTAAATTTGGCAGTAATGTCCTTGAAAATTTGAGGAGAGTCAGCGCCCACAGCTGTTGTGGCATCTGACTTCAGGTATGGCACAGACCACCATGGGTCTCTACAGCGACTGTAGCACGAGGAGTTCCCTCTCTGCACACCAGCCACCAGCTCTTCAGGCGAGCCACTTAGGCCTGGGCCAGACTCCTAAGTTAATACAGAAAAGCCAATTTATGAATTGTAGTTTGCTCAGTGCTGCCTCGTGTAGTCTGTGACTTGTGGGTCCCCTTGACCTACATCTAGCCGAAGGTAACACCACACCACAGATATGCAGGAAGTCTTAATGTCAGGTAAAGTGATTCTTCCAATGTATTCATTGTTAAGATCACTCTTTAGCTCTTCTAGGACCTGTGCCTTTCAACATAAATTGCATAAGAAGCTTGTCTATGTATGTCTATGAACTACTTACCAGTCCACTTATTTAAATAAAAGATGGTCAAAATTACATATTTTCATTAATCTTTATAATCCTGTATGTTGTTAAACATGTAACTGAGTTTTTACACATTTTCTTTGGAGTGATTCTAAATAATGTTTTATATCATGTTAGTAATATTAACATTAAAATTATTACATTAATTTGTAGTTTACTTAATATTAAGTAAACAATGTTGCTAATAGAAACACAATTAGTAAATGGAAATATTTCTGTATATTAATTTTATAAACTTATGTACTTATATGCATTGACTTGTGAATTCATTTATTAGTTTCTGACATTATTCAGCTTATTTCTGAAAGTTTCATTGGGTATAGAACCCACAGTTAACAGTTCTTTCAACCTTTGAAAAAAGTGGTGTCAAGTCTTTCTGACTTCCGTAGTCCTGATGGAAAATCGGCCGCTTCCTGAACGGGCAGCTCCCCGCCCCTACCCCGTAGGCGATGTGTGCTTTCTCTGCTTGCTTTCAGTAATTTTTAAAATTTGCCTTCACTTTTCAGAAGTGTAATTATTATCTTTTTGACAAGGATTTCTTTGGTTTCATCCTGTCTGGGGTTTGCTCAGCTTTTGCAACCTGCTGGCTTTTGTCTTAACCAAGTTTTGGGGGTTTTTCATCACTCTTATTTGACTCTTTTAGCTCCAGCCTCTGCTAACACGATATCAGACAATGACGCCAACACTGGCCAAGGACTCTTCTAACTCTGCTCATCTATAAATTTTCACTGTATTGTTTTCCTGTTGCTCAGATGGGGAAATTCCACTGCTGTCTCCTCCAATGTGGGGATCTTATCCTCTGCCGCCTTCTCTTTATTATCAACGCCACTTGGGAAGCTTTCATGTCTGTTGTATTTATCAGTTTTAAAATTTTCATTTGGTTCTTCTGCATAATTTCTGTTTGTTTCCTGACATCTTCTATTTTTAAATTTTCTTTTACAGAATTTTTTTTTTTTTTGAGGCAGGGCCTTGCTATGCCTTTCTTTTTTCTTTCTTTTTTCCTCCCCCCCCCCTTTTTTTTTCTGAGACAGGGTCTTGCTGTGCATCTCAGACTGGCTTTGAGCTCACTTTGTAGCTCAGGCTGGTCTCAAACACAATGATCCTTTTGCCTCACGTATGCACTATCACACCTGGCCTTGTTTTAAGAAATTTTTAAGTTTATTGTCAGAGCACTTTATGACAGATAACTGCCTTAGAACCCTTTCTAGATAATTCCAAAATCTGACTCAGTTGGTGTTGTGATATTCCTAGCTCTTGGTATGACGAGTGATTTTGTTTATTGCATACTTCACATTTTGACTAACATGTTAGAAGATTCTCTATCTTGTTGATTTTTGTTGCAGTAGGGAGACATCTGAAGTTCAGCAGGCAAGTCCTACTTATTCTTGTGGATAACAGTTCAGATGACACTTGTCAGAATCTTGGTGGTGTTATTTGCGTCTGCTTGGTTTATCTGTTGCTGCTGGGGCTTCTGCTGGCTCCTGCTGACGCTGCTGAGAGCTGTCCTATGCCAGCCTGTTCAGGGTTGCGTGATCAGAAAGTGCATTTCTGGCCCCATGTGGAAGGATGACATTTGCCCTGTGGTTAGTGGAGCTCCTAGCTGGTGTCCCTAGCTGGTGGTACTTGTCTGGAGTTGTCAGAAGTACTCCTGCCCAATTCATGAGAGACGTGAGCCTCTGTGGGCTGCCTCCTGTGCCTAAGCTTAGGGGTCAGGAGCCACGTGGTCTACAGCATTGTCTTTCAGGGAGCACGTAAGATGGCCTGATGCTGAGTTGTTCTTTTTCATGCTCCAAAACCAACTGTCTTGCTACATGTTGAGTTATGCTTTGACTTTATTATTTTCATAGAGTCATGCACTATCTAGTCCAAGTCATGAACTATGTCTTCAACCATTTTAACAAGTGGAACAGGAAGACACTGGAAACTCAACATATGTGAAGAGAATTACTGATAGGAGACCTTCACTTGGAATGATGTGGCCAGGCTGCCTTCTGGAAGTCCCTTGGTTGTTGATACTTTTTTCCTCATGGGCTGGCAGATTCCCCAGTTTCAATCCCACTTGGAGGCGAGGGCTGGGCAGCTAGCCTTCTGGTTGCCAAGCGGAAGTAGGGGCTCTCCACTTAGCACAAAGGGCTGCTCTGACTCATGGTGTCCCCCGTCAAGAGCTCTCAGACACAGCATCTTCAGAAATGGAGCCTTTGGCTTCTCCCCGGTGGCCTGGTGCTGTGTCTGCTTCTTGCCGAGCCTCAGAGCCAGCCCCCACCCGTAGCCTTCTTCTGTGCGTGCAAACGTGCTCGGCGCTGCCAGCTCCAGGCCTTTTCTGGCAGTGCTGTGGACTCGATCTGCAGTGTGCCCCATGTCCTCGTGTGTGGACGGTGACCGGTCGCCGGGGTCCTGTATTCACCAGTGGAGCAGGCCACTCACGAGCCGGTAACTGGCTGCCGATATGAGGTGAAGCCTGGTTGGAGATGGGGTGCCAGGGGTGTGGCCAGCGTGCAGGCGCCAGGCCCCCCCACCGTGCCGTTTCTCTGTTCGAGCCTGCCGATCATGGACTGCAACTTCTAAAACTGCCAGAACTGCCAGAACCCTCGTGTCACTGCTCTCTCTAGTGTGTTGTGCACTCGTTCTTGCTAGTGATTTAGGTTTTTAAAATTCATGTGCTTTCACTGCAGGAAAGCTTCCGGAGGAAGCAAAGGAGATGTGGACATTTAATCTGCTGTCATCGACTGGAAGGCTCGCCTCTGTTCTGCTGTCAGAAGAGACCCCAGGTCGAAAGCACTGTTTAGTGGGGTTCCACGAGCAGAGGTAAAGCATAAAGTCCGTGGATGGTGGGGTCAGCAGCAAAGTGGTGGGAAGGAAGGCAATCTAGATCTGGCCGGTGCACCCATGGGACCTTGGCAGGGCACCCCTCTCTTTCTGCTCCTAAGAAACCTGTGGTCCATTATAGCCTCCTAGATTCCCAAGACCCGGCACCACTTAGGCTGGCACTGTGCCCGGTCACAGTGACGTCCCGTCTTGCTTTTGGCACTACGAGCCTTGCTTGGCCTCTGCTGCCTTGAAGCACGGCTACAACCCCCCAAATAGGGTGGCACCGCAAAGGCAGAGGGTCCCACCCACCTCTGTGGCCATCACAGTGTGAGTCCAGGGGGCTGACATTCCTCGAAGCCTTGGTGCCTGGCAGTGTGCCCTCTAAGCCCTCGGCAAACATGCACTGATGCATGCAAGAGACGTGCACAGCGGACCCTTTCCCACAGGCCTACTTCCCCGGGCCCTGGGGTCCGGTCTCGGCATCACACGAGGACACTCTGGGAGCTGGGATTCTTGCAGTCTGGTCACCTTTAGTGCAAAAGTCAGCGAGAAGCCAGCAGACATCAGAGAGCTGCCCACGCCCACCCTGCAATGCCTGCTGCCCGGGAGAATCTGCTCTGGGCCTCCCTATCACGCAGCCTTCTCAGCAGCAAACTGTGGGGCAGACAGAATCTTCAGGGGAGTCCCAGAGTCAGGACCGCAGGCCATACAGCCTGGCAATGGCCAGGCTCAGCCAGGGGGACAGACCCATGACCAGGCTGATGGTCCTGGGAAAGTGGCCACCAGCAGTTTCAACCATGCTGTCCCTCAGCTCTCTGCCAAGACATCAACTCTGCCCCTTTGTGCTTCCTTCTGAATGGAAATCTGGGAAACTGGGACCATGGGGGAAAGGAGCAGCAGGAGTCTGTGGTGGAAAAGCAAGGTTGCGTTTCTGCCTCAGGGCAGGACCTCCAGATGTAACCAGCGTCTGCCGCGTGTGACAGACCGCCCACTCACCATGATGTGACACCCAAGGCAGGTGGCTCAGGAGGAAGGGTTCGTGTAGCTCTCTATTCCAGGTCATGGTGCCCATGGCAGCTCAGCCCTGGAGAAGCTCCCACCAGGTCCCCTCATGGCGAGAGGTGCACAGTCAGGAAATTGCATGTTAGCCTGGGAGGCCAGAGGCACAGCAGGGGCTGGCTCAGGCTGCATGCCAACCTTTTCCTGGGATCTGCCCGAGCCCCACAGGAACCCTCTTGATCCCCTCTTGGGGTAGAGCCCAGGGTCTGAAGGACCTCCTCCTGGCCACCACCTCCACCTGCACACCTGAGTTGTAAGGTGGGTGACATTTAACCCTCAACAGAGACCTAAGAGTTACTGCAGTGGGGAGGAGGCAAGAGAGGCCAGAATGCTACTGTCTCTACTCTTGTACTGTATCTTCAATAATATAATTAAAAACTAAACAGTGGTTCCCCTGAATAAGCTTGCACTCCACGTGCCTCATACTCTGGTATGCGCCGGCGCACTCCTGCCTCGGGGCCTTCGCTCTGGCTAGCCCCACCTGGAACGCTCTGGCTGGAGCCTGCTTGAGGGTGCCCCCCACAGCGAGTCCACCCTGGCTACACCCCTGAAATCCCCCCTTGGCTCCAGAGCAGTCAGGGCCGCCTGAAGTCTCCTATGACAAGGGATGTGCCTCTCATCAGTGCCCTGAAGGCACGAATTCCTGCCCGTTTGTTCACGCCGCAGACTCAGCATTTAGAGCAACGAGCACTGAGTTCTCGGCAGGCCACGTAGGTGCATCCTCAGGGCATGCGTGGAGGACTGAGCTCCGTGAGATCGCATCACCTAAAAATACCTCCCGCGGTCATCAGGGAGATAGAGATGAGCCTTTGTCAGCTCCTCGCCTGGTCCCGGGCAAGCGAGACTGGGCACTGGAGAGTTCTGGCATCTTTGGGGACGGATGGGCAGGGCTGCGTTCAGTCCTGGTGGGGCCGTCAGGGCAGGCGACAGATGTGGCTACACCATGACTCCTCCTGGAGCTGAGTCGAAGGCAGGCTAGAAACACCTGCCTCCAGGTGATTTGGCTCGAGCCCTTTTCAAAGTCGAAGTGAACAGAACCCCTGCAGGCCTACCCAGGGCGCACCCTAGGACCTGTCAGTGAGATGCGTGGGTGACGGTCAGGTGCCTCAGAGGGACAGGCAGTGACAGTGCTGGAACCACAAGAGGGGAGGGGCAAGTGCTGGCCCAGCCTGCGGTCCAGAGACACACCGAGGCTACAAACAAGTGACTCAGAGGACTGATCAGGGAGTGCCCCATAATAGCTCAGACCAGTGTTCAGGGGCTAAATTTAACCCACAGCTGTGGCTGCTGGCACTTTGGGAACAAGTTAATTTTGGTGGCCAAGGCTGGTGTGTGTGTGTGTGTGTGTGTGTTGGGGGGCAAATCCAGAGCAGGGTGGGCACCATCCCCCACCGTCTGGGCCTCCACTCTGACCCCTGAGATCAGATAAGGCAGTGAGTCCCACTTCAACACCAGTGTGGACCAAGGGCCATGAGCAGAGCTGAGGTCCTGTATCTTCAGCGCATTGAGTCTTGGACACTGGAATTCAGGATGTCACTACCCTAGGACGTTAAAACCTGGGGTTCTGAACGCCTTCACTAGCAGGACCCTAGGACAGTAAATTCTAGCAGGGATGATACATCAAGGCATCATCACCTGGTAACTGCGTGCTCTCAGGGACAGGATACCTCAGTGTCCTCAGCAGAGCCTGGCTGGGGCCCTTGGAGTCCAGCTCCTCCCCCTCCTCCTGGTGTGTGACAATAAACTGAGGCTTGGAAAAGTGACGCCCTGCAGCAGGCCTCTCAGGATAGTGGTGGCCTTGGTTACCTTTGGCTGCCTGGAGGGAGTCTCAGAACTGAACCAGCAGGGAGAGGAAAAGGGCTTCACATTTTAAGCGTGGACAACAGGGCCGTGGTGCAGCACACTGTGCAGGAAGGAGAGGCATGGGCTCCCTTTACTCTAGGGGTCCCCTGCCAGGGAATTGGGGATGAGGAAGACCTCACTGTTCCACTTGGAAAGGAATTGGGGACAGCCCCACATTCGTCCTCACCCTCCAGTCCACGGCTGAGTCAAGGCTGCTCAGGGAGGGGCCTGGCCCAGCTGTCCCGAGTGTCCTGTGGGGGAGGCCTGGTGGCTCATCTTACAGACCCCTCTATATATAGCGCCACGGGGACAACTGAGCAGTCTGAGGCGGAGGGCAAAGAGGCAAGGGCGCAGAGAACAGCCCTGGGCACCATCGCCACATACCAGGGGACCCTTGGCACCGTTGCTGCACTCCAGAACACGGACCATGGCGCTCGGCTTGGAGCAGGTGGAGGAACAGCGGCTGTACCAGCAAACGCTGCTGCAGGATGGGCTCAAGGACATGCTGGACCACGGCAAGTTTCTGGATTGCGTGGTGCGCGCGGGAGAGCGCGAGTTCCCGTGCCATCGCCTGGTGCTGGCCGCCTGCAGCCCCTACTTCCGTGGGCGTTTCCTGGCTGAACCCGAGAGCGCGGGTGAGCTGCGCCTGGAGGAGGTGTCGCCAGACGTGGTGGCCCAGGTTCTGCACTACCTATACACGTCGGAGATCGCGCTGGACGAGGCGAGCGTGCAGGACCTGTTCGCCGCGGCGCACCGCTTCCAGATCCCGTCCATTTTCACGATCTGCGTGTCCTTCCTGCAGAAGCGCCTGTGCCTCGCCAACTGCCTGGCTGTGTTCCGCCTCGGCCTCCTGCTGGACTGCGCGCGCCTGGCCGTGGCCGCGCGCGACTTCATCTGCGCGCGCTTCTCGCTGGTGGCGCGCGACGCCGACTTTCTGGGGCTCTCAGCGGATGAGCTCATCGCCATCATCTCCAGCGACGGCCTCAACGTGGAGAAGGAGGAGGCGGTGTTCGAGGCGGTGATGCGCTGGGCGGAGAGTGGCGATGCAGAGGCCCGCGCCGAGCGCCAGCGCGCGCTGCCCACTGTGTTCGAGAGCGTGCGCTGCCGCCTGCTGCCGCGCGCCTTCCTGGAGACCCGCGTGGCGCGCCACCCGCTCGTGCGCGCGCAGCCCGAGCTGCTGCGCAAGGTGCAGATGGTGAAGGATGCGCATGAGGGCCGCGTGACCACGCTGCGCCGGAAAAGGAGGGACAAGGGCAAGGAGAAGGGGACTGAGCAGAGTCCCACCCCGGAAGAGACCCAGGCTCAGGACCAGGAGGGAGAGGAGGAGGAGGGTGCAGAGCGCGTGCTGCCCGGCATCCTGAACGACACGTTGCGCTTCGGCATGTTTCTGCAGGACCTCATCTTTCTGATCAGCGAGGAGGGCGCGGTGGCCTATGACCCCGCTGCCAATGAATGCTACTGCGCCTCCCTTTCCACGCAGGTCCCCAAGAACCATGTGAGCCTGGTCACCAAGGAGAACCAGGTCTTCGTGGCCGGGGGCCTCTTCTACAACGAGGACAACAAAGAGGACCCCATGAGTGCGTACTTCCTGCAGGTGCGGACCAGCCCTGGGGGGTGAGGGAGCCAGCATCTCCTCGGGGACATCGCTGGCGGGCGGGTAGGGTGCTTACAGGCAGCTGCTTGAGAGCCAGTTGGTGCCTCCATTCCAAGGGATGCCAGGTTGGAGGGTGCAGGTGGGGTACCCTGCACAAGGGTCAGATCAGCACAGTGCGGAGGACGTCGGGCCAGGGAGGGCAGGGCAGGGTCTTTGGGCCCTGAAGCCACTGTCGGGAAGAAGCTGAGGCTCAGAAGGCCCAGGAGAGTGGGAGCTCAGTCTTAGTTGGGGTGACTGCAGGAGGTGGGCAGGGAGGGATTGCGGGGAGCACAGATCTGAGCCCCGCAGACGTCAGAGCACAGGTGGGGTGGCCCGTGCTCCCAGCTGCGGACTGGAGGAGCTGCGGGACTGTTGTGGACTTGGGTGAGCCTGCTGGGGCCAGGACTGGTAGGCTGCACTCGGGTCTGGGGGAGTTGCCCTACTCGGGGAGGTGTGGCAAGGAGGAAGGCAGTGTCTTGGGCACCACAGGGAGCCCACGGCAGGGTGAGCCTTCCTGTCGGAGCAGCAGTGGAGGTGGCCAGGTGCAGACGGCAGACCCAGTCAGGGCCAAGTGTCTAGGGCAGGGGTCTGGGCCAGGGAGCAGCATGCAGTGGTGGGAGCCAGGGTGGTGGCCGGCGCAGTGGTCACAGACGATTTGCCCGCAGTTTGACCATCTGGACTCGGAGTGGCTGGGGATGCCACCACTGCCCTCGCCACGCTGCCTCTTCGGCCTGGGGGAGGCGCTCAATGCCATCTATGTGGTCGGCGGCCGTGAGCTCAAGGACGGCGAGCAGTGCCTGGACTCCGTGCTGTGCTATGACCGGCTGTGAGCAGGGCCACAAGTGGGGTGGGCGTGAAGACCCGGAGAGCCGAGGTCCTGGGAGGAGCAGGGCGCACCTGGGTCTGAACCCAGTGGGGGACTGGAGTGGGGTGGGCACCGAGCCCCCTTGGAACCAGCACCCCCTCCCAACCTCCTCCAGATCATTCAAATGGGGTGAGTCGGACCCACTGCCCTATCCTGTGTATGGCCACGCGGTGCTGTCCCACCTGGACCTCGTCTATGTCATTGGGGGCAAGGGCAGCGACAGGTGAGGCTGGGCCTGGGCTCCCAGGAGACTGCCCTGCTTTAGCCTCCCCACTCACTGTGTTTCTCTGCAGGAAGTGCCTCAGCAAGACCTGTGTCTATGACCCCAAGAAGTTTGAATGGAAGGAGCTGGCGCCCATGCAGATGGCACGCTCTCTTTTCGGGGCCACCGTTCATGATGGCCGCATCTTTGTGGCCACAGGGGTCACAGACACAGGGTTGACCAGCAATGCCGAGGTGTACAGCATCGCGGATGACAAGTGAGCTTCCCTCGGCCCTCCTAGGGCTTGGGTCCAGACACAGACACTTTGTTCCTGGCCCCAAGGGGGTGTGGGGCTAGAGTTCTACCCTGTGGGCCTGCAGAAGGGTGCCCTCCAGGAAGGGGCACCTGCTGGACTTGGCAGGGCAGGAGGAGTCTGCCGGGCCTGCAAACTGGTGCTGCAGGCCCTGGAACAGGCCAGTGGGGCGGGTTCAGAAGGGGAAGCCAGGTGGAGGTAGAGCCAAAGAGGCGACTGTCCCCAGGGAAGGCTGGGTCTTGGGTGCTTCCTGAGATACTCTCAGCAGCCAGATGTGGGTGAGGGTTCTCTGTGAGGCTGGGATATGGGCGGGGTGCCCTGTGGTGGGGGCAGTGGGAGGCCTGGACCCGAATGCAGCCGGCTGGGTAGGAGGCACTGCCGACATGGCCAGGCTCCTTGCCAACCGAACCCCTGGTCAGAATGCAGGTGTGCACAACTGGAAGCATCCTAAGAGCCTCCCCTGGACAGCAGGGGCCCGGCGATGGCTCGGGCGAGGGGGTGCAGGGAGACTGGGGGATGCTGTCGCGGGGATGCCTGCTGTCAGAGCTTTGATAGCTGCTGAGGATCTGGGTGGGTGCAAGGTCGGAAATGTGCGGGTGACAGGGGCTTTGAGGGTGGGGGTGAGGGCCCCACTGTAGGAGCTCGGGGAGTAAGGTGCTGTGGGACCTCAGGCCTGGAGGAAGAAGGGATGGGTGTCTTGCGGGGGCCTCGTCCCTGCACTAGAGAGCCGCTGGGGCCTGATGGCAGGTGGAACTTAGGAGAGGCAGGTGCTGGGGAGGTCAGGGCCAACTTCCCTGGGCTGCTGGTGTGGGGCCATCTGGGGGCAAGGGAGGGGAGCAGGGCTGGGGTGCTCACAGCCTGGAATGTGGGAGCCTGGATTCTGGTTCCCAAGGTTTGGCTGCAGTTGTGGTGCTGCGGAGACAGAGTAGCCTAGCTCATGCCCCACCCCCAGGTGGTCGTCCTTTGAGGCCTTCCCCCAGGAGCGCAGCTCCCTCAGCCTGGTCAGCCTGGCGGGGACCCTCTATGCCATTGGGGGCTTCGCCACACTGGAGACTGAGTCTGGAGAGCTGGTCCCCACGGAGCTCAATGACATCTGGAGGTGAGCCCCTCCTGCCTGGGGGGTCCTGACCCCTGAGGTTCAGGGCCAGCATGGGAGGGGCCCATGAGGTGGGCTGTCTTCTGGGGAGCCCAGGGTCCGATGACAGTTGGGTGCTCAGCCCATGCCCCTGGCCCAGCTCAGCCGGGAGCTGTAGAAGTGGCCCAGATGGCCACCAGGCCTGGGTCTGGAGGGAAGCTGAGGTGGGCCTGGAAGGAGCTGCTCTCCACAGCTGGCACCTTATGGGGAGAGGAGGGTGCGCACTGCCCAGGTTGTCCCCGGCCCCAGTTTCCCCCAGGGCCACAGTGCGCTTCCTGAGCATGAAGGGGCGGGATGGGCAGTGCCTTCCAGGAGAGAGGTGCTCGTCCTGGAGCAAGAGGGGCCTTTCCTGAGAGTTGCCACTTCCTGGAGTCTGGGGTGTGCTTCCTTGGGCTGCCTTTTCTTGTGTGAGCAGGGTTGGGCTCGAGGCTGGGGTCACACGGCCCACCCTCCCTGCCCAGTGGCACCCTGCACTCAGCTGACCAAGTGGCCCTCCTTGTCCCCCTGTCTGTCCCCACCCCAGATACAACGAGGAAGAGAAGAAGTGGGAGGGTGTCCTGCGGGAAATTGCCTATGCTGCGGGTGCCACATTCCTGCCTGTGCGGCTCAACGTGCTGCGCCTGACCAAGATGTGACCTGTGTGCCCCATGGGCCCAGAGAGGGGTTGGGAGAGGTGGAGCTGCCTGGTCCCATGACGGCCATGGGGCTGCTTCACCCAGGCAAGGTGCCACAGCCAGCCCAGCCTCAGGTTGGGACATTGGCCCCTGCAGGGCACCCAGGGCTCCCATAGTCCCCTGGGTCCCCAGAGCCACAGGGAGGAACCCAGGCAGCACCCCAGCCTGGCCCTGTGTGCAGGGGTAATGGCCATGGGTCCCTGTTTAAAGGGGAATAAAGAAACACAGGCTCTGGCATCCACTGCCATCAAGGGATGGCAGGCAGGCTGAAGGTCTCTGCTGCCCGTTTCCTCTGTTCTCTGGCCTCAGTGTCCCCACTCAGCAGCTGGAGACCGCCAGGAAGAGCAGGAGCCATGTGGTAAAAAAGGCTTTATTCTTGGGTCGGGCCCTTGCCCTCACTCTGGCTTCTCCTTGTCCTGGCCCAGCTCCTCCTCCAGCGCCAAGGCGCGCTCACGCTCCTTCACCAGCTGGACTCCACAGTAGGTGACAAACAGGACAGCCAGCGTGGTCTGGGGGAACCCTATGGAGTGGAGCGTGGGTCTGCATGCAGTCCCAGGGATGCTGCTCCGACTGGCCTGGCCCAGCCTTCCCTGCCTCTCAGCAGGGCCAGGTCCTCGCGCGGGTGCTGCCCTCACCTGTGAGCAGCAGGCGCCGAGCCACCAACTCTGTGAACTCCAGGCTGTTCAGGCTCACAAGGTTGTACATGATGATGGCCCAGAAGTTCACAGCTCCAAAGAGGGCCCGCACCCGGCGGCTCATCTGCCCAGACAGGGAGGCCTGGCGGCCAGGGGGCATCGTGGTGGGGCCCACGGAGAGCACAAGGCATTCATGACCCAGCCCAGCTGCATGGGCTTGGGCTGCGTGAGCGTCTCTGGGCCCCAGCCGGCTCACCCTCCTGAACGTGGGGTTACCAAGGCCCAAGAGAGGAGACCCGAGCAGCAAGCGTGCCCAGCCGTGTGGGCCTAGACTGGGGGGGACTGCCGGGCGGGATCCAGGTGTGGCACCCTCTTCTCGCCCTGTCCTTCCCTCCTGCCCAGCCTCCCTCCCTGCTCACCTCCACCTGAGCCAGAGGCCTATGCTCTGCCAGCTTCTGGACCCAGAGCTCGAAGTTGAGGCCAAAGCAGTTGAGGATGGACCACAGGTAGACGATGTCACAGGGCCCAAGCCACAGTGTGGTAACAGCAAAGGTGGCCACAGAAGCCACCAGCTCCGGGATCACAGCCGAGTGCTCCCCGCCAATGTGGTCATACACATACCTGGTGGCATGGGTGGGCCAGGTAGAGATGGGGACCTGTCCTATGTCAGGCCACGCTGCTGTCCTGGGTGCGGGTGCTGCGCTGTGCCCACCGTGTGTCATTGCCTTGGGCCTCATGCTCTTTCTGGCCTCTGTCCACCACATGGCCTCGCCTACCTGCGCCCTGCAGGCCTCCCTGGGGCAGTTGACCCTCAGCCTGGTTGGCCCAAACTCGGGCTGCCACCCGTCGCTCAACCTGACTGCTGCTCTCCTCTCCGTCTCCGCCGGGCCTGGGCACCACCTCGTGGCCGAGTCTCTGGACTTCCTGCTTCACCTCCCCACACTGCACTGGGCATCTTCAGGAGCAGCCCTGGCCGCCATGATGCAGCCTGGACCGCAGTCACCTGGGCTGCTCATTCCCTGCACACCTCTTTTCCTTGGGACTTTGTCACTGAAGTCCCCGTCCACATCTAAGCAGGGGCCCCACGGTCAGCTGCTGCCCACTTGCAGCCTGACCTCCGAAACCCCCAGCCCCGAGGTGATCCCGCTGGGGCCTCACCACTCTTGGCCTGGGATGCTGCCTGGCACCAGGCGGTTGCTTGGTAATTGTGTGTCAAATAAACCTGGTGGGAGACCGGCTGAAGGAAACAGCCTTGTGGGGCCCTGGCCTGCTCATTTTCAGAGCTTTCCTCTCTACCCATACCCTGACCACACCCGGGCTTTGCCAGAGCCCTTCCCCTCCTGACGCCCACAGTGTCCCCAGCTCCATGCAGTCCTCCTGTGCTGCCCTCTTGCTGCCTCCCGTATGCTGCCCTTACCCACCATGGCCATGGAGTTGCCCTCTTGGAGCTCTGAGAACCCTGTCTGCCATCTTCCTTTTCGCCCAGGTGGGGGAGCCAGGTCGCCCACTCCCTGACACGAAGGCTGTCACAGACAGGGTCCCAGGATGGGGCCTCCTGTGCCTGTCGCCCCATACCCCAACTCTGCTTCACTATGGTCTCTCAGTGGGGCCCCGCCTCCTGCATCAGGCAGGATCCCTCCACTGACCCCCGCCACTACTTCTCCCCTCCCCCAGGGCTCCAGGTCCTCTCCCATGCAGCTGCCTTGTCCCCAGACCGCAGCCAGGTGTCCCTGCCAGAGTCCGAAGCCTCCCCTGGCTTGCTGGGTGTCACAGGGCCTGCAGTCCTCTCCTACTCCTCTGTCCACTCTTGTCCCCTCCCGGGCTCACCCCCTGCAGGCCCAGCTGACCGCTCTTCCGCCTAAGCCCAGGGCCCTGCCCTCCATCCACCTGCACCCCAGAGAGCCCAAGTCCCAAGCGAGTTTCCCAAGTGGAGGCCACTGCCCTGACAGATTGGGCCTCCCTCCTGGGGACAGCTCGGGTGGTGCAGGCTGCCCTCGCCTCCACCCCACGCTCCTCTTGCAAGGGCGCCGCCGCCTGTGTGGTGCGGCCGCTTCTGCCCGGGGCTCATCTGTGCCCCACTCACTTGCACAGCCAGTCGTTGATGCCCCGGTCGAAGTGCCTGTGGGGGAGGGGCAGCTGAGCAGGCAGAGGCCAGTGTGCTGGGGGACCCCGCCGCGCACCCTGCCCTGGAACTCACGTCTCCCCGAAGACGTAGAGCGCTGTGATGCATTTGGGCGCCCGCGGCGGGTCCAGGTGGTCCAGGCGCGCCACGGTGTTGACAACGCCGAAGAGCACAGCCGCCTTCACCCAGTCGTACACCAGGTTCGCGTAGGCCAGGCCAGCTGGGGACAGGCGTGGTCACGGCCCAGCGCAGCGGGCCTCCCTGTGCCCCCCAGCTCCCCGCTCAGCCTCTGGACAGCCCATCTTCTGCAAAGCCCCAGGCCTGGTCCCCGCGCCCTTCGATGCTTGTGCCACGCTGAGCGCACGCAAGGCACTCTTGTCCCCGCCCTGTAGTGCAACCCACCGAGCGCGCCGTCTGGGAGGCGGGCGGCAAACTTGAGGTCGTTGGGGACGGTGAGGATGTAGAAGAAGTGGAAGAAGACGCCGACGGCTGCGACCGCGGCCGCACTGAGCCCCGCCTGCGCGCGGATCCGCCACAACTCCCCCTCAGGCCGCACTGGCTCCGCCTGGCTCACCTGGGGACGCGGGATGTGCCGGTCGGTGCCGGAGACAGGGCCCCAGCCTAGGCCGCCGCAGTGGGCGCCAGAGGAGCCGTCCACGCTGCAGCCACGTGATGGGTGCGCGCCCGCAGGAGGAAAGGCCACCTCCACCCAGCGATCCAGGCCTGGTGTCTGACCAGGACAGAAGCGGCTTCCTCGGAGATCAGCTGACAGACTGGGGGAGGGGGAGTCTGGGGCTGCGCCGTGCCTCACCTGCTCGTGGAAGCGGTCGAAGGTCATGATGGGCCCGAAGAAGAAGAAGGGCAGGTAGAAGTTGTACTTGAGCAGGTCAGCCAGTGAGTACCGGCGGCTGGGGTATGCGCAGCGTTCCAGCGCGAAGCTGGTGCAGCGCAGCACCGTGAAGCCACTGCCCCCCTGGAACAGCACCTCTTGGAGGTCGAAAGTGCCCGTTACAAACCCACTCTGGAGAGAGAGGACAGGGGCTGGCTGGTGGGGCTGCTTTCTGGGCCCGACTCGGCCCCAGCAGAGGCAGGGCCAGAAGCCGGGCAATTCCGAGCCCTGCAGGGACCACCTTGCAGTGGGCCCAGAGGCAGTGAAAGTTCGGGTCCCACCCTGGTGTCCTGCTTGTCCCACCCGGTGCTCACCTGCCAGGAGATGAGGGGGTCTGTCTTGAAGGAGGCCAGGCTGGCCAGGCCAAGGCCAAGGCAGAGCCAGGGCTGGCCCAGGAGGGACACAATGTAGAGGCCCACGCAGTGGCCGAGCAGCAGCAGCAGGTACCAGGGGCCCATGGTGCCCACCACAGCCAGGACTCCGTACACCGCATACATCCAGGAGCGTAGCTGTGGACAGGGTGGGAGGCGGGTTAGGCTCCATTGGGGCCCTGGGCTTCCCTGCCACCCCTGGCCAAGGGGGCCCAAGCCTCATCTCACCTGGGGGGCAACCATGGTGCACAGCTTGGCAAAGAGCACGTGTCCACAGAGGGCAAAGAGGATGACGTTGCGGAAGGAGGTGAACCACATCACCCACTCAAAGTCAGCCACGTCCTGGTGGCAGGCAGGAGGATGGTGGGAGGGGACAGGACTGAGGGCGGGCTGGCACCTCTGGCTACTGGGCAAGGCCCTGCCCTCCTTGCAGGGGTCACATGTGGGAGGCAGGAGCTGGGGCAGCGCTGGCCCTCTGCTCAACTTGGGCATATCAGCCTTTCCTGCCATGGTCCTGGGAGGGCAGTGCCCATCTGGATTGAGGGGACCCAAGACCCTGGGGAGCAGGTGTGGGGAGCCCAAGACCCCTGGCTCTGAGACCAGGATTATAGGTGGATTTAGGGTGGTACATGTGGGGCCAGCACCTACCATCTTCCGACCGATGTACTCCCAGCCAGGTCGTACAGACTGCCGGAAGGACTTCCTGTGGGCCCCTTCTGAGGACAGAGTGTGGCCTCAGGGCAGGGCCCCATCAAGGTCTCTGGACTCGTGTCCCTGGGGGGGCCACACCACCAGGCCCGCGCAGCACCCTGACCCTGTGGCCCACAGGGCAGGGTCCCAGCATCCACCCTCAGATCCTGCTGTCACCTTGGGATGCCTCCAGGAGGCCCCGGGCGGCGAAGGCCAGGGCCCCACTCAGCACCAGAGAGTAGAAGCCCAGCTCGGCAGCGGGCAGCGCAGTCTTGACACCCATGGTCTGGACGGGGCTGGGGAGACAACCTGGGTGAGGCATGGCCCCCGCAGTCCTGCTGGCCTGCAGCCCCAGTTGCAAGGGCTATCCATCACAGCCCACTGTGCCCCAGCCTCCCTGCCGCTCAGGTAGGCTCCCTTACCCCTGCTGAGACCCCATAACTTCTGCTCCTATCACCTGTGACCCCTCACCCCGCAACCCTCCCTGCTCCTGATGGAGCCTGCAGCCCCTAAGATCCCTCACCCGGACCCCAGGCCCTTTCCAAGCTGCCTTCCCTGACCCCAACCACATGACCTCCTGGGCATGGACCTCTGATGAGCCTGCCTGGTCCTGGCCCTTCCGGTGTCCACTGTCCCCACTTGGCGACCCAGGCACTCAGGTTGACGCTGGCTGGAGACTGTGCTATTTGAGGAGGTGCCCAGGAAGGAACACGAGTTGGGGCCAGGTGGGCACCTGGGGGCGCTGGCCGCTGTCCAGGGTGCTGACCAGCTTCTTGCCAGGGCCGTGTGTCCCCAGAGTCTTGCTAGGCCAACCCTGGGGCCTCAGTTTACACCTGTACCTCCGGCCATGCGCCACTCTGGCCAGGGGCACCCTGCCACTACACAAGGACCAACTAGGGCAATGAGAGAAGTACTAGACTAGGCATCTGCTGGCGCTGGCATGGCTCTGTCCCACCCTGAGTACCCCGGTGATGGGTGTGCCCAGACCAGAATCCCTGCCAGCTCTTCTGGGTCCACAGTGGAGGGGTCGTGGGCCAGAGAGGGGTGGGGCGGGCTAGGGCCCCACATCCAGCTGCTTCCTCCACGACAAGGTGGCCTCAGGGAGCCCCTGCAGTCCTGAAAGAGACCGCTGACCCCCTCCGTGTCTCAGCTGCACCTGCCCCCACTGCACCCAGGCTGGGCACCTCCTCACCCCCTTGCCTGGCAGGCAGGGCAGAGGCTGGGATCAGGTTAATGGAGCAGGAGCCTGAAACCCGAGCACAGGGGAGCCGCGGAGCCGCTTTGTCAGCTGCCTCCCACTTGCCGTGTTCCAATTTTAGCTTCCACGTCTGGTGCTGAGTGTCCCCGGTGAGGCTTGCACCAGGAGCGGCCCCCCGTCCGGCCTCTCCCACCAGACCCTGGCCTGGGTAGCTGCTGGACCCAGGGTGACCCTGTCCCACCTGGCCATCTCAGGTGTGCTCAGGGACTAGTCTGCCTTGGGGCTGCAGGCTAGCACAAGGGTCCCAGGGGCCTGCAGGGGTCTAGGAGCCTGGATGGCCATGTCCCCAGCCAGCACTGACCTTGAGAGGCCACGAGGGACCCTGGCGTGCCGCCCACCTTGGGCTCCGGGGCCCTGCGTCCAACTGAACGTCTGTCTGGCCGGCTGAGGTCTGGGGCCACAGTGGGGAGTGTCCAGGCTGGGGTCCCCACCCCCTGGAGGCTATGCGGTGAGTGGTGACACGGCGGGGGAGGGCAGGAGGAGGTGGCCTTCCTGAGTGGCGCTGAGCCGAGCACTGCAGAGCTGCTGGCCGCGGAGCCGCGGGAGGATGGGGGGAGGGGGAGAGGAGAGGCTGTCAGGGACACCCCCCCCCCCACTGCACCCACAGCCTCCCGCCTCTCTCTTGCTGCCTGTCAGGACTCCCTTTCCAGGAAGCCCTACTGCTGGCCACTGTACACCATCCTGCCTGGGCACCACGGGCACCAGCTCCACCTTCTCGTGAGACCCCCAGGGTTTGGGGTGGACCATGTGGCCCTTGGCCTGTTGCTTTGTGCCATGCTGAGAGTGCTGGTGGCACAGGCGTGACGCCTAGGGAGGACCCACCTGCCCCACAGGAGCTGTCAGGAGCAGGTGCTTGTAGGGTCACCTGGCGAGGCTGAGGGGGTGCCTGCAGTGGCTGGCATCTGCTCAGTGGCAGATAGGAAGAAGGGACTGTCCCTAACAGCTGTGGCAGGGAGGGGTCTCCCAGTGGTGTCCAGAGGCTGAGGCTTCTGACTGTTCCCTTGGGGTGTGGCTCTGTGTCTGGGACAGTGTGTGTGGGGTCCCTGTGGGTAGCGGCATGTGACTGCCATTGGCTGAGGACAGTTCTGGAGACCCTGCTGACTCTGGCCGTGGCTGTGGCTCCAAGGATGGCAGGGAGCCCTGCTGGCCGGGCAGGCCCTGGGACAGGGACAAAGGTGGCACCTGAGCACTGGACGAGCAGCTGTGCAGCCCAGCCTTGGCCCAGAGGTGTGAGCGGAGACCTCTGCTGGTGCAGGGCTGGTGACCACAGCAGCCAGGACAGATGCAGCCTGAGTCCTCCATCCCTACCCCTGTGCCCCAGCCCCCAGCTGGCAGAAGACGCAAGGCTAAGGCAGTTAGTGGCTTCTGGGGCTGCTCTGTGGGGTGAGGGCACCCACCACTGTCTAGGGTGACACATGCAGACACTGCCATCCCAGGCCAGCACTGCCACCAGCTGGGGGTGTCCAGGGTCAGTGTCCCTGACATGTGGGTGCCCGGGGGCTGCACCTGTCCTTCTATGTTGGGCTGGGAGGAAGCCCTGGCTCTGAGCGCTCATCAGAGGCAGGGTCGGGGGCACAGGGGAAGGATGGGGCACCCCATCATGGTCCATGGAGAGAGGGACGGGTCTGGTGGGCGAGGTCAGCAGGAGGACCAGGCTCCCAGGACGTCGGGAGGGGCAGGACAGGGACATCTCCCAAGCCTCCCACCTCCTCGCTCTCCTCTCCATGCTCCTGTTTGATGCTCAAGGAAAAAATGCAGGGCCGCGTGCCTCTGCTGTGTGTGCACGTGTGTGCAGGCCACACGTGCAGGCCGGGGACTGGGACACCATGTATGGAGCATGTGTGTGCTCTGTGAAGGCATCTTGCTCAGCAGGAGCCAGGCAGCCACCTGGGCCAGCACAGGGTGGCCCCCAGGCCACAGGACTGTCCCTGGATCTCCTCTGTCAGGCCCAGAACCTGAGCACCACACCCGGCGCCCGCCGGTGGTCTCCCATGACCATGCGGGGGCTCACATCACCACATGCCTTTGTTTCTGTGGAATTGGGAGTTGGGCCCAGGGCCTTCTCACTAAGCCACTTACCAGCCCTTTTTAGCTTTTGGTTTGAGATGGGGACCCACTAAGTTGCCCAGGCTGGGCTGGGCAGGAGCTCATAACCCTCCTGCCTCAGCATGCCCACCGTGCCTGCTTCTGACTGCCTCTTTCCTTGCCCCTCAGGGTACCAGCGTCAGGTTGGTGCCATCCTGCAGTGCCCACCTGAGGGAGGGGCAGCAGGCTGACCTGCACCCGGCCAGTGGGCTCCGCCCCTGGGTCCAGCGCTCACCAGGCTCTGCTCTTCTCTAACCCACGGCTGGGATGCGGAGCCGGGACGTGGGGGCAGGGAGCAGGCCTCACCCCTCGGGTCTCGCTGCCCACTCTCCGCAGGAACTGCCAGGCCTCATGCTAGCGCCCACTGGGTGCCTACGTGCCCAAGCGTGCAGGTCACAGTCTGTCTACAGTCAGCCTAGGGGAGACCCTTAGGCCCCGCAGCACTGCAGGTGCCCACAGATCCACGTGCTGTGGATGGGCAGAGGTCCAGTGCACCCTCGCTAGCGTTGGGGGCTGTACCACTGGATATGGCTCCGGGGCAGAGGGCAACAGTGAGGCCATGATGTGTCCCGCTTCTTGCTGGTCTCTGACAGTGTCCTGGGTGACAGCGAGCCCTGAGGAGCAGAAGCCACGTGGCAGAGGCCACAGAGCTGGCAGTGGGGGCGCGCACCCGCCTGCCCTGGGTGATGTGGGCCCTGGTCCCACACTTGCCTCTCGCTTCTGGGACACCACAGACATGTTGTCTGTGTGCATCTCCCATGCCCAGGGCATCCGAGGGGCTCCAAGTGCCTGAGGGCAGCCGTGCGAGATGGGCACAGGCCAGACGGTCCCAACGGCCTGTGTCCCACCTGAGGTTACTCCATTGGCGATGCCAGCCAAGGGCAGAGGGCTGGGGCCTGCTCAGCTAGTGTCCAGGAGCCCGGGTGGTGCTGAGAGGACACTGGTGCGCCTGCCGGCCAGGCCCACATGACTAATCTCCTGGGGGTGCCGTGCGCCCGCACCATCTGCTCACCTGTGCGCCTGCACACCTCAGCTCTGGGTGGCTCACCGGGCAGCTGAGAGGACACCGTGACAATGCAGAGAAGGTAGAATTCCAGGCCGGGCCAGAGCCACTGCCTTGAAAGCCTTCTGCGCACACCCAGGCGCAGCCCCTTGGCCCCTGCCCTGTGTCCATTGAGCTTCCTCTGGGAGTGTCGGGAGGTGCCTGGGCTGGACGGTCTGCTCAGCTGTGGGCCTGTCCCTGGTGCCCGGCAGCCCAGCAGCCTTGAAGCCCAGTCTCACGGGTGACCCAATGGTAGCACTGACTCCAAGAGGCGGGCAGGAAACACGCACGGACTCAGGTTACGGAGGTGGTGGTTATTATTCCAAGTCCTGGCCACAGCAAGTGGGAAGCCAGTGCCCAGGGCAGGGGAGAAGGCACAGATGGTGCTGGTAGTGGGCACACAGGGGACCCCAGTCCAGCGGATCCCGTCAGTCTCCTTGTGGCTGTTGTCCCCAGCAGTGGCCGATGGTGCCCAGGTGCCCAGAGGCTCTCTCTGCCTGCCAGCCCGGGCCAGGCCATCCCGAAGGGCTCGAGACAGCTTTGGGGAGCCCACGGTCGCCGGGCCACCCTTCTAGTGGCTGTTAGCTTGCTGCTGCCGCAGGGCCTGCAGGAAAACCCCCTTCACCTGGGCCAGCGTCTCACGGTACTCGCGAAAGTCCTCCTCCTTGCCCCTGAGGGCGCTGCCCAGCGCGGCACGCAGCAGCTCGTTCTCCTCCACCTGCACGGCCAGCCTGGCGTAGAACAGGGCGCTGAGCACCTGGTCAGGCATCCCTGACCCCTACTCAGCACCCCCACCCCAGCCAGGAGGGCTCTGCTAAGTGGGAGAGTGGGTTTAGCCTCCCATGACCGACTCAGGACTACTGTCCTGCAGGCTGGCCCCTGAGCTGCAGGCCTAGAGCCGGACACAGCAGGAGCCATCTGAGGCAGACAGGATTCCCATGCCCTGAAGCACCCGCACCCAGACAGAATTCCACCCTGCCAGGAAGCCGGGGCCGGGGCACCTGCAAGTCAGCTCCTCTACCCTGGATTCCACAGGCAGCTGGGCAGAGGATGGGGCCTTCTTCTCGCTCCCTGTCAGGTTATTCCTGGTGCTAGAGGCAGGCAGACCTATGGGGCGGCAGCAGCCACTTTGTGTGATGAGGTGCAGCCTGTGCTAGCACCCCGTTTTCCCACTTGGTGAAACACTTTCTGCCTCCTTCAGTTGAAGATAAGGCCCCTCCCTCCAGGAGCCTCCCTGATTGCTCTCCCACCCTGCCTGGCCTTGGTGGCCAGGAGAGCCCCACTTCTGCTCTTGTCCAGCCAAGGTGGCTCTTCCCCTTAGTACCCCACCCCCACGCCTCCCATGTAAAGAGAAGCTGGCAGGCCTCATGGTCTCACCCACAGGGACCTTAGGCTGGTCTGCTTCTGATGTCCCTAAATGGCCAAGGGCCTGGAGGAGCAGGACAGGCTGGGGACAGTAAAGAACTGCCCAGTCCCACCTGGCATCTCCTGCCAGGCTCTGGCACCAATGCCCTGGCTCACCAGGGGCCCTAGTTGCTGCGGAGCTGCAGCCCACAGGTGGCGGGGTGAGGAGCGGATTTGTACCCCTTCCTGCTATGGACTGGAGCTCAGCACCACCCTGGGCCCTGGGGCAGGAGCTGCGTGTCCAGGGGCAGTGCCCAGTCTGGGGGCCACCAAGCCAGCTGCCCCAGGCTCAGCCACTGCGACTTGAAGCACACGGGGCACAGGGCCAAGGCCTGAGCTGGGCCCCAGGGTGGAGGCCAGGGCACCCTGCTGAGAGCTCACAGCCCGCCCTGCCTCCCATCCACACTGTGCTGGCCACAGCCCTACCTGCTCTGCCCCGGGCTGCACCCCTGCCAGGCTCCAGCCGCGCCTTCCCGAGTTGCCGCTCCAGTACTGCAGAGCGCTGCCGCGCTGCCCGCAGCTCCCTCTCAACCTCCAGGAGCTTGGTGCTGCCGTCCTCCACCCTGGACACAGAGAGACGCTGGGCCATGGGTAGGGCGCCTGCCCTTCTGGCTGAGCCCTGGGGAGCTCACGCCAGGCCTGGGCCTGACCCTGACCCTGCCACTCCCAATTCCTGCTCCCCGAAGAAGCTGCCCCTGGCTCTTGTAGCTGGTTCTACAGATGTTCATGGCCACATTTGTCCTGTTTAGGTTTAAATAAAATCATTTAACTTCCTGTCACTCATAATTTCTCCAAAGCTTTCTTCCCTCACCAAACCCCTTCCCATGCTGGCCTCACTGGCAGCAGCAGGTGGATTTTTTTCCAGTGTCGTTACAACAAATCAGTGCAAAAATCACAGCCAAAGACAACACATCTGCCAGGCCCTGCGATGCACACCAGTAGTGCCAGCTGTTTAGAAGGCTGATGCAGGAGGATTGCAAGTTCAAGGCCAGCCAGGCAACTTAGCGAGATTGCTCTCAAAATAAAAATGAAAAGGGCCAGAGGCGCAGCTCCTAGGATGTGCAGCTGTCTCACATGTGCAAAGGCCTGTGTTGGATCCCCACAAATCACAAAGGTGTCGCCTTGCCAGTCTGTGGATACAGGTCAGCAGGCTCAGCTGCTGCTCTGCTCCGGCTGCCAGTCAGACAAGCTCAGGTCTCGCTGCTGCCGGGCTCCATCTGGAGGTGCTGGGGATCTGCTCCAAGCCCCTCTGGGCGCTGGCAGAATCCAGTGCAGGTCGATGGACGGCCAAGCACCTGCTCCTCTGGTACCTCCTCAGCACTCGCTGCCCCTGGACTCTAAAGCCGGCCTGGCCTCTCTGCCTCACCTGGTGCAGCGTCTCTGGTGAGCCTGCTTTCCCAGGATTAATGTGATTACACTGGCCCCGGTAATCCCCGACAGCCCCCCTCCTGTAGGTCCAACATGATGGTACCATCTGCCGAGGCCTCTGCCACATGACACAAAGGGTTACTGGTGTCATGGTGGGGGGAGGGGGCACCAGAGTCCTGTCCACGCGGGGTGCACTTGGGGTCAGATTAGGCAGAACCCAGCCACGTGGTGCACAGACAACAGCCCTGCCTTGCTCACTGGATTGCTTTTCCTGGAGTTGGGGGGTGCCTACACTCATGCCGTCTCCTGGGTGCCTGTCACACATCACAGCCGTGACAGCCTGGTTATGCGGCTGCCTCATGGGACAGAGTTGCTGATCCCACACCTGGGCTCAGGTGTGGCCTCTGAGGACACAGTTGCCGACCTCACCAGCGCCGGGGCTCAGGTGTGGCCTCCGATCACCCTGAAGGCTCTGGCCTGGACTCCCTGAGGTCTAGCTCATGCCAAGGGTCACATGTGCATCCACTCATCAGCGGCGTGGCAGCCTGGAAAGTTCATGTTGGGGATGTATCCCTCCCAGTGGGAGGAAGGTCCCAGGGACTGGACGCCCGCGATCGGGGCAGGCCACGCACTGCCCAGTGTGCAGCCCAGCAGACTTAAGCATGCCTCTTCATCTTTTGGGCACAAAGGCAAGAGCCCAAGTGGAGCTGCAGGGGTATCAATGGGTCAGGACAAAGTGCTGGCGACTCCGGAGTATGACAGAGCTGTGCTCCCAGCACAAGGGCCACCAGGCTCGTGCCCACAGGTAGCTATTCAATTAATGACAAACAAAATGTAAAATCGGTCTCTAAGCCCCACTAGGCACTGTCAAGTGTTCTAAAGCCCCATGTGGCTGGCAGCTGCTGCTTGGGCCAGAGCACATCCGGGGCTGTCTCACTGCTTGGCACTTTCCATCAGGCCGAGAAGCTGCCGCTGCTGGAATGGAGGAAGGGCCACATGAGCTTGTTGGTCGCCGGGCCCCAGGGCTGGTAGGAGAAGCCAGGCATGGAGAATGCCACTGTGTAAAAGGGTCACACCTCAGCCAGGTGCTGCCCGCATCATGAGCTGGAGGGGCCAGGCCCAGGCGTGGAAGCCGGCCGGCCAGCCAGGTGTCAGCTGGTGCTCAGGAGAGGGCAGGATTGCCACCCTTCGCCTCCACGGAGCTCCTGCTCAGGGCATGTTCTGCTGTCACCCTGAGTGACCTCTCCAGTGCCTCATGTGATGCTGCCTCAGACCGAGGCCAGGGAGGCCACCCTACCCACCCTGCTTCACCTCCCCACTCACTCATTCATTCATCAGGAACCCCAGCCCTGGCCGGGCATGGTCCTGGGTGCCCACCCAGCCGAGGAGGGCCTTGGAGGGCACTGTGACCTTCCCCACGTGCTGAAGAAGCATGACAAAACCTCTGGCTGCTCCTCCTGTTTAAAACTCAAACTAAAATGAGAAGAGAAGGGAAGGGGCATCCTAACACAATGAAGGACTTTAAAATTATGATCACTCATCAACAGAGGACCTTAATCAGCAGAGTCATCCCTAAAGGTTCCCCGGAACCACAAAAAGAGTTTGTATTGACAAGAAGAGGAGGTCTGTGCCATCTTACTCAGTGAAATAAGCAGCAGAAGTCTGTGTATAATGTGCAATCTAATTAAAAAATTCCTAACAAATAAAAAATTTAGAAATAAATATAAGGCTGCATAATTCTGTGGCAGGGCTGGGCACGGATGGAAGCTCAGTGGAGCTGCAGCCACTCCTGGAGGTGCTGTGGTCAGGCCTGTGACCAGCCCGATGTCACACTCCATGCACACGGAGGAGGCGGGGCGGGGGAGGAGGCACACGTGCGCAAAGCGCCCAGCACATCGTGAGTCCCACAGAATTCAGAAGCAGCCACAACCCACTGTGCCCCAGGGCGGGCCTCTGCCCACCCCGCCTTCCCTCCCAAACTCGCGCTGCCCCAATGGCAGCAGCTTTGTGTGTGGTTCTCGTGTCCCAGCTCTGCCTGCCCCAGGAAATCCCACACGGCGGGCACCATACTCGTGCACGTTCTGCTGTTTGGGGGACTGTGACTGTGACACGTAGGCGGCCCCCGCTCAGCACCTAGGTTAGCACAAAGGATGCAGGGTCTGTGCAAGGACAGACACACAGGCGTGTACACACACTACACACAAAACACAGGCCACGCTTTGTAAGTCAGGGAAAGCTCGCACGATTCTAAGTCATGGGCAGGTAGTGAACAGGGACGAGCACACAGCTCTGCTGTTGGTCCCCTCAGAGCCCAAGCCCACCCGAGAGAGCTCCTTCACTGCCTGGCCAAAGTGGAAGGCTGCTCACGCGGGGCGTGTGCGCCACGGACAGCACTGAAGCCTCCCGCGACGGGAGGAACGCAAATTCCACTCACCTCAGAAGGGAAGTTTCCCACAGTCTGTCAACTTGTTTTTCCTTTCGGCACTGGGAATCGAACCCACGGACTTTGCACTGAGCTACATCTCCAGCCCCTTTTTATTTTTTGAGACAGGGCCTCCATAAGCCACTACACTGCCCAGGCTGGGCTTGAACGTGCGATCCTCCCGTCTCAGCCTCCTCCAGTGCTGGGGTCGGGTGTGCGCCGCCACGCTCAGCTCACTTGTGTCTTACACGTGCATATTCTGAGTTCCGCTCTTGCGAGTCTGTGATACAGATACACCCTCACGGAAGTGTGGGCGTGTTCACTGTCGAGTTCACTTTTCAAGGATGTATATGTCACGTGTACACAGGGATATATACATGTACGTGTATGTGCACATTACTAGATGTGCAAAGAAAAGTGTTCACAGTTCCAGCAGTGCCTGCCACAACCGCCCTCAGGCCTGTTCTGTAAGCTGCTTCCTCACATAAAGCTGGAGAGGTGGCGCACGCCTGCAGTCCAGTGCTGGGGAGGCTGAGGCAGGAGCACCACAGCCAGGTTCGAGCCCAGGCTGGGCTCATACACAGTGAGTTCAAGGGCAGCCTGGATGACACCGTGAGACCCTGTCTCACCACCCCCCAAAAGCAGAAAAACAAATGGCACGAGGAGTTCACTCAGCAGCGAGCACAGTCCACTAGCAGACCCCTCAGGACCCTGGGGAATGGGGTGGCAGGGCGGCCCTACAAGGGTCAAGGAAGTCCTGGGCTACTGTGAAAGAAAGGTGAGGCCTCCCCTGCTTTCCTGGCAGTGGGGTGCTAGGCAGGCGCCCTACCGTGGAACTGGGCACCAGCCCAGAGGCGCCGTGAGCAGGAGGAGCAGGATGTACAGAAGGGTGCCTGCGCAGAGGTCCGGTTAGGCTACCAGGTTTCATGGTGGCTGAGGTGCAGCAGGACAGACGTGGTGAGCTGAGAGGTGGGTTTGAAGAAAGTTCTCAGAATTCAGCCCCAAACATCCAGAAGGGTTGCGAGCTGAAGAGGCCGCTGAGGAAGAGAAGCGTGTGGTGGGGAGGACAGGGAGAGCAGGGCAAAGCGCACACGGGGCCGCAGACAGTGTGTGGAGGAAGGGGTCCGGCTCTCTCAGTGTGCATGTGTGCACATGCGTGTGTGTGTGTGTGTGAGCACACGTGTGCACATGTGCGCGCATGCACGTGTGCCTGGACACAGCAGTGAAGAGCCAAAATATCAAAGACAGAGAGTTTCCAAAAGGCCTGCAGAGAGAGGACAAGCCTACACGGCAGTACGCTGACAGTAGACTTCTTAGCAATGGCACATGCCAAGAGGGGGACAGTGGCCGCCCAACGCCCAGAAAAGACCCGTGCAGAACAGTATCCAAATGCCACTTAAAATTTTCATTCAGGAGAAAACCATAATGAAGACAATTAAAACTAAATGAAAGCTCGGCAGGCTCACACCATTGCTGACCCCCAGAGGCTCCCTGGCGAGAAGCAGACGGGCCCAGCCCTCCTGGGAGGCCGGGAGTGGAGGACCGCAAGCTTGAGCTCAAGCGGGAGGAACTTAGTCACCTAGCAAGAGCCCAGCTTCCTAAAAGGGGGTGGGGAGGTGGGATGTGGCCTAGGATCCATCCCCAGTGCCAAGAAGAAGGGTGAGGCACAGGAAGAGAGAGGAGGCAGGGGCAGACAAAGACCCTGGCAAAAGGGAAGGAACACTGACTTCAACCCTGAGGCTAATCTGGAGGGTTTCCTTTTAGGTGGCTTGAAGAAAGAAACACACACACACACACACACACACACACACACACACACACACAAAGTCAAAGAAATAGTAACATGAGCGTTAACAGTGGAGAAATTGATGCAACACCTCCTTTATTCTAGCGCTCAGAGTGACAGTGAAGAAGCCCAGTGACTTCGGCCCTGCTGGCCGAGCTTTCTGCCAACGGTTGAGGGTGGCACTAGGGGACCAGAGAGAGGACAAGTGGCTTCCCGGCTCTCATGGGTGGAAGGGAAATAAAACTTATCCATCCAGTATCAGGGAGAGAAAGGAGAAAGAGGAGCAGGGGAAACCGAAGCAATCAGAAAATATGAATTAAGGAGGTCAAGCATGACGATGTGAGAACCAGCCAAATGCTTGGTGTGAGCACAGAAATTCCCGCTCTGAATTTGAACACAGCCAGTCACGCACTTTTAACGAAACAGCCATATTCAGCTGCTCTGGCCTGGCCATGACCTGTGCCAGTCCCTCCACGTGTCAGCTGAGAAATGGGTGAAATCCAAGAAACAGCCTGCCCCGGGCCTGAGGACAAGGGGCACTGGAGGCGAGTGCAAGAAGGAGACGGGAGGATGCGGGCTCTGCTCCCTTCAGCCAGCTCCCAGGACAGAGCTGGGGCGGGAAGAGGGGCAAAGGGGAGGAGCAGGGCAGAGAGAGAGACCAAGGCCAGGTCAGGCCAAGGACAGCCGGGCTCACAGTGGGAGTGCCCTGGACCAACCCAGCTGGGGGTCTGAGTGCAGAGGCTGAGAAAGCCTGGGAGACAGCAGGGCAGGGCTCAGGGAGGCATGGCTGCCTGTCCTGGCCGGCAGCCCGGGACACTGGCAGAGCCCTGACGCGGAGCAGAAGGAGCCACAGATGCTGACGGGGTGGCCGGCGTGTGCTCTGAGGGTGACTGTGACCTCAGACCCCGTCTGTATGGGTGACTCATCCCAGAACAGAGAGGCCCAGGAGGGGGCCAGCACTGTGTGGCGCAGAATAACCAGTAAGCCCACAGAACAGAGCAAGAATGCACCACTGCAGTGAGGCCGCCGAGCTGGGGATGTTTGTTATACAGCTGCAGATAGCTGCGTCAGGCCTCAAGCACAGGCCTGAGGAACAGGACAGAGAGTGGGACTGAGGATGAATCTCCACCTGACAGACCAGAGACCGGCACCACCCACTAGCCTCCAATCACAGGACAAGGGTCATGTCTCTTCTGTGAGCCTGCCACGCCTGAAGTTCCCATCTTCACGTGCAGGGGACTGAACGGCAACGCAAGCTCTTCCCCCTACTCTGAAGCACTTGCTGGTGATGGCCGCCCCTGCCCGAGTCCTGTGAGTGCCTCCCGTGGGTGGGCCTGGGAGCCACCCTGCCCGCAAACCACGGCACACTCACGGGAAGCCCACCAACCCACGTCCCACGGCCTGGGAAGGAGGGCCCAGGGCTCTGGCCACCCATGTTTTCGGTGCACCTTGGAGTTTCCAGCCTGGCCAAGACATGACACAGCAGGAGACGGAGACAGTGGTGACCTTTGCGGTTCAGTGTGGTGTGACCAAGGCAGGGTGAGCATTGGCCTGGGCACCTGCGGTCCCTGCCACGGGCCACTCAAGCAAGCACTATTTATTCATGTGAAGGCTGCCAAAAGCCATTGGAGGATTCTGGATTTCCTGTCCACGGTGTTCCCAGAGCGGTCTCTGTCCCCACAGCTACCAGCCCAGCCTAGCCTCTTGCCACCAGGCCTCCCAGGACTGCTCCAAAGCAGGACTCCAGGCTAGGACAGGGCTACAGACAGACACCGCAGCGTGCCGGCAGGGCCCAAGGCTGTGGGGCTTCTGGGGGGCCCAAGGCTGGAGCTGGAGCTGCCCTGGACCAGTGAAGGGTCTGGGCTGGGGGTGTCCTCTCCTGTACTCCCGGGCCAGGCATTACCTTTTCTGCAGCACAGTGACAAACTCAGCGAGCCGGTCCCGCTCCACCTCGGTGGCCTGCCATAGAGCCTTGGTCTCTGCCACCTGAGCCTGCCAGCCTTCCTGCTCCATTGGGTCTGAGAACCTAGGCCAGGGTGGAGGGCGGAGGGCAGAGGTCATCGAGGCCAGAAGAGACACACTCACGCCTGGGACAGTGGCAGGGCAGGAAGGACACCTGGGCTCAGGACGACAGTCAGAGAGGAGGGGCCCCGCCAGGCCTTGCCAAGTCGTCATGGTGGCGGGAGTGCCGTGGTCTGCATGGTCCCCACAGGTCTAGGGTCCAGCCAGCTGCAGCAGATGCTGGCTCCCACGCTGGGGCACAGTGCTGAGGCAGCTCCTGGGGCCTGGCTGTCTTGCCCATGGCCAGTGTTGGCCTTAGGTCTGCGCCCAGCCCATCACTCCCTCCTCACTCACTCCAAGCCCCATTCTCCTCCTTGTGGGTGGCAGGGGCCAGGATGAAAGGGACCCCACCCTGACACCCTGAGTCCACATGTGACCCTGGGCTGCTGCTCAGCAAGGTTGGACATACAACCCGGGCAGGGCCTCCCTTTGGGTGGCCCTGGGTCCCACTCAGCAGAGGCGGTGAGGGTCATGGTCTGCAGGCCTGCTCCCTCTGAGCACTCAGTGGGCTTGCAGGGTCCAGTGGCCCTGGCCCTGGGTAGTGCAGCTAGCACCGTGGGCCACCTCCTGTCCCAGCCTGTGAACCAGAGCCTGCACCCAAGCCAGGCTATGCAGTCACAGCGTGGACAGCTGTCCCCTCCACAGCACCAGCAGGGGCCAAGGAGCAGAGGAAGGGGCTGTCCCTCTATTCACTCCGCACCTTGAAGAGTATGCACAAGCCATGCCAGTGACCAGCCCAGCCCAGGACACTGCCTGTCCCTGGGGGCAGGGGCCACGAGCTCAGCAGGCAGGGCCTGTATTGGGGCTGCCCAGAGAGGGACCCAACTTGCCTGGAGCCAGAGTGAGACTGGAGGGGGATGGGGCCCACTCACAGCCTTGCTGGGCCCAGGGGACCTGCCCAAGGACTGAGTCTGCTGACACAGAAGCAGGGCTCCAGTGGGCTGCGACAGGACAAAGCCACCGTTGTCTGTGAGCTGGCAGCCAGGACAAAGCCCTCGTTCAAGCCGCAGGCTGATTCTACCAACAAAAGGAAGCTGAGACACAGGACACCGGTGGCTTAGGGCAGGAGCCACTGGACCCAGCGCCCCAGAGACCAAGCATTCTAGGCTTGGAAGGTCTGCTGCTGGGTTGCGCCTGCCCCTGGCAGCAGGAGGTAGCAGGGCAAGGCCTGGGCCACAGCTCTGAGGCCTCGCGCCTCAGCTCCTCTGATTCTTCTCCTCATGAGATGGGGGCCCTGGCTGAGCCGGAATTCAGGGTTCGTACCTGGGTGTGGTCCCCTGGGGGGCAGACAGAGATGGCCTCGTGAGTGCGGACTCCACCAGTGTGTGGCCCAGGCTGCTCACGGCGCTGTGGGTGGCCAGAGGGACATTAGCAGTGGAGGCACCCAGCGTGGGCCTCCTCACAAAGTGTTGGGGCCCGGCTCAAAGGGGGCATCACAGCGAGGCCTGTCCCCACGGCTGGAGCCTGTTCACATGCTGGGGGCACCCCTCAGCTGTGGCTTCCCAGGCGGGGGGTGGGCTTGCTTGCTAATATCGGAGGCATGCTCACCGAGAGGATCCCAGCTGGCTGGCGTGCTTGCCTGAGGAGCCCGGGGACCTGGCCGAGCCAGGGCGCAAGTGCTGGACCTCAGGCCCAGAGGGCCCGGTGCTGGCTCCTTTGTCCTGGAGGTACTGTGGGGACAGACGCAGGCTCCATTTCAGGCTCTGGCACAGAGGCCTTGGCCGGGCTCCGGGCCCTGTGGGACATGAGCGCAGCTCCTCTTCCTTGACAGTGAGGCCTGTGTGGGGAGGCACAGCCTGCATGACAATGACAGCCCACAGTGCCTCTCTTCAGAAAGCTGGGCACAGGTGTGAGGCTGTGGACCGAGCCAGGTCAGGCTCTGACGTCTGCACAGGGACTCAGGCTGGCTGCTGCTGCTGGTCAGGGCCCCCCCCTTTCCTTCCCCAGACACCTCAGGGGACCCTCAGAGGAGGTCAGGGGACCTCATGCTCTACCCATTGAGGAGGGCACAGCTGGCACGGGCCCCCAGCAGCTGTCATGAGCCCCTCCCCAGCCGGTCTGAGGAAACAGACCAACTTGTCTGGCTGGTGACCTGCAGGGGACCTGTCCTTCCTGACAGTGCGAGGAGAGGATGCTGGGCTGTCCGGTGCCCCTTGCCCCACGCCGTGCCCTCTCACCTGCATGCCGAGCTGCCTGATCTCCAGCTCCAGCTGCTGCACCTTGGCCTCCCGCTCGGCCACCATGGCCTGCAGCTGGGCTACCAGGCTGCTGCTCCTCTGGGCCTCGCTGTGGGCCTTCTGGTCCTGGCAGCGCTGGGACGCGTGCATCTTCTCCTCCTGCAGGCTCAGGCTCCTCAGTGTCTCCTGAAGCTGCTTCAGCTGCTCCTGGGGGCCAGGCCAGCTAGCGGGGTCAGTCCTGGCTGCTCAAAGTGACCTCTGTCCCTTCCCTGGGCCACAAGAACCTGACAGTGGCACAGCACACCACAGCCCGCTGGGAACTCAGGCCAGGGGGACAGGGGCAGGAGCGTGAGTGCTCTTCACCGGTGGGCCAGAGCGGGGGTAAAAGCAGGCCCATCCCACCTTGCTGGAGGCTGCCCTTGGAGGAAGAGCCCTGACCCCTGCTCGGAGCTCTTGGCACCCGCCTGATGCCCATGCCCTGGAAATGCCCCATGAAGACTCCTGGGCAGCAGCTGCCCACAGCAGGACCACAGCAAGAGCAATATAGCCTCTCAGAAGGGTGGAGGAGTGGAGAACAGGGAACAGGGCTAGTTCGCACATGGGGACTCGAGGGGAGGTTAACCCCAGCCCGGACGGACCTCACTACAGAGACTGGCTGCTGAGCTCAGGAAGGGGCAGTGCCTGAGCTGGGCTTAACCAGTCAGGGAGGACAGAGGTAGACTCCAACCTGGGTTCCATGCCAACTAGGGATGAGCCCTGGGGCAGGTGGGTACTAGCTGGGATTCAGGCCCTAAACCCTGGGGGCCTCAGGTGCCACAGGGAGGCCCAGGCCATGGGTCAGCACCACAGTGCGGCCTCACTCATTGAGGGCAGCCTGATGGTCAGGAGTCCCCAGTCAGAGCTGTTATATAACCGGGCAGAGGAGACCCTGACCCAGGCCTCTGACACAGTCTTGGAATGAACAGCAGACAGGCATGGCCCCATGGCCCTTGGCATCTGTCTTGCTAGAGGAGGAACCCCAGCCCGGCCCACCTCACCCCTCTAGCCTTTGTCCTCTGCACAGGTCCCCAGGCCAGGGCTCATGCTCTGTCTACACAGGCATTCTGGGCCCAGGCTGTCGTGGCCCGGCAGGTGTGGGCTCTGGGGCGAGGGTGCCTACCATGAGGGCGTCAACGAGCTCGTCGTCATGCCTGCCCTTCTCTGCCAGGGTCCCCATCTGGCCCCGCAGTGTCTTCACCTCGCTGGACAGGACCTTATTCCGGGAGCGCACACCTTCAAACTTCCTCCGCAGCCCCTCCAGCTCGCCCTGGAGGGCATCGCGCTCGCCCAAGAGCTTCTGTGTCGGGAAGCAGGTGGCTCAGTCCTGGCTCCCACCCGGCACCCTGGCTAGGGCACCGGGAGACCCTTGTTTCCAAGAAGCAGAGCTCCTAGCAGGAGCACAGGTGATAGGTGACATCCCAATGCGTCAAGTGCAGGCTGACAAGAGGGACAGGGGACAGGAGGTGTGTGGCAGAGAGCGCAGGGGAGGAGGGAACACAGGCCATGGTGGGGCAGTGTGTTGGTGCCCGGGAAGGCAGGACCCAGGTACAAGCCAAGAGCCCTAGCTGCTCTGATCCGATGCCCAGTGCCCCAATCATGGGAGATGTGGCCCCTGCTCTGTCCCAGAGGGGACAGGCTGGTGGGACACAGCTCTGGCCCTGCTGCTGGGGCACAGGTCCTGCTGTGTGAGTGGATCTCCCACTCTGCCTTCTCTGCAGGTTCCGCGCCTGGAACCCCACCATTCGACATCTCTACAGGGCTCTCTGCTACCTACCCTCAGTCACGGAGCCACTTGGGCTCCATCCTGCGCCACTTCAGTCCCCACCACCTGCAGGTCCTTGTCCCCGGTTATGTGGACACCCCTGCCTCCCCTCCCCTGGCCACATGACTTCTCCAAGGTTCCCTGGGTGAACATAACCCAGCTACTCAAAACCCTTGGGATTCTCCACCGCCTTCCAGATGGGGGCTGGAGCCCAGGCCTGAAGACCTGTCCCTGTCTCCGCACAGCCTAGTGGTCTGGAATGCTGGGGGGTGCAGTGTGGGGAGGTCCTGGGAGCCGGCACAAGGTCTTCCTGGACCTCACATCCTGCTGAGAAGCAAAGGCCTGGGTGCCAAGAAGCCCAGCTGGGCTGTCAAGGGCCCTGCCCCAAGGCGGCTGGCACCGCCACACCCTCTCCTATACTGCAGTGGCCCCACCCCCCACGCTCGCCCATGCTAGGAGGCTGCTGTGCAGCTTGGCCCTGGGCCCCGTGGTCAGCTTGGAGGGTGAACTTGGGAGCTCATCAGAAGCACCGTAGGACTGGGCAGGAGGGTGGGGTCCTCTGGGAGAGTGGGCAAGCCAGACCTAAGAAAGACCCCAAGTCTCCAGCCGGCCATGCCCAGAGCGAGGGCACCAGAGCAGGGCCCCCAGCTCCGTCTGCGGCTTACACGGGGCAGAGCCCTCTCACAGGGCAGCACGACCCTCCACCCTGCCCTCTCTATCCCCGCCCCACCCGCCTGCCTCCCTCCCCACCACAGGGGACTTCAGCCCCAGGCATCTCCCGCTCCCCACACCACCAGGCCCTCCCGACCCAGTCTTTACCTCCCAGCCTTCCTGCCTTTCCCTTTCCAGGCTGCGGATCCTCTGCATGTTCCTCTCCTTTGGTGACAGCTTCCTGGGGTCTGGGTGGACAGACAGCTCGTCACAGGCTGTCCCCGCAGACCTGCTCCGGGACTGTCCCAACTGCTTCTCAAGCTCCCGGACCTGAGGGCAGTAAAACTCCTCATTCTACCTGGAGCTGGTATCATAGACACCACGATTCAGGGAAACAGGAGACCCTGCTGGGACTGAGGACGGAGCCACTGCCCAGAGGGCTGTGGGAGCCCCAGCAGGGGCCCAGGTGGGAGGACCTGCGCTGGCCTCTTGAGCAGAGCAGGTGAGGACCAGGGCCAGGGCCAGGGAGACAGTTCCGCGGCATAAGCACCTGCCTGACAGGCACAAGGCCCCAAGGTTTGATCCCTGGTACAAAAAAAAGAAAAAGCAGGTGAGGGCCAGAGAGGCTTAGTGTAGACAAGAGACTCGGCCCCCATTGCTAGGACCCAGAAGCAGATGGGCGGCCCCGGGTCTCAGGACAGGAGCTCAGGAAGGGACCGCTGAGGACAGAGGCTCCTGAGAGCGGGTTCCGGCAGGAGCTGCTCAGAGCCTGGCTGCCGAATGACTGCACAGGCCACTTCACCCCTGCCCGCATCTCAGCTCCCTCAACCCAAAATACGCCTCAGGAGAAACACTGCAGTGTTGTAAAGAACCTTCAGTGTCCCGAACACGCCTGACGTGAAGTCCACCAAGACTTCTTGCAGTGGTAAATCTCGGGGTCCCCGGGGTGACTTTTAGGATGAGGCAACTTTGAGAAACCCCAAGGGAGTCCAGGTCAAGCCCTCATGTGGAGCCTGGCACATGAGCGCTCACGGTGAGTGGTTGTCACCCCATGGAACGAAAGCCTTGTCACACCGGGGCTAGCAGCGAGCTCCTGGGTCCTTCCTATCTGCCTCCCCTGTGCACACACCCAGAGCTGCAGCTTGCACGAAGTTCTACTGGAAGCAAAGTTGCAGGCAGAACACATTCCATCTGGAGACTAAGTTTCTAGGGAAGGAGGCAGATTTACCAGGATCTCTGGGAAGAGCCAGAGCAGGCCCGTGATGCTGACTCGGGGCCCTGCTCGGTGCTCGAAGCCCAGGACTGCTTTAAAGCTGTAATATACAGCTTGACAGCAACAAGAACTGAGGTGGGCGGCGCTCATGGTGGCCAGACACTGCGAGCGTTATTCCATTTACTCCCTAACAACCCCGCAGGGAAGGCATCATTCACCTTTACAGGTGAGGAGACTGAGGCTCAGAGGGGAGGAGATTCGGCAATGTCACAGACTTGTCAGAGCAGTGACGGAGGGGGAAGGCCTCGCACTGATCACCAACTACCGTTGTCTGAAAGCCACCAGGACACGAGGGATGACGTCCTGGGCGGCAATGGCGATGTGCCTGGTAGTGGAAATCACACACCTCGCGCAAGAAGGGGAGAGGCCAGCAGCTGCATTGTGGTTTGTGTCTGGTTGCCCCCCAAAGCCTCACGCAGTCATGGCGCGGACTTCCAGAGTTCATGACTAACTCATGATAGCTGGGCTTATGGGTGTGAGTGCTCCGCCCAGCCTGGGGCGCCCAGCCTGAAGGCAACAGGGGGACACACTTCTCTGCAGCCACTGTTGCTGCTGCTTCTCAATTTCGCTCTTGCTCTTTGCCGGCGCCATGAAAGGCTGCCCCTGGCCATGTGCCGCTCGGCCTTGCAGCCAGCTGAGCATGGACTGAGACCTCCAGCAACTGGGAGCCAAATAAACCTTTCCTTCCCCAGTTGTAAGTGTCGGGTATTTGTCCCAGCAGCGAGAGAAGAGTGACCGAGACAGGCCGCCTCTACTGCGCTCGCTCTAGCGGGGCACTTTACACAAGCCAAGCACTCTGCATGCATTCACTCCCTCGGTTCTCCCAGCGGCCCTTGTTACCCCACTCCACAGGTGAGGAGGCTGAGGCCAAGCCTGGAAGTAACTTGCTGGAGGTCGCCCAGCACGTGTGAGCGCTGGGTGGGTGGAGGACAGGGCTTCCTGCCCAGCTCTCAGCCTCCTGGGAATGCCTCAGACACTTAGGAAACAAACAGGGAGGCAAGCCTCGGCTTTCCCTGGGTAATGAAAACATTCAAAGGCCTGCATGCATCTGGATGAAACTGGAAAAGTGTACAATTACAACAGTCACGCAAATTTAGATGTAGTGGGGGGAAAACAGGCCTGGAGCACAGGAAGTGGAGCCAAAGGTACTGGTGCTCCTTAGAACCAGGGGCTGGAACGCACTGTTACATAAGTGTTTGCTGCTAACAAATTAGAGTCAGGCTGGCGGGGGAGGACGGGCAGAGCTGCCTGCGGCCGGCTCTGCAGAACCTGGTGTCGGGGTCTCTGGTGCGAGCCGGGGCAGGCGAGGCCTGGCAGGGGAACACTCACCTTGCTCTGCAGGACAAGGATCTGCTGAGCTCGTCCCCTCCAGGTCCCTGGCGAGGATAGGAGTTGCTGCACGTTCACATCTTCCCCAACTTCGCTGGCCAAAACCTGGAGGCAGGCAGGGCTTCGTCACTGTGGGCTTCACCTGGCCCCTCAGCAGCAGTTCTGGTAGGTGGGGCCCCCAGGACCCTGCCTAGCTCCACACCCGGTCCTCTGCCTGACAGTGCACCGCCAAGCCAGGGTTAAAGGCCAAGACACCCTGGAAAGATAGGGAACGCGCTACCCCCAGCATTTCCTGAGTCAGTGCCGCCAGGGACCCCAGCACCCGACACATCCCATGGGGGCGGGACACTGACCTGCACCTGCTTCTGGGGCCCACTCACTGTCACCCCTGCGAATGCTCAGGGACCTCCATGAAGAGCCAGGGTGAGGGCCGTCGGAGTGCAAGGGAACCAGCCCTGGGGCTGCAGTGTTTGGGGCTTGGCCTCGCCTTGAGGCCTGGCGGTGGCACGAGCCTGGGCCCTGGGCCCCTGTGCAGCACGCACAAAGCCCTGCCTAGTTGCCAAGTCTCTGGTGCTTGTCTCCACAATGCTGCATTGTGTGGGGAATCTTGGCTAGGCTGAGTGGTTCCAGAGGGAAAGGAGAATGCCAGAGAATTCACCACATAAACAGAAATAAGTGCGAGCCCCTGGGCTTGGGCTCCAAGCCTGAGCGTCTCCTTGGAAGGGGCCTTGAACACCCGGCTGCCTGTCCATGGGGTGCCGCACTGGGGACAGTGCTGGCTGGCCTCCCAGCCAAAGTGCAGACCCAGGAACCACCGGTGTGCACACATGCGCAGAGAGGCTTGAGGACCCCTGGCTGGGTGGGCAGAGCTGTGCTCAGCCCAGAGAGGGGGGCGCACACTCGCTATGCGGCCCCTGCGCAGCCCGCCCACTGGCACGGGACTGGGGCAACCTCCTGCGGTGCTATCTCCAGAGCCTCCGCCCCAGCCACGCCAGACCAGTCACACTCTGGAGGACCTTGTGGGCTGCACGCAGCTCCTGCCTCACAGCCTGGACCTGGTTGCGCAGGTCACTCATCTTCAGGTTCGTGGCTGCCAGCCGGTCCTGCAGGGCCTTCACCTCGGGGATCTCTGGCTGGTTAGAGGGACAGGAAGACTGGTCGTTTGTCACCTGAGGTACTGAGAGCTGCTGCCCCTTTCCCAAGCAGATACCACACACTTTGTCCCCTGCTCATGAGCCCCTGGGGTCCTGGTTGGGAAGCCCCTGGCCTGGCCACCTGGCTGGGGGGGTGGGGCCTGGGCTGAGGCCTTGTGCAGAGCAGAGGAATGCGCTCACTCACAGGAGGACCGTGACCTCCCCACAGGGCCTCCCTCTCCAGGAACCAGACCGCGGGCCTGGGCCAGGGCCCTGCAGCCGAGCACCATGGGCTTGACTTGGAGGCACTGAACAGCAAGAAGGCCCAAGTGAAGGCCCCGAGCCCTCCATCTCTGTTTCCTGAAGAACTGTAGCAGCCATGAAGACTGCCTGCTGGATCTTGGTTTGTTTTTAATTTTTTTAAATAACATTTGAAAAAAAAATTGAGGGGAAGAAAAAATAACATTCGATGCAGGTTTGCAGCGTCCACCTGCGTGTTCTTCTGTGCTGTGCTGAACGCCGGTCTCTGCCAGACCTTCCAGGCCCTGCCTGAGCTCCTCCCAAACAGCACAAAAACAGGGGCAGTGCGTGCCCTCAGCTTGCAGCGGTGCCCAGGACAGAAGCCTGGGCCTTCCAGCCCGGTGACCTCCCTCCACTTCTGCCACAGTGGCCTGCGCTGAGACCTCTGCCCCACCCTACACCCAGGCAGCAGCACCCCTGGCAGGCAGGTGGGTGCTACAGGGGTTTTCTATTCTCTCCTGTGGATGCCAGGGTGAAGGCGGCTCATGGGTCCCTAGGAGGAGCTCCATGGAGCTCCTGGTGGGGCAGGACATAGTCACAGCCCTAGCTCAGCCCCTGCGGCCTCCTGACCAGAGGTCCTCCTGACACACACTGCCGTCAGAACCACCCTGTGCAGGCTCCCTGACTCTGCTCCCACTGGCCCTGTGAGCTGTGGGGGCTGCAGAGGTCATCCATGTGAACGACCCTGCAGCTCCCTTGGAGACCCCAAGGCCCCATGTGGTCTTCCCCACCAGGAAGGTTCAGGTGCCTGGTGCTCCCTTCGTCCCCACCCCAGTGGTCCCTGAGCCTGCTCCCTGAGGCTGCTACCCCTCCTCCGTGTGCCCACCCCTCTCCCTCCCCGACACCTGTGGACCAGGGCCCTGCTCAGAGAATCCCACTGCCTCCCCAAGGCTGGGGCCCATCCTGTCCTCCAGGCCACTGAGTGCAGTGACCTGGGGCAGCATAGCCAGGAGAAGCCCAGCGCCTGAGACAGCATAAGCCACCTGCTGAGGGTGCCCGGGGTAGAGAGCTGAAGGGTGGTGAGGTGGTGGGGCCCTGCAGGAAGCAGTGGGCACAAGCCAGAGGCTCTAGGTTGCTCTAGAGTTCCCGAGGCCTCAGTCCCTCATTCCCACCCTACTTGGGGACTGAATCCCACGGACTGGGTACCATTCCCTGAGGGCTGCCCCACACCAGCTGGTGGGGCAGAGACACCTGGCTTCTGCAGAGGAGGGGGCAGGGGGAGGAAGAGAAGGGACAAGGCCACGCCACCCTGCCACCCCCACACAGGCCATGTCCATACCAAGGCACTATCTCCCATCGGGGCCCTCGGCGGCTTGGCTCCTGCGTCTGTGGCCCCCTGGGCTGGCAGCCTGGCCAGGGCTGTCTGCAGCTGAAAAAGCAAATCTTGCCCTTAATATTTAATTCTGCAAAGCTCCCTGGTATGCAGGGTGTGCAGTTACAAACCTGTGGGGTGTCTGCCCTTTCAGCTGCCTTGGGGGCACGTGCAGGGGCTCCTCTGCAGACTGCCTGCCCCACTCTGAATGCACAGGAAGGGCGGCCCAGGGCTTCTCCAGATAGTGGTGCTGAGCCCAACCCAGCTCAGGAGGTGGGGATGGAGGAGGTGGGCTTGGGGACAAGGTGAGGCGAGGGGCACAGGACTCAGGGTGCCAGGGACACAAGGCCTTCGTAACATCCTGATGCTCCTCAACCAAGGCCCTGACCCTGTCTGATGAGGAGAACGGGATGGACCCCCACCCCTGAGCCCCCGGTCCGTGCTGCTGTGGACCACGCCGGCCGCTTTCAGGCCTTGCTGCTGCTCAAGCTGTGGCCCCTGCTGGCCCCCCTCTGCGCCCTGTCTGGCCCCGCAGGCAGCCCCAGCCCTGTCTGCTGCTCTCTCCTCATCTGGGTGACAGCCACATTGCACGCCCCCGTTGCTCTGTCTCTGGGGAGGCCATAGCTATGTTGAGCCCTGCCTTGCCCTGAGGGCCTGGTTCAGGACCTGAGATGGGGCTCAAAAAGCTGGACCTTTGCTGGCCATGGTGGGGCACACCTGTAATCTCAGCACTTGAGAGGGTGAAGCAGGAAGATCGCTGAGAGTTCAAGGCCAGCCTGAATTGCTTAGTGAAACCCTGTCTCAAACATCAACAAAACACCTTCCCAAAACCAAACCAAAACCAAACCAAACCCTGAACTGTGCCACAGAATAGAGAAGATTCCACTTGGCACCAAGGGCAGTGACTGGCTCACAGCCACTGCTCCTTGGCCTGCTCCTGTGCAGCTGGGCCCCTGGAGGTGAGGTCCCCTCTGCCCTGGTGGCCCTGGGCACTCGGGGCCCCGGCCCCCGAGGAAGGGCAGCAAGGCCCTCACCTCCCGCTCCAGCTCCTGGATGCGGCCACTCAGCTGCTTCACCCTCGTTTGTGCGCCCTCCGACTCAGCCACCAGCATGCGGTTCCTTTTGGACAGCTCCACGACTTTGGTGGCAACCATGTCTCCCGCAGGGCCGGCCATGCCTAAGACGGGGAATGGCAAGGTCAAGAGGAAAGACCAGTATGGCGCTCCGGGCTGCACAGCGACAGCGCTGGGGCTTTCCAGGGCTGAGCCTCGAGACCGAGCACCCAGATCTGAGGCAAGGCTCGGGAAAGAAACGCATCCCTCCCTGCCCTTCCCCAGGGAGAGAGAGAACTGCAGGGCAGTTTTAGCTTGTGGGGGTCGGCTCGTGCTCCAGGTCTTCCCCCAGGGCCTCCGGTGATGGGCAGCCTCCCTTCTCTGCCCGCTGGCCCTGGGCACAGGCAGGGCTTGGGGGCACTTGTTAAGCTGATGTCATCGCTCGCACCATCTGACGTGAGCCAGCTAGCAGGCCAGTCCCGGGAAGGACGGGGCCTGGGGCCGGGCTGGCCAACCCCGCGGAGAGCCAAGGTTCGAGCCAGTGAACGCTCACAGCCAGAAGCCGCTGAGACAGAGGGCTCGTCTCTTCCACGGACTTCTGTAGCAGCACCTGACCACTCTAGACACATGCGTTCATTTAGGAAGTGTTCACGGGGCTGCCGAGTGCAGGAAAAGGGGTTCCTGGAGTCTACGGTCTAGCAGGAAGACAGGTCACGAAGACTAAGCCACAAAGCTGCATGGAGCGTGTGGAGGCATCGGGCCTGTGGCGTGAAGTGAGACCTCCACGCTGAGGGAGACAGGGCCTGAGCAGTCTGCCCAGGACCCAGCGGTCAGGGGAGGTGGGGGTGGGGGGCTCTACACAGAGGGCAGAGCTGGCTTGGAGATTCTGAGGGTCAGAAAGGAGGTGAGGGGGCTGGGGGAACAGGGAGGACAGCAAGGGACAGTGGAAGGCGTGGCTGGCGACAAGGACAGGAGGGGGCTGGTTAGCCTGATGGTCTGCAAGTTCCCCAAATGCTTTGACACTCCGGCCCCAGGTGCCTGGCACAGACAGCCCCTCGTCCTCCTTCTAGGAGGCCATGTCATGCCTTGGAACAGGACGGGGTGGCACCGGAGCGCACATGGGAACACTTAGGAGTCTCCAGGCCTCCACCTGGGCTCCTACCCTGCTGGGCAGTGCCACAGTGGGGCAACTGTGAGGACCTCACAGGTGCAGAGGAGGACCAGGGCACACCAAGGCTGAGGGCTCAGAATAGACCACGTGAGGCCCTGGAGCTTGGAGGGGACAGGCACCCCGAGCACCAGGAGGCCATGCTGGCTCCCTGGTCCTGCGTGTGACACGTGGCATGCCATGGACTGGGAGGGACGTGGAGAGGTCACTGGGGACATCACCAATCTAGCAGCTGGGGAGACCCACTCTCAGCAGCTCTGCAGCAGCAGAGGAAGTATGCGTCACCCTGCTGTTCCCACTGAGGACCCAAGCCCCGGGACGGATGTGTGAGGAAGTGAGGTGAGGATGCTGGGGCAAACGACAGCTTCCAGCTGGCAGCCCCCTCACGTGCACGCATGTGACCAGGTCTGGGGTGCAGATGAGCTACCCCTGTGCTCACAGTCAGTGCGCTGCGAGCGGCAGGGCCTGGTGGAGGTGGGCACTGGGGGCCTGGGGCCGCTGCCCTCCTCTGCTCTCTCTCTGCATCCCGGTCCCATGTGGTGAGCCGCTCCACCATGACACTTCTGCCATGGAACTAGCCGGCCATGAACTGCACCCCCGACTTGGGAGCATGACTCAGCCTCCCCTCCTTGACACTCTGGGTGTTGGATAGCGTGCCTCAGAGGCCAGAGGCTGAGACAGACAGGCTCTGTGGCCCTGTGGCCGGTGACCACTACCGGCTGGCTGACTGGCCCCCTGAGGAATCTCCACAGCGCACAGAAAGCGGGGCAGCCAGCACATGAGGGCGGAGACAGGCCTGGAAGCGCAGCTGGGCCCGGGCGGATTCCTAGGTTCCGGCTTCCTCCCAGGCCCTGGGACCTGTGCAGGTCCGGAAGGAGCTCTCAGCAGCAGGCTGTGAGAAGCCCAGAGGCAGGGGCCAGAGACTGGGGGCCTCTCCCTATGCCCCTTCTCCCAGGCTGTCTGGCTGCAGGCAGTGCAGTCCTGACACTGCAGCCTCCTCACTAGGTGGGACAGTATGGGGAAAGCCCAGGAGGGCCAGGACCCAGTAAGCATCTGTGTTTGTCTCCTTAAGTGCCCTAAAATGTGGATAGTGGTTGTTGGCAATGCCAGCATCAACAAGATTCTCAATAAGCCTGGTCTGATGCATCTAAAAGCGGCAGGGTGCAGGGCTCTGTGGTGGCCAAGTGCTGCTTTCCCTTGCTGTGGTGAGATACTAATTGCAATAGACCGCAAAGGGTTAAGTGCTTTGTAATCACTAAAGCATTCCTTAAACATCTAGCCAAGAGAAAATGGCCCTCAGCTGCCAGTAGCCTGTCCCTTGTGGCCTGGCTTAGGACGCTGATGGGATCAGCCCGAAACATGAGGTTGGGCAGGCATGGTAGAACCTGCATTCTAGCGCTGCAGGAGGCTGAGGCAGGAGGGCCAGAAGTTTGGGCCCAGCAGCTCAGCATGAAGGTCCTGGCTTCAGTCCGCAGTGCCACAAATCAATCAGCCAAATAAATGCACAAAACTCCAAAAGCACCCCGCACCCCTGCCTCTTGCTCCCTGTCCCCTTTCAGGTTGGGATCAACAGCCAACACTTCAGGGTGCAGGATGGATTTAAGCAGCTTTCAGGAAGACTGGGGCTGCAGATCCTAGGAGGGCACTGCCAGGCCAGAGCTGCAGAGGCACGGCGCAGCCAGACCCCCACACCCCTGGAGTGGCCACCCTCCTCACAGCCCGGCAACTGCAGCTGAGTCTCAGCCATGGGATCCCCAGCAGGGGGAGCGGTTGATCTTCAAATCAGAAGAGAGCAGGGTGGTGCGCAAGGCTGCCTGGGCTGCAGACACCAAGCCCCTTGTGCACTGCAGACACCAAGCCCCTTGTGGCCCTGGCTTGCCAGGCTCGGGTCTGCGCAGGGGGATGCGCTGGTGGATGGGGGATCAGCCCTGTGGCCCTGTGGCCCTGTGGCCGGTGACCACTACCTGCTGGCTGACTGGCTTCCTGAGGAAGCTCCACGGTGTACAGAAAGTGGAGCAGCCAGGCCAGGGGCCCGGCCCATCTCCTGCAGGGCCAGGTCGGATTCATAACCACAGAGCCAAGGGCAGCCCGGGTGCTCACCAGGTTCCTGGGTCCAAGGTCCCCACTAGGAGCCCCTGGGGGACAGCAGAACGGCAGGGTTGGTGCCTGACTCCACTCTGCCTGTGATGGCCATGACACTGCGCCCAAACCAGTATGCCAAGGGGGACGGGCCCTTCCTCCCAGCTGCAGACCACGCTCATGTACAGCAGGGAGCCCAGTCCCAAGTCCAGCTGGGCCGCCAGCACTGTGGGGTACCTGCCCACGGCGCCCACATTCCCTGCTCTCGTCCTTCCCTCCCCTTCACTTCCAGGATGCAGCCAGACACATGTGAGCACAGCTGGGCCCTGGTGCTGCCTCTTGGGCACCCGGCCTGTGGCACCAGCGTGGCAACCAGGCTGACCTGGGCTGCAGGGCAGGATGGGCCTGGTGGAGCTGCTACCTGCGAAGGCCAGTCTGTCCTCTTCTATTTTTTTCCGGAGGTGCTTGATTTCGAAGTCCCTCTCTTTCAGCAGCTTATGCAGCCGCCCATTCTCATCCGTCGTCTCCCGGAGCTCCTCGCGTAGCTGCTGGATCTCATCTTCTAGCGCCCTGAAAGGCAAGGCGGAGCGCAGGGCTGGGTAGGCCCCGGTGGCAAGGGTGCACTGGCACAGAAAGGGAGGCGACGGGGAGGCGCGCTTCCCAGGGCTAAGCGGGCAGACGGTGTGGGCCCAGCAGCCTGAGGAGGAAGGAGGTTTGAAGGCATGGCCCACCAGGGCTGCAAGAAGTCTGCCATGAAACTCCGACTCAGGGAACACGTACCGAGGCCTCGAGACGCGTGTAAAAATGGGCCGTCAGGCACAAGCCTGTGCTAGCGCATTCTCAGAGGCATTCTGTTCACACAGAGCACTTGGCCAGTGGTTGTGCACAAAAGTTAGAAATCAGTGCTCTAACAATACTAAGAAATAGCCAGGCGTGATGGCACACGCCTGTGATCCCAGCACTCGGGAGGCTGACACAGAAGGATTGGGAGCTTGGGGCCAGCCTGGGCTGTGTAATAAGAGCCTGTGGTCAGAATCACCTGCACAGGCAAGCTTAGGCAAGCACATGGCTCGATCCCTAGCACCATATGCTGTGCCAGCCCCGTCCCCAGGGCAGGCTGAGCCACCCACGGGGGGCTGTCTCGGGACATACCAACAAAAATAAATCAAAACATAAAAGAGCATTAAAAACAAAACCCAAAGGCCACTGTTCATGTGGAACTTAAAAAGTGAGCTCCCAAATCATGCTGGTAAAGAAGCCGTAAGGAGCGAGCACGAGCACGCCTTAGGGCGCCGGGCCGCGGGAGCTCTGGCACGCGCGTGGGAGGCAGGCACTCTGACGTGGCTTCAGCAGAACACACGCACGCACGCACGCACGCACGCACGCACGCACGCACAATGGCAGACTGTAGAGATGTCTGTAAGCCTTAAACTGAGGCCCAGTTTCCAGGGTGCAGGCAGAAGTGACACAAGTGCAAAAGCTACCCCAGAAGAGGCAGCGGCTCCCGTGCTCCCAGCTGTCCTGGGCGGCTCTCAGAGCTGAGGGGCCCTGAGCAGCGCTCACCGCTGTCAGGCACGGGTGGAGGCGCCGCCAGAGCAGGGCGTCTGCGGGCAGCCTGTGCGTCCCCACTGCGCTGCTGTCCCAGCAGAGGCGCAGGGCTCCACCAACCCGGCTGCCTGCTCTGGGGAGAGCTCATTCGGAAGTGGGTCTGGAGTTGACAGAGCTGATGCTTAGGAGCCATCTGATTAAAAACAAAAAATAAAAAAACCCTTCATTTGTTAGAAATACTTGTTTTTTCCAGTTGGCATTTTAAAGTCGGTCATTTTGAAAACAGAATCTATAAAAAACCAGAATTTGAAGGTGATAAAAAATTGAAACGTTAGAACTATCCCAGAGCAAAGCAGAAGCGGGGACAGGCTGGCGGCAGCAGCACCTGCGAGTGGTGTGGACCTGCGGCCTGCGCAGATGTCAGGGTCAGAGCCCCTGAGGGGGCCTTGAGACTCGCAACTTGTCCACCAGCTGTGAAGGGGCGGAGGCCAGCAGCAGGACCCTGGCGGTGAGCAAGCTGGCCACGGATGGCAGTCCTAGAGGGATGTGCCGCCACGGTCATCTGAGGGCCAGCTCCTCAGGGACGCAGATGCAGCCCTCAGGGACAGATGGGGGAAGTGATGATAAAGCTGGGCGTGGGGGTGCCCTCCGGTGATCCCTGTGGCCTGGGAAGCCGAGGCAGGAGGCTCCCAACCTCGAGCAGGAGGCTCGGGCCCAGCATGGGCAACTTAGCAACAGTCAGACGCTGTCTCAAACTATAAACAAATGAGCGGGATGTAGCTCAGTGCAAAGGCCCAGGTTCAGCCCCACACTGCAGTCAAACAGTCAAACAATCAGTCAGTCAATCCAATAAAAAAATTAAACCAGGGCATAAAATATATCCTGAGGACCCTTTAAATGTTCAAGCTGATTTTACATGGTTTTTCAGGTACGTTTCGTATCAAATTTGGCCTTCAGGCACGTGGCTGTAGCAGATCCAAGGGCTGTTCTAAAACAGCCTCCACATGGAAACCACTTTGACTGCACACCTTCACCTGGTGCATCCTCGTTCACACCCTTGACCCCACCTGCCTGCAGCCCGGGGCTGGGGGCTCAGCCTCAGCCTCCTCACCTCTGCTGGAAGACACCCTGCAAGTCCTGCTCCCCAGCAAGGAGGGGGCTGAGGTCATCGGGGACCCCTGAGGGCCCTTCCTGGTCACCAGCATGGCTCTGGAGGCGCAAGCTCTTGTCCCTCTTGGCCTCCATCTGCTTCTGCAGCCTGCGGTGCTGCAGCTCCTGCATTGCCTTGAACTGGAGCCGCATGGTGTCCTGGGAGGTCTCATCCGTGGCCATCATGATCTCCCTGGGAGCGGGACAGGGGCTGGAGCACGTGGCTGGGCTCCTGGGCGGGCTCTGCCCACCTGACCCACACCACAGTGACCTGTGAACCCCAACCCTTCCACGGCCTGCATGCTGCGCCAGCACACATCCCCACTGCGCCTGTGATCAGTGTTTGCTATTTTGGGGAGCATGAGGGTCCCCAAGAGCCCCAAAGATAGAATGGTGCCCATGCCCATCCCCAGATCAATTAAAACTCAGTTTCTAGGAATTGCGCTCAGGGGTTACTTGTTACTTATACTGTTTTTTTTTTTTTTGAGGGGGTAACTAGGGGTTTGAACCCAGGGCCCTCTTTTAATTTTTCATTTGGAGTCAGGGTCTGCTGAGTTACGCAGGCTGAGCTTGAACTTTTGATCTTCCTGCCTCAGTCTCCCAAGGTGGGCCACCACAAACCACAAGGCATTGCGCTCTCTCTCTCTCTCTCTCTCTGTCTCTCTGTCTCTCTGTCTCTCTCTGTCTTTTTCTTTTCTTTCTTTCTTTTCCTTTGTGGTACTGGGATTGAACTCAGGACTCTGTGCTGCCAGGCAGGTGCTTATTCTATTGAGCTATCTCTCTGGCACCTCTGTTTCTTCTAGAACTGAGGTGCCAGCTGGCTACAGTGGCACATGTCTGCAATCCCAGCACTTGGGAGGCTGAGGCAGGAGGATCACCAAAAGCTTGCAGCCAGCCTTGAATATGCCATGAGACCCTGTCCAAAACAACAAAGGAATAGGGACGGCCAGATAGCTCAGCGGACTAAAGCGCCTCCTTAGGCAGACACAGTGGCTGCGGTTTGATCCCTGGTGTGCCGTGCCATGCTGGACCTGCCCCAGGGGTGCACTGAGATGACAATAGAGATGGCGTGGTGGTGCATGCCTATAATCCCAGGGTTTGGGAGGCTGAAAACAAGAAGCACTGAGTCCATAGTGAGACCCTGTATTAAATACATTAAAAAAGCAAAGAAAAAAACCCTGAGGAATAGTTTGCAGATACTCCTAAGTCCTGAGTGTGCAGCTCCAGGCATCGTTCCACAGCTACACCCTTCCGTGGCAACCCATGGCCAGGCCTAGAAAAGGCTACCCACACGGTGTGTTATTTTAGCCTGCTGAGCTGGAGGAACTTGGAAGCCATGTCTTGTGACCTTGTTCATTCCCTGGTCCTATATATATGCCCACTGGCAGAGGAAAGGGCTCTGCAGGCAGAGGAGGGACCTGGACTGCAGACCCCGCCACCTACAGGCACACCACTGTCCCCCACGCCACTCCCTGAGATCTCGTTACCTCACTGTTGCAGGATACTGTTTGAATCAGGCTCATTCTGATTCCAGAGAGAATAACCCACAGGATGAGCTCTGCCTCTCGGGAATGTCTTCCTAGCACACTGTCATGGTTTGTGTCTAGTTGTCCCCCCAAAGCCTCATGCAGTCATGGGGCAGACTTACTTCTAGAGTTGGTGATGAACTGTGATCCAAGGCTGGGATTATTGGTCTGAGTACTGCCGGGATTACGGGTGAGTGCTCCAGCCAGCCTGGGGCAGTAGCCTGAATGGAACATAAGAGAGACAGAGAGGCAGGCTTGCTGCCTGCCGCCGTCGCTGCTGCTCCTCCTCCTTCTGCGTGCTCTGCTCTCTGCTGCCACCATGACAGGCTGCCCTCTGCCCTGGAGCCGGCCGAGTATGGACTGCAGCCTCCAGTGACTCTGGAGCTAAATAAACCCTTCCTTCCTTCATTGGAGTTTCAGGTAGTTGTCCCAGCAAGGAGAGAAGAGCAACTGAGACACACACCCTCCACCTCTCTGTCCCGGGGACAGACCTTTGCACACTCGGGGGAGGGGGGGCTGGCCCCTCCTGTGGTGCCCTGTGTCCGCTGATAAGTGACTTAGGGGCCAAGCCGCCTTGTTCCTTCTGTGGCCACGCATCTGTGGGGACCCGAGCCTCGCCTCTGACCCTGAAGAGGAATTCAGCCTCCTTTTCAGTCAGCTCTCCTGGTGTATACTTTGCGCACAACCAAGTCTGCCAATTTTGTTTTGTGTACAAATGAGTTCTGACAAACAGATAATGCCTGTGAACCGCGACCACCATGAAAGAACACTCCCATGAAGGTGGGAAACTTCTGTGTAACTTTATAGAAACGCTATGGTTTATTTCTAGATGTCCCCCAAAGCCTTAAGCATTCGTGGGGGGGATTCTGGGGGGAGTGAGCGAGAGCCCTAACTGTGGGTAAGGCCACGGGTGAGTCTCAAGCTGAATGTGGCGCTGGGAGGAGGTGGCCCCGGGGTGTGGCGCAGCAGGGTCTGCTTCCTCCTCCCAGTTGCTCTCTGCCTCCTGCCCACCCTGCTGTGGGCTGTTTCTCCCCTGCCGTGCCACCTGCCTTGGAACCAGCCAACTATGGACTGAACCCTCCATAAACTGGGCCAAATGCCTTTGCTCCTTTGCCGTGTGGCAGTATGCAGATGGCAGCTGGGACACCAGGAGCCCTCCTTCTAGAGAGCTGTGTCCCCCAGGCCCCCGGCAGCTGTGCGGCCCCGCTGCTCCCATCTGTGTCAGCACGCCTGGTTCTCATCGTTCTCACTGGTACGCGATGGGGTCTCGAAGAGCTCTTAATCCCATCACCCTGCTGGCCAGTGGTATCAGGCCTCTTTCACTCAAGGGTTTACCTCTTTTGTGAAGTGCACACCATTGGGGCTTATTTCTAAATTGCTTTATTACTGTAGGCAGCAGCTCCTCACACATTCCTGACGCTGCATCTGTTGGTACGGCACACGGTGGACTGACAGAGCGCACCCTGGATGATCGGTGCTGCCGGCAATTCTGGCGTGCAGCAGCGAAGGCACCGTCCAGAGCCAGCCTCGGGCCCTACCATCTGCCCAGGAAACTCGCACAGAGGCACAATCTTTTTTTTTTTAAATTTAGTACAGGGTCTACAGGGTCTCACTACGTAGATCTCATTCGTAGTGATCTGCTGGTGTTCAGCCTCCCAAGGGCTGGGATTACAGGCATGGGCTACCACGCCTAGTTGCAATCGGGGGCGGGGCTGGCACGGCAAGCCGGGGATCAAACCCCTGCTGCTGCATCTGCCTGTCGGGCGCGGGCGCCCTGCTCCTCAGCCTTGCCCCTC
>NW_004524702.1:2005077-2007275 GCF_000260255.1 Octodon degus
GTTTAGAGCCAAGGCCTTTGGGACCAGATAAGGCCATTAGGACAAAGCCCCATGACAGAACCCTAGGGGCTTGACAGGAGAGAGACCCAAAGCAACAGGGTGTGCACACTTGCTGCCTGTCTCTTGCCACGTGATGCCCTGTCAGGACGCTGCCACCAAGAAGGCCACCACTGAAAGGGCCTGATCGTGGACCTTCTCTGTAACGAATCCAAGCTTGTGGTGTTGTGACTGGCAGTGGGGAGTAGACTAATACACACACTCGCCACCTTTGCAGTCCGACCCACACTGGCCAAGGACCTGGCTTCTCCCCAGCACAGCTGAGCCCGAGATGGACCCCACAGGGAACTCTGCTTGGTACCAACCGACCACGCCCGGGGCCCCCAGGCCTGGGGCTTGGCCTCCATCTCTGTGCAGCCTGCACCCTCTCAAGGCACAGAGTTCTCTTCCCTAACCAGGTGATGGCCTGCTCCTGCCTCGAGTCCTCTTAGGACCACGACAGTGCCACGTCCTCCCCTGATGCCAGCCCCTGGCTTCTCTCTGTGCCTTCCCAGTATGTGCCCTCCCCGTCACACCCACAGGACTGCTAGACCTGTGTCCAGTGTCTCTTAACCAGCAGCCTGCAGGGCCACACCTACAAACTCAGATGCCCAGGCCTGCCCTGGGGTGGGCACCAGGCAGCGGGCACCAGGTGTGGCAGGCTGCCCAGGTGCTGTGCAGAGCCCACAGCCGGGCAAGGTCAAGCCACAGCAGGAGCTGGCACTGATGCCGCTGGCCCTCACCAGGGAGTCCTGCTCGGGAGGAAAAGAACATTAAAGAACTAACTCAGCAGCCCGGGCTGTCCATGCCCTGCCTGTCCCAAAGGAAGGGCTGGCTGTGCCCCCCCTCCAGCAGTGACCTCTAGGCCCTTGGGATACCCTGGCAGTCACCACATCAGCCCCGGCCACGCTGGAGTCCACATCACAACTTCCCACTCCACGTGGTAGCAGCAGTCTTTGGGGTGCAGCCGCACGGTGCTGAGGCAGGAACTGTCCTGGACTCCCCCGGACAGGAGCACTGGGGCAGGCACCAGGGAGCTTCTCTGCCTTTCCATCCTGGCCCGAGTCAGGGTAGAACTGCAGGGACCCCAACACTGTCCTCACTATGTGCCAGCCACAGCCACCAGGGGATCCCCAAGGACGGTACCGAGGGTAGCGAGCGTGCAGAGCAGGGCCTGCGCCCACTGTGCCTGGACACCTGAGGACACTTGGCATGGGGACGTGGTGCCCATTCACACCCAGGGAGCTGGCGCCCTTGGGCGGGTGCAGTCGGGTGGCAGCTGGCACTCAGGGTGGGTTTCCGAAGTGCTGGGAGGGCCTGGCGGGGCTTTGGGCCTCAGCGAGGGGAGACGATGGCACAGAAGCCAGAGACGAGCATGAGGGTCTGAACAGAGGGCCACGTGAGGATGAGCAGTCAGCTCCATGCTGGTGGACACTGAGTGGTCTCTCCCTCCCTGCGGGGTCCTCTGAGGACGCCCCTGCTCCTCTCTTTCCTGGATTCTAACCTGTCCTTCAGTGACACTTGTGGCCTACTTGCAGTCTTCCCAGTGTACAGCACCCACAGGCCTCTCAGGGACAGCCCAAGGTCCCCTCTCTGTACCCTCTGTCCTGTCTGGGTGTCCTCCTGGACTCCCGTCTCTGCCACCTGCTCTTGGGCCACACCTCTATCACTCCGCTCAACCGGTGCACCATCCTCTGGGGCTTTCTGAAACCAGATCTCAGAGGCCCTTCCCTCCGTGAGGCCCTCCTGGCTCACCAGGGACACTGGTCACAGAACACTGTCAGGATTTAAATCTGTTGTCAACATTCAAAGCTCTGTAGATTTCAGTTAAATCCATGTTTGCAGCTTCTGCCATAAACAGACTTGGCTGTGCGGGGCCAGCCACCCATAGGCACAGCAGCTGCTCAACAGGCATCCCCTGGGCAGGACCTGTCCTTTCTACTCCCTCGCTGCAGCTCCTGGCCCCAGCTACCCACATCCTAGCTGCCCACGTCCCTGCACGGAAAGGCACTTTCCCAGCCACAGGAGCCAGTGTCATCCGCTCTGCTCACCCTGCAGGTGCTCTGTCCATGGGGCATCTGGGGACTGAGGCGGGACAAAGCCAGAGAGAAGGGTGAGGGGGAAGGGAAGGGAAGGTGGAGAACAGAGGCGAGACTCGGTCG
>NW_004524702.1:2007795-2034592 GCF_000260255.1 Octodon degus
CCCTGGTCCTCCTGCTCCCCCATGATGACCTGCTGCACCGAAGATACCGGCACAGACTGTGCTGGCCACTGCTGTCTTGAGGAATCAGATGTGTGACTGCTGGATGTGTCACTTCCACCTCTCCAAAAACCAGGGGCTGGGGTGTCTGTCTCTGGAACAAGTCCTGACGCACCAGGTGAGAACTTAACACTCCAGTGGGAGTGGCGTGAATGTAGGAGGCCATGCCCACGCCGGGTGCATGAGTGGCAATTCAGCCAATCCTCTTGGCCACACCCACGAGATGGACCTAGACTCTGACCATGGGGTTCCTGGCTCTCTGCTCTGTGCCACCCCTCCCCCACTCGGCCTCACCCCACACCAGCCAGGGAACCCCACTGATGTCAGGGTGAGACGGTGCCCAGGCCAGATGGAGCCAGGCCAGCCCCACTGTGGGACGGTCAACAATTGTGTCCACTTGGGTAAGAAACACCAAACTAATGGGATCAGCACCCATGTGGCTGAGATTACTGAGGACAAGCCCCGGCTTGGTGTGAGTGACAGCAACCCCAAAGGCTGTCCCAAGTGGAATAAAAGAGGAACAAGAAGGCGGGAGCCTGCTTCTTCGGAGCAGCGGCTCCAGGCCTTGCCTGCGCCTGGACGTCATCTCCTGGCTTCTGGCGTCCACACGCAGCGCACTTCACTGGCTGACTGTGAGTTTTCTGTGTGGACGCCGCCAAGTACACACATTCTCTGTCTTGTTCATGGCTCTATCACCGCACTGGCTGTCTCATAACTCAGCACACAACAGGTGCTCTGTACGTATTTCCAGAGCAGATGAGTGAATCTGGCCCTCCTGGCCGCTGCGCTAGTAACCAATCCCTGTGCCGGACCCGGGCTGCCCACAGTAATGGCAATGGATGCCTCAGGCGTGATCCCTCCAAGCTGCCGCACAGCATGTGCCCCTCCGCGCAGCCGGGTCTTGGCCCTCACACTGGGCTACCAGTAGAAGACGAGGTGCAGGTTAAGGCTGATCAGAACTTCCGGTGCTCGGCCTGATGTGTAGTGAGTGTAAAAGTTGTCACCCACTCCTCACAAGCAGAAAAATGGAAAATCGATGGCACTTACTGAAAACCAATGGCACTTACGCCGTCAGAGAATCAAGGCCCAGGCAAACTGGGCCTCTCTGGCCAGGTGAGGCTGGAAACTCACAGGTCCCCAGGAGCAGATGCCTCTCCTGGTGCCGGCTCAGTGCCAAGGCTCTGACACACAGACAGGTTTCCCCAGCTCCAGGAGGCCCTTGTGCCCTCAGAGTCCCAGCCCTGAGTCTCATTAGGCACTCCCTGTGGCGCTCAGAGGAAATCCTGCCCTGCTTTGCACAGGGGGAGGGAACAGTAACTGTTCTGAAATACACAGAGCTCTTCTTTGCAATGAGGCCCCTGTCTTCAAAGGAACCTGGCCACCAGAGCCAGGCTCTGGGGGAAGCACGAGGCAGGCCTACCAGCAGGCAGCGGGCATCCACTCGGGACCGAGACTGCTCCCGTCCTCCATACCCGACACCTCGCCAGAGCGCTTCCTGAGCCACTGAGGCTGCAGACTGCAAACTGGGGCCGTGCTTAGGGAGTCTCTAGCCTGTGCAACGCTGCATGCCTCTAATCCCAGCTGCTTGGGGAGCTGAGGAAGGAGGATCACAAGTTCAAGGTCAGGCGGGGCAACTTGGTGAGACCACAAGCCAAAGGAAACATTTTATCCTCTGGTTCCTAAAACCACAGCAAGCAATAAATGCAGCCTAACTCCAGGTCAACATCAGACCCCACTCTAATGGCTTGCCCACCTAAGGGCCTCAAACACCACATCAGGACACCAGCAAAGAATTCACAGCTCATGCTAAAAGGCAAATCAAACAAAGATTGGGGAGGGATAATGCAAACATCAGACCCAGAGTCCGATATAAAAGGGATTTGGACGTTATCAGTCCAGGAACTTAAAATAACTGATTAACACACTAAAGGTAGACAACACGAAAAGGCAGATGGGTAACAAAGAGAAACATGCAAAACAAAAGGAACGAAGTAAAGCGCTAGGCATCAACATGCTAACAGAAGTGAGGAAGGCCATTGACAGGTGCATCGGCAGACGGCAGGGTGGAGGGAGTCCGTGAGCTGAAAGACGGTCTGAGGGAAACTTCTTAGCTGGGGATGTAGTTCAGTGGCATGTGCGTCTGCCCGGCAAGCACAGGTTTGCGTTTGCCTGAGTTTGACCCCCGGTACCAAAAAAAAAAAGAAAAGAAAAGAAATTTTTTGAACTGAAATGTAGTAAGAGAAAGAATGAGAAACAAAAGTCAAATAACTAGAAGAGTATATACAAGCACTGGAACAGTATCAAAATGCGCATCAACAGAAAGCCAGGAAAGCTGGAGTTGAGTTCAACCGCACCGACTGACATTTAAAAAAGACTTGCCCAGCAGCAGCAGCAGCAGCAGCAGCAGCAGAACACACGCTCTCCTCGGGCTCCTGGGAACACGCATCACGTGAGACTGAGTTCTGTGGCGCAAGACAAACACCAGCAAAGTAAAATACAGCTATCGCACAAAGTATGCTCAGAGGCCGGGATGGGAATTAATTAGAAATAATAGAAAAATTGCTGGAAAATCCCAAGTATTTGGAGATTAGATGACAATTTTTAAATGACACATAAATCTCAAGGGAATTTTTAAGTATTTTGAATTAAATGAACATAAAAACCAATCAAGATTTGTGGAAACCCTGTATGTAGGGTTTATTTTCATGTACTGAACACAAGAGGAATGTATTCAAAGAAAAGTAGAATGAGTTTTCTTTATATAAAGTCTTTCCCCAATTTGCTTGAAGGAAACTGGAACAGCTGAAGGTTTTTCCTTATCTTTACACACACAGGCTTTCTCGGTGGTACAAATGCTTGTCTTTGCTATTTAGAGGAACAAATGAAGGTTTGCCCACACTGCTCGCACACGGAAGGCTTGTGCCTAGCACGGATCCTTTCATTACTTGGCGAGCCCTATGAGACCCGTCCACCAGCGCGTGCGGACAGGCGAGGGCTTGCCAGCGCACACTTGGAGGGAAACGCCGCACTGCGAGCTCTACGCGCTTCCCTCCAGGGTGGATCCTTCCGGTACTGGAAGGTCACGGGAAGGGCGGGCGGCTCTGCCCCTTTGCTTATGCACACTTTCTCTCTAGTGAGACATTTCACGCCTATGAAACATCTCAATGCTCTCCCACGTGGCTTGCATTTATTTATTTATGTTTATTTTTTATTTTTTTGGCAGAACCAGGATTGCACTCGGGCCCTTCCGCTTGCCCAGGAAGCACTTATTCCACTGAGCCATCTCCCCAGCATGGCTTGCATTTATAAGGGCTGTCTCCCTTGTGAGCTCTTTTGTGTGGTATAAAAGAACTGGAATCAATAAATGTTTTCCTACAGCAGTGACACACATAAGGTTTCTTTCCAGTATGAATTCTTTCATGTATTTTAAGGTACGTGGGACATCTGTTTTACCACATTGTTTAAATTCCTAAGGTTTTTATAGGACTGGAGAGCTAGCTCAGCAGACTAAGCCTATGTGGAGGCAAGCACGGGACCGAGGGTCGACCCCCAGTACCACCTGCTGTGCTGGCCGAGCTCCCAGGTGCACCGAGCTGGCCACTGAGAGCTGGCGTGGTGGCGCACGCCTGCAATCCCAGTGCTGGGGAGGCTGAAAACAGGAGAATCCCTATGAGTCTCAGCTGCACAGTGAGACCCGTACCAAATACATTAAATAAACAATAAATTCATAAGGTTTCTCGCCACTGTGTGTCCCTTTGTATTTCGGAAAGCCCTGGAGAGGTTGTGAAGGCTGTCTCGCATTCTCCACACTCACAGGGCTGCTCAGCTGAAGGGCAGCACAATCTGTGCATGCTTCCTCTCATCCCTTGCACGCACAGCGCTCTCACCAGCGTGAGCTCTTCCATGTACGTACGAGGAGCGCCCGAGGACCTGAAGGCCCTGCCCGCCAGGCCTCCCTCCTGTGGCTCCTTCCACGCAGCCCAAGGCCAAGCATGATGTGCAAAAGTCTCCCCACGCCCCTGCACACAGCGCTCTCACCGGGCAAGCTCTTCCCTCCGCATGGAGAACGCTGGAGTGACTGAAAGCTTTCCGTGTGTGCTTTACACCCCCACAGACAAACATCTGAACTTGGGATGGCTTCAGACCTTAAAAGAACTTACCTGGTGTTCTCTGAAAAGAAAAACAAAACAACCTTCCATAAATTATTTAACTTGATTCCAATAAAATATGGCTTCGGCAAACATGAAAAGAGAAAATCCTGTTATTTATTTGTTGACTCATGATATGAAGGAAAAAATGTTGGTGTTGTTTGTATTTCTATACAAAAAGTGGATTTACACAATTCTTTTTTTTTTTTTTTTTTTGGATTTACACAATTCTGATAGGCAAAGTGCTAAAAGATGTAATAAGCTGCCTTTTCATCAGGAAAACAAAAATGATTTCACTGTGTTCATCTTTTTGTTGTAGGCAGCTGAGTTAGATAGAAATATTACAGGCAGTCAGACAGGGCCAGGCCCTCGAAGGAGACACCACAGAAGACAAAATACCTTGCAGCTCTGGGAGGGATGGATGCTCCGGCTGTGGGCCAGACCTAGAGACCAAAGACCAAACAAATGCCAACCTCCTAAAGATTGGCATCTGAGATTGATCACCACCCTGAGGGAGACCAAGAATCCTTAATCCGACTACTACTGGCTGGCTACCTGATAAAGTCCCGCTCTACATTCATGCCCGCTTGCTACGTGACTCGCTTCCCCATTTGGTCGTGAACTTAATCAATTTTACCTGAGCATGGTGCTTGTAATCCCATGGGGTGACCATAGTTTTGTCCTACCTCTTGTCCACCTAAGCGAGTTCCTTAGCCCTGCGTGATTTTGCCCTATAAGAATAACCTGGAAGAGACAGCCTCCTGGGCAACCTGCTTGGGGCCCCCTTCTGTCCCCTCTGAGACAGAAGCTTTCTTTCCCAATGAATATTCTACTCTTAACCTCCGTTTGTTCCTAAAATTCATTCTTCGGTTTTAGAGAACACGAACTCGTGCAGGTCAGGTCGGGAGATCATTTCCCCCTCTACCATTTTGACTTGATTAATAACCCCAAATGATTGCTCACATTGGGAAGCAAATGACTAGCAGTAACTTCATCAAATTTAGATCTTTCTTGAACAGGAATACTATAGAAACCAAGAACATCTGACTCTGCACCGCTGGTGAAGCCTGGAGTTAGGCACTGCGTGGCCCAAGCCATCAGCTAACTGTGCCAAGGACAACTTCATAGACGGTCTTCGAGGGAGATGTCTTGCCCATTACTGGGAAGAGATGGACCAAAAATTTCTTTAATATGAGATTCCAAATGACTCTGGAGATCTTCAGGTGGCATGTACGTTCGGCTATATAAAGGTGGACAAACGAGAATAGGTTCTTTTTTCACTTCTTCGGTCTTAGCCACCACTGGTTCTTTCTCTCTCCTGAACCGAGACCAAAACTCTCTACGTGCCACCACTGGGACCACCCACGCCCAGCCGTTTCCTGCAAGGTCCGGTCCAGCGAGCGGCGCCATGTTCAAGGAGAGGTGGGTGCCGGAACTCCGCTCTGCGACCCTGGGTGACTGGCCCGGGCTTCTTATTTAAAGTCTGATCTGCAGATTAGGATGTAGAGATCGGGAGGCGTTTCCACAGTGGCTGCCTTCTTTGTATTCACCCTCCACAATCTACCTCCACGGAGACCAGGTTCCTGAAGCCTTCCCGCTTCAGAGGTCCGCAGAGCTTGTGCTGGAAGGACCCAGCAAAGTCCGCTTCCCAGTGAGGGTCAGGCCACATCCTCAAAGGTCACTGACTCCGTTTCTGATGCGGGCTCTCTGCGACCACCCACAGCATGCCAGGCCTGTGCGGGGGACACTGTGGACAGGGCTGAAGTCACCTGCAGTCACCCATGTGGAGCTAGGACCACAACCAGCAACATCCACTTAGGATTAAAAACTGAAACCCTAAGAAACCAGGAAAAAGAGGAACTTCTTCAACTTGGTAAAGAATTAGGGCAACCCCCCCCCCCCCAGCTAACATCATACTTAGTGAAGAGAAACCAGAGGCCTCTCCCAAGACCAGAGACAGATAAAAGGTATGCTTTCTTGACTGTTATTCCACATCATACTGGAAGTTCTAGCTAATAAAATAGGACAAGAGAAAGGGGATAAATGACATAAATTGGGAAAGAAAAAAATTAAACTGCCTTCTCTGCAATGACACGACTGTTTATGTAGAAAATCCTAAACAATGAATAAACAAACCCATGAAGTTCGGTGACTATCCTAAGGCTGCAAGACATCAGGCTAACAACCGACAGCCAAATGGTCTCCTGAATGCCAGCAATCAGCGGCTGGAAACCGAAGTGAAAAGGCAACACCATTTATATTAACCGAAAAAACTAAAATAGATATAAATCTAAGAAAATACGTATAAGACCTATATTAGGAAAATTATGAAACTCTGGTGAAACAAATCAAAGAACTAAACAAACACGTATCTCATGAACAGAAAAATTTGATATTGTCAAGATACTAGTTTTTAGTGATGAATTATAGACACTATGCAATCCCAATCAAAACCCCAGAAAGTTACTCTATGGATATTAAAAAATTCACTCTAAAATTTATGTGAGGGGCTGGTGAGATGGCTCAGTGGTCTAAAGCACCTACCTAAAGCAAGCTTAACAAAGCACAGAGACCACGGTTCAATCCCCGGGCCCCACATGCCAGCCAGCCACGCCCCCTGATGGGCTGAGCTGGCCACACACAAACACACACACACACAAATAAAAATAAATTTAAATAAATAAATAAAAATAAAATTTATGTGAAAAGGCAAAGGACCCAGAATACCCAACATAATACAGAAGACTTATTTTAAGAATTACTCGAGGGCCAGCCAAATAGCTCAGTGGATTAAAGCACCTGCTTAGGCAGATGCAGGGACTGGGGTTCGATCCCAGCATGAGGTACTGGCCCCACTCCCAGGGCGCGCTGGGATGGGGATTGATATGGGGCATGGTAAAGGGCAACTGTAATCCCAGCGCTTGGGAGGCTAAAAACAGGAGAATCACTACGAGTCCGGTCTACAAAGTAAGACCCTGTAGACCCTGCACTAAATACATTAAAGAAAAAAGAATTACTCAAAAGCTACATTAATCAAGACTGTAGTATTGGTGAAAGAAAAGACAAAGCTGAAGAAATAACAGCCCTGAAGCAGACCTACATAAAACGTCAACTGGTCTTTGACAAAGAAAGAACAGAAATGCAATAGAGAAAGGACAGTCTTTCCACCAAATGGTGAGGGAACTAGTGGACATTCACATGCAAAAACAATTAATCTACGCAGACCTTACATCTGTCACAAAATGAATGCAAAAAAATTATATGCCTAAATATAAAATGCAAAACTATAAAACTTTTAGAAGACAATGTAGAAAAAAATTAGGTGATTTTAGGTTTGGCAGTGCAGTTATTACATCAAGAGTATAATCTATGAAAACAAATTGACATACTGGGACTTCATTAATATTAAATACATTTTGATCTACAAAAGATACTGACAAGACTGTGAAGAGAAGTCACACACTGGCAGAGTGTGCTGAACACACCCCTGGCTAACAACTGTATCCAAAACATTAAATAGCTCTTAAGCCTTCAGAAGAAAACAAACAGCTCTGTAAAATGTGGACCAAAGATCTGGGCAAACCCTTCGAGGCTCGCTGATGGACAGACAACAAGCCCACAGAAAGATGCTCACATCGTGACTCATAAGAGATGCAAAGGGAAGCAACCAGAGTCCACACGTGTCCTTGGCACGGCCAAAACCTAGCGCACAGACATCACTATCAACATTGGACGGCAAGGAGAAGAAGCCGCGAGACTCTCACTGCTGGCGCGACTCCAAACGGTAGAGTCTCCCTGGAAGATGACAGTCGCTTTCAAGCTGCTCCAACAGTCTTGCCCAAATGAATTGAACGCCACGTCCACACCTGCACAGGAAACACCGTAGCAGCTTTTCCCACAGTTGCCCTAACTCAGAAACTACCAAGCAACACCTTTAATACACTGGCACACTCGCACGGAGGAATTTCATTTAGTGATAAATAAATGAGCTGTCAAGTCATGAAAAGCCCCGAAGAAAATGTGAATGTATTTCTAAGTGAGAAATCCAGTCTGAAAAGATTATTCTGTATGATCACAACTTAGCTACTGTGTGACACTGAAAAAGGCAACATTATGGAGAAATAAAAGATACGTAGTTGCCAGGGTTGGGGCAGGCTGGGAGGAGGAATAAACGAACTCAGGACATTTTTAGGACAGCGATATTTTATATTTGAACTGTATACATGGCAGCGTGCATTTATTAAAATCCATAGTGTAAACCCTAATGTAAATTATTGGCTTTAATCAGAATGTTACCAATATAAACATCATTCATATATAGATATAAGATAGTGTTTTCTGTTTCTTTTTGTAAATCTAAAACTGATTTTAAAATAGTCTATTATTATTATTATTATTATTATTATCATTATCATTATTTTAAGTAGACGCTAAAGTTCAACGGAAAGAACCGAGCGCCAGGCCGGCCTTGGAGCCCCGCGGCCGGGCACCACTCAGGGCTCGCGTCCGGACGCTGTGGAGCGCACCGGGACCGACCAGGTCGTCCTCGCGCGCGCACGCACTTTCCTTGCTCCTATTTTCCCGCTCCCCTCCGTTCGGATTCCTGGAAGCAGCCTGAAGTCCCAGGGTGGCGGCAGACGCCTGGAGGTGCCCAGCTGACCCCCGCTGGCACGGCTCGCCCGCCGCCCGCGGACCTGCGCGGGTGGAGGCGCTCCTCGGCTGACCGATGCCCGCCTGGGACCCGGACGAAGCAGATGCCATCCGGCGGCACAGTCCTGCTCCGCCCGCACAGCGCTGAGAGCACGCTCGGTGCACCGAGTGCGACCCGCCACCTACGCACGGGGCGACCTTGGCCCGGGGACCGACCTCTGCGCCTCTCCCGCCCAGGGGCCGCGAGCCGGCCCGGGGACGGGAACCGCTTGGGAGCAGCCGCACGACGCGCGGCGAGCATGTTCTCTGCGCGTCTGGCTCCGACCCAGGCCCCGGGGCGGCAAGAGCTCCACTTCCGGCCCACCGGCCCGCCCTGCCGCCCTCCGGGCACTTACAGAGGTTTTGTAGCTTCTCGCTCCGAGGATTTAGGACTGCGTGAGCCGGGTACCTTCTTCCGGACGCCTGCACTCGCTGCCCCGGCAACCGTCACCAGGGAAACCAACAACGTCTCGAGCAAGACGTCATCACGCCCCTACGGGGGCCTACAGAGCCCAGAACACCTTGTGAGTGACCTTCGCTGCTGGCCAGGTTGATGCCGTGTGGAAACAAACATAGTGGGCTGGACGATGGGGATCGTAGTCTTAAAAGTTTCTCAAATGTATTTTTTAAAACTCTTGTTGATCAGACGTTTCGCGCAGAAGAGGCGCACATTCTGGAGTCCTTGAAGGGAATTGGAAAGTGGACGATTGTACCATAAAGTGTAACGTAGCCAGAGTTATCTTTGAACAATGTAAAAACGAGGTGGGGGAGGTTCCTACCTTGGTGAAAACGGGGGAAAAAAGAGAAAAAAGGACGCAAGATAGAAACGCTACGCGAACCAAGTTGTGTTTCCTCAAATTTGGCGTCAAAACGAGACTCCAATAAATATTAGAAATTGTTATATCTGAGGGGTGGAATTGCTGTTTTTATTTTGGCACCTTGGAGGATTTACAAATAACGAATGTGGTTTATTTCCTTTAAGGAAAACACTTGGATGTTTCCTGAAAACACGCTCCCCAATTTAAGACACTACTGCATCTCGGGGAGGAAGGAAAGATGATTCAGGGGCACTTCAGGCAGCAGGCGTGCAGAGTAAAATGCGGCCCGCTTCAAGGGGCTCCTTCGCCGGACAGCACCAGGCTTAGCGTTTACTACAGGACACACGCGGGCTCCGCGGGGCGAGGCTGCCCTATCAGAAGCCCGCTGCCCTCTCGCGAGAGTAAGGACGCACGCTGATTGGCTGCGCTGCACGGCGCCGGCCGCGGGAGTGACCTGCGGCTGCGCGGGCAGCAGACGCCGGCGGAGCGCCTCCGCTGAGCCGGCGGCGCGGCGGGGGCGGCGCTGGGCCCCCAGGCCGTGCCCACCACACCCGGACGTATCTTCTTCACTCGTTGCTTTCCCACACCACCGCTGGGCTCCCGTCATTAGTCTCAAGAATTTTCTTTAGTTTACAGACTTGACATTGTACCATCCAGAGAGCCAAGAAAATGAGGCACCAGGTACTTCCTCTTGTGAACTGTACTAATCTTAGCCGATTTACCGGTTCTCGCATCAGAATTACTTACAGGACGCTGCTTATGTTGGTATGCTTTAATCTGGAAAGAAAGTTACTGGGACTATCGCGGAGGACACAGGATTGCTAAAGACCACGCGGAGGCCCGCCTCCCTCCCGTTCTACCCAGTGGTACCGTTTTGAAAATGTGCCGTGTCGCAGGCAGAAACTGTTACCCTGCCCTGATCTTGAGATTTCCCGGCCTTGCTTCATTCGTCCTTCCCGAGTACTTAATGCTACACGATTTTCTTACGCTCAGGCGTGGGCAGCCACCACCGCGGAATAAGCCCAGCAGGCAGTGCCACAGGGCCCTCTGCCGCGCTTGTGGAGCCACAGCCACGTCCCCGTGTCCCCTGCTCCCATCACGAAACCGCCTCGTGTCCCTTCCTGACAGTTTGAGTGTTAGACACGTGGAACAATATAGTACGTGACCTTTTAGAATCGATTTTAAAAACTCAGAATGTTCTCTGGAGTCATTCACCTTCTGTCAGTGACCCGCCCCTTGTCACTGCTGCGAAGCCTCGCGTGGCCGCAGGCCGAGTGCTGCCCCGTGTCGTGGCTTGGATGGAGCGGGGCGGGAGGCTGCGGCTGGCCGCTCGCTCGCTGCCTTCGCCCAGCGCCGACTGTCTGGCCTCCGCCGCGCCTGTCTGCTTTCGGCCCTGCCTTGGCACCAGCTTCCTGTGGGCTGCAAAGATCTACGAATTGTGAGCTAAATCTTTCCGCCCCTGACTTGTTAGTGCTGAGTACTTCATTTCAGCAACGAGAAAAGTAATACAAGTACCAAGCTGCATTCTGTGGCGTGGATATACTACTTTGTTTTTAAACCACAAACTCACCGAGGACATCCAGGCCTCTTCCAGTTCAGGGCGATTATGAGTACGTGGCCATAATGAGTCATACACACCGTTGTGTTGGGAACACAAGCTTTCACTTCTGTGGAATAGAAGTCCCAGAGTGCAGTTGCTAGCTAGAAGGCAGTTCTAGATTTAGTTTTACAAGAAATCCGCGAGCATATTCTAGAATGCCCATCCTTTTACATTACTACAGAAGTGTTTTCTCAACACCCTGGCCAGCACTCAGTGTTTATTTTGGCCATTTTATTGGGTGCCATGCGGTGATGCCTCACTGTGGTCTGTTCTGCACGCTGACAGTGACGCTTCTCTGCCGCCTGTGCAGCCCCCCTTCACGTGACGGTGGGGGTGCACTGAGGAGCGCACTGTGAGGCGATCGGGCCTGGTGGCAGCATCACAGCGTGTACGTGTGCAAGCCGGCGCAGAGCACCCGGCTAGGCCTGCGGCTCCTGGGGCTGCAAACCTGCACGTGCATTCTTATACAGAACGCTGCAGGCAACTGCCACACGATAGTATTTGTGCATTTAAATGTAAGTAAACAGAAAAGGGACAGTAAAATACACAAGACAAAGTACATTGCACCGTCCAGGCTGAAGCTGTTCTGGGCAGCAAGGGGTGAGACAGCAGTGGTGAGCGTGAAGGCAGCGCAGCTGTCCACTGAGGTAGACTTGACACACACTGGACGCTTAGGCCACCCTACGGCTATGGAAAAATATTTTTGTCTTCAATAATAAAATTAACCTTGTAATTTTTTCTTTCATAAACTTACGTTTTAAAAAAATTGAATCTTGTAATAACACAGCTTAAAATAAACATTATAAGACAAATATTTTTTGGTACATGGCACTGAGTCAAGGGCCTTCACACTGAGCTACATCCCAACCTTATTTTTAAATTTTACAGTAAATCACTAAGTAGACCAGGTGGACCTGAACTTGAGATCCTCCTGCCCCAGGTTCTCAGAGCAATGGGATTACAAAATATTTTGTTTGTTCTCAGAAGCTTTTCATCCATTTTTCTATCTTTAAGAATGTTTCATAAACAGACACTAGTACACACGTTAGGCTGGATGGCACAGGGTCAGGGTCAGCAAGATCTATTCTCCACTCCACATTCCTGCCCCACCAGGACGGGAGGGTAACAGCATGCAGTTGTCACCGTGAGATGACAGTGCCTTCCAAGACCCTCCTCAATGCCTGTCTGGGGATCCTGAAGAGATCGCCTTTCAGAATCGCCAGCATTTCCACCCCCAAAAAAGAATGTTGGGGTCGGGGAGATGGCTCAGTAGAATAAGTGCTTGTCTGGCAAGTGCAAGGGCCTGAATTCAATCCCCGGTTCCGCCCCCAGAATCGCCAGCATAATGTTCTCTGCAGAGCCACCTCTGTCGTGCATCCGGCCTATTGCTGGCTGAAGCATCATGATATAGTGTGTAACTATTTTATTTGGGGAAATGTCATTTCTATCATTTGCCCAATTTCCAACTTGAATTTTAAGCCTTTTGTTTGCCTTTTGAGGCAGGGTTTCCCTATGTAGCTGAGGTTGGTTTTGAACTCACAGCAATCCTCTTGCCTTCCAAGTGCTGGGATTATAGGTATGCATGACCATGACTAGCATGAGAATTCTTTTTTCTTTTTCTTTATATCTTCTATGTACTAGTCTTTTTTTGGCATATATGGTTTGTAAACATTTGCTGTAGCTTGTGTTTTACACGTGGGCTTTCACAGAACAGAAAGTTTTTATAAGGTCTAGCTTACCAATTTCTTTCTTTTTGGGATTATACTTTTGATGTCAAATCTAAAAACTTTGGGCTGGTGAAATGGCTCAGAGGTCTAAAGCACCTACTTAGAACAAGCTTAGCAAAGCACAGGGACCACGGTTCAATTGCCCAGCACCACATGCCAGCCAGGGCCGCCCCCTGGTGGGCTGAGCTGGCCACACACACACACATAAATAAATAAAAATTTAAAAAAATAAAAATAAAAAAAAATAAAAATAAAAAATAAAAACTTTGTCCGAGGGACTGGCGAGACAGCTCAGCAGTCTAAAGCGCCTGCTTATGCAAACTTAGGCAAGGGACTGCGGTTTGTGCCAGTCATGCCCCCAGGGCAGGCTGAGCCAACCCCCCCCCACGCTGGCCAGTCCTGCCCCCAGGGCAGGCTGAGCCAACCCCCCCCCACGCTGTGCCAGTCCTGCCCCCAGGGCAGGCTGAGCCAACCACACACACACACACACACACACACACAAACTTGTCTAAGACTTAATCTCAAGATTCCCCCATTTTTAAAGTACATGAACTTTACTTATGCTAAGGGAAATATGCCAGACTCAAAAGGACAGATCGTAAAGTTCACCTGTATTCATTAGGTATCTGGAATGGGCAAATTCACCGCAACACCAAGTAGAAAGAGGCCGCTAGGAGCAGAGAGGGGAGCTAACGCCACTGCTAAGCACACAGAGGTCCTGTCTGTGCGGGGCTCGAGGGCCAGATGGCAGTGACCACTGCATGGCATTACGAGCACACTTAGTTCCAATGAACTGTACACTTAAAGTGGCTGAAGGGGTACATAATAACAATTTGTTAATCGGTTGAGTATATCTGGGGGGGGCGGTATTTTTTCTAATTCCTAAAACACACCCTACCCAGCTCCACATGATTCCAACTTTATTTATTTATTTATTTATTTTTTACTTATTTATTGTGTGTGTGTGTGTGGCCAGCTCAGCCCACCAGGGGTCGGGCTGGCTGGCATGTGGTGCTGGGGATTGAACCGCGGTCACTGTCCTTTTGCTTAGCTTAGCTTGTTGTAAGTAGGTGCTTTAGACCACTGAGCCATCTCACCAGCCCGATTCCAACTTTAAAGGGGCACTTTTATGCATGCTTATTTATTTTCCTAAGTCAACAAATACATTCTTCCCCATTCAAATAATATACTCTCTCCTACAATAAAGACAGCATAGGCGGTGATTCTACTTGCTGTGAGCAGCATCACGTGATGTGAACGAAGCCGGAAAAGCACCTGGTTCTAACTCTATTTGTTAATCACAGACATCAACTTGCTTCATAAAACAGCACTGCTGAACTCACGATGAGTAAGCCAGGAAAGTCCTTTGTGAACTGTGGACGCTCTTGCTATCTATGCTGCTGTTTAGTAGCGGAGTATGTTACCTGTGTCACTACAGACTTAACCTCGTAATGGAAGTAGCTTTACCTGGGGCTACATGTACTCAAATCATGGCACTAGGTGGCAACGTGATCAGGGACATCAGGCCTCGAGTGTGTAGTATATTGGGGTGACCCATAACCAGAGCTTCTCCCTTTCAAGAGTCAGACACCCACAAAGACAAGCGTCACTACAGAAGATTGTGCATGTGGATTCAGAGCAGAGGCAACCCACCTTATTTTTGGCCCAGGATTAAGCCTTACTAAATTATCCAACTTTGCACTTCGGAGCCACACACAGATGAAAACTGTTGATCTTCTGACTTCAACACCCTGCTCTTCAGCTTGTGGGAGATTTGGGCCGCTGGCCACACCCTGCCTGGGCTGCCCAACACATTGTGCTTCAGCCTTGTGTCATCGTGGAAACTCGAGTCTCATGAACGCATGGAATGATATGTCTGAGATGCGTTTGTGTGGATGATGAGCGTAGTCATCCACATCAAGCCCATCAGAGAAAAATCCTGCCAAGATTCCACAAGCCTAGTTGAAATCTGACCCTCGCTGCCCACCAAGGAAAGGACCTGATGAGACTGACCCTCGCTGCCCACCAAGCTGCCAGCACAAGGCCTCGGTAATGCATTAATTTCCGAGTTCCACCCTTGGCTCATATCAGTCGTTCGCACCACTTGGCTGGACATCGCTCGATCTCCTGAACGATCAGTGCCGCTGCTCACTGGGTCTTCGCGCCTTATGTGCTCGCTCACGTTTCATTGACCACCTCCGAAGCGAAGACCGAGCCCCTCAGTTTCCTTAGAACAAAACAAATATTAACCAGCACTAGCTAGTAGAAACAGGAGGCAAAGGGTCTTAGTTTCAAGTGCTGGCAACACAGAGAGGACACAAATGAACGATGAGACTGCTTACAAGGGGACTTGGTGACTGGCTTGACAATGACAAAAGGAAGGGAAGCTACCTTGAAGAGCTGACTAGGGGCCGACAGGGAGGACAGACGTACTGACAAGACACCAGCAGGAGGACAGCAAATGCGGTTGGACATGAGCTAAGAGGTGAGGACTGGGACTGACATGGGTGGTGGCAAATTCTAGTCACTCTAATCCTTAAGTTACACTGGGGACCTAAAGCCAGTCTTACAAGGAGTGAACAGCAGCAGAGACCTTGTTTCTGGGCTCCCGCTCTGAGGGGACCGAATGCATGCTGGTGGTGCTCCACACCTGCCCAGCACTGCCAACCTGTGCTCTCCTGAGAAACGGGGCTCCTTGCCTCCATCTTTCCCTGACCGTCACTTCCACCCGATTCACTGGGATATGCAGAGCTGGCTGTGTAGAAGCAGATGTTCCCTTCATGGGCTAAAAGCACGTGATCACGTCTGGCGGAGGTGCAACGTGTCAACACAGCACACAGCTGAGAACTGTGTCCCCTGCTGATGGCTGGAACGGGGGCTCCCGTGAGAGCCTGTCAGATCCCAGGGCTAGGACACGAGGTAACACCTCAGCTGAGGCCACTGGACTCGGGAAGACTCATACCTTCTTGGCAGGAGAGGGGCAGCCCTGTGTTCATCAAGTGATTAGCGCTGCATCGCTAACTGGAGGCCGCCATGCCTGGTGCAAAGTTGCTTTGCTATTGGTCAAGCAATGGCCGTTACTCATCCGCATGTCTGACACTGGCAAAAGGATGTACAAAGGGCGGTACAGGCTACAGGATAAATCCTGAGAGTACCTGGCTGACCTTATCAGATACAAAAGTTACATTTCTTGGTATACAGGTCTTGCTATATCCTGGTCTTAACCATCCAGCAGAAAAGTATAAAAACGAGGTACATAAAGTGAAGCCATATTAATACAATGAGTTGTAAAAGGCTCAAGTCAATAACTTCTGAGGATAACCCACTAATATTATAGGCTGCTACAGTGTTGGATTGTTTAGCTGAATTCAAACACCTATAGTATACAGATGCCAACAGAATATTTACCTGACAATAAAAAAAAGAAAGGAATGATCATTTTGTATTTATATATACAAAATAGGATAAATTTACAGCTACTTTCGCTTAATTCAAAGAGAAGAAAGAGGTGTACTAATAGTGTTTGGACAGAATATCCTGTCTGCTTCTTGTACTATGGATTACCACTAAGAAGCTAACAATGTTCAATGTGTTGATTATCAAAACTGTCCTATTAAAATAAATAAGGGAGGAAAGAGGCTGACCAGCCCTTGTTGTTTTGGTGCTTTTGCTGTATTCTGCCACCTTGAACTGTTGCCCTGTACCATGCCACCTTGCCTTGGAGCCAGATAATCATGTCCTGAAAGCTTCACCAACTGCAAGCTAAATAAACCTTCCCTTCCTTAAAAAACAGAAGTTGCTTTGCTTCTGCTTCCAGCCAAGGCCTCAGTTCTCCTCCCCAGCCCCTGCCGGCCCCACCCATACCAGAAAAAGCCGTTTCCAGAATCTCCACAGGCCACGCGGGAGCCCAGAGCTTCCCAGCCGCAGGATACTGGCTCATCTGCGTCCGTGTGTCATACTGCTGAATGGGAGACCCGACCCCTCCCAGGGGGTCTTGGTGGCACTACTCGGCTCAGGGAAACTGTCCTTTATCCAGGAATGGAACTGGAGCGGGAGTTGCGCTACCTGTCAGAAATGGAGAGTGGAGGGCGCGCTCCCTGCAACGTGCTGGCACAGTCCACTGGCACGTGGTTTTTCTCTCAGACATGAAGAGCTTCCACGCAGAACCACATACATACCGAAGTACTGGCAGCTCATCCCGGGACACGCAGCTCTAAGATACTTTATGCTCCTTTGGCTTTGTTCTGGCCTCGTAGCTATGGTGCACGGAGATAAGGCCTAAATGGAAGTCCCTGAAATTCTTTGAGCAGCAGCTTAGGATGAGACAAGGTGCCCCGACTTCTCCAACATTCCAACTTTAGGCCAGGAAACTGGGGTCACGCTCCAACTCTCACCACCAGAGGTCTCTGTTGCTCAGGAGCCACCACTAGGAAGCCACCCGGGATCACTGCCCTTGGGTTGCAGGGCACAAATCCCGATTCTCAAGTCCTTCACCTAAAAAGGCACGGCTGGGCCGGCCAGAGAGCTCAGCAGACCTGCTTGGCAGGGCGCAGCGGCCGGTTCCATCCCCTGCATGCCAGGCCGGCCGTCCCCGACTCGGGCTGGGCGTGGTGGCGCTGGCCTGGAATCCCAGCGCGTGGGAGGCTGAAAACAGGATGATCACTTCAAGTCCGATCTGGTAGTGAGACCTTGTGGACCCTGTACTAAATACAAAAAATAGTAAGTAGAATGGCATGGTGTTCATTTGCATGCAGCCTGTGGAGGATGTCCTCTCGTATACTTCCTGGAGCGCATAAGGGAGAGAACTTTATATTATGTTCGGGGATTGTGGTACGAAAATCTATGTTCAGGCAATTTAAAACAAAACAGCTCTTGGTGCGTGGCTGCGGAACCTGCAGATACGGGGAGGCGGCGGTAGCTTTCTCGCAGGGACAGGGCTGCTGAATTTAGAGCGCAAAGCCTAGTCTGACCATCCAACAACGCTGAACACTTACACAAGCCAGGCTGCACCGCAGGCGCGGGGACGAAGCGCGCCGTCCTGCCTCCAGCACAGCACGGCGGGGCGGCAGGGGTGGGCAATCACGCGCCACGCCCGCACACCCTGCAGGTGGACAACCCCGGCCCAGGTCCTGCCGCGTCACGCACCGAGCGCTCGGCACGCGTCGTGTGGTCCCTGCCCAAGGCCGCCTCGCTCCCCGTCCTGCCGATCCCGAGAAGGCTGCCGCGGTGCTCTCCGCACAGCATCACCCGCTGTTTCCTAGAGCACTCTGCGCGCGGAGCCAGCCCTCGCGCTGCACGCTGCATTTCACCTACGACCCACGGCACTGGGCTCACGGCCATCACGCAGAAAACAGCCACTCGGCCAGGAGCGGCAGAACCACGAGCCCGGGTCTCCTTCAGTAGGACACAGCAGCACATCCCTTGAGCCACTTCTAAGGGCTCCACGACCAGACGCCGTCGGGCGCCGCCTAACCCCGCGCTCCCTTAGGGGAGGCCCACGCCTTGGCTCTGGACTGGGAGGGCTCCGGTCCACTAAGACCGCACTCTACTCATCACCCTCTGGGGCAGGCGTGGAAAAGGAGCATCTATCTGGGCAAAATCCAGATCTCACTGATTAGAACGATTTTCTGAAAATGTAAGGAATAAAGAACATCAACCAAAAAGGCCAACATCAAGACTAGTACTACTGAAGTTACAGGACTTTCACTTCACAAACACCCAAGCAAAACCTAAAACCAAATCATAAATTTAGAGAAGACTTCATGACATAGGCTTCTCACTGCAATATTTGCAATATTCCCAATGAAACCATACACTGAGATTTTCATTATCTAAATTGTTTACTGTCTAATGGCTACAGATGAACACCTTTGAATGTGTAAAAACACAGGACTTGTTCCCGATGTCTTTTATTTCCTTTAATTCATGTTTCACAAGTATCTTTCACGGAACCATTAAATCACTGAATTCTGCCAACCAAGAGATTACTGGGACTCTGGAGAGAAAGTGGACCATAATTAAAGGAGGAACCTCCCAAAGCGCTCCAATTTCGGACGCCTGCTCCTCTAAGGCCTCTTTCACAAGGCACAGACCGTCCAGCTGCACCTCCTGTCTATTTAAAGCCAAGAAAACAGGTACTAGCATCCCATATTCCTAACACACTGTTACAGAGCCACGCTGACCTCGGCTAGACAGGACCCACAGGAGTCAGCAAGCTGAGGCTCTCACTTTACAGACAGGGAAAGACCAAGAAATCCCTGGCATGGTCCCGGCGACACAGGCATCATTAGCGAGGGAAGACATGCTGCGAGGGCTTGTGCAACTGAATTCACTCCGGTAACTGTGGGGCCAGCCCTTAAATCCCTAACACTGGTTGGCACTACCACATTACTTGACATTCCTGGGATTTTCTTTTAAAAAAATGCTTTAAAGCTTTCTTCAAGGACCATCTCATCTGATGTAAGTGGCAGTGGGGTATCAAGCACTGGCCTGGCTCAGGCCACACAGTGTCACGCACACAGCTGTCGGCTGCGCTGCCAGGTCTGGCGCAGCTCTGCCCCTGCCTGGCCAAGGGGCGGATGGCGAGCTGTCGCGGCTGCTCTCGCCTCGTCTCGCCCTGAGAAGCTCCTGGGCGATCGTGAGGAGGCTCTGTGACAGCAGCCCAGCGTAGCACTGGGCGAGTGCCGTCAGGCGTCAACCACCGTCTCCACTTGGCAGCTATCTTACCTGGGGCTGCCACGGAAGGGAAAAAAGGCTGTTTCCTGGGTGCCAGCTTATGTGCCCCTCTGCAGAATAATTCACTTTTCCACACTGAAATAAATACAAGACATTTGATGTATTCACCCACTTTAATAACATGACAGATACGATGTTGTCACCACGGAATGTGAGTTCAGGTTAGGTAAGAGGTTCTGCGAGCGTTCACAGCCATTCTGGGGTACAGCAGAGCTTGTGCGTCATGCCGGACCAGCCAGCTCACCACTAAACCACTCACTGCTTGCACTCTGAGTAAAGTGTTTTAACATTCATAATTCTTACAGAGAAACATACTGCACACATTTAAAAAGTAGTTCTTTATCTGTGCCTTAGCACTTAAGGTAAATACTTCTATTTCAAGATGACATTTAAAAATTATTCTAATACAACAGCAGCAAAAAATATAATTCTACAAGTATAAAAGAGCTAAACTGCAATTCATAGTTATGCTAGTCTCGTGCTTACAAGTGTGATTCTGAAATAAACATGACTTCAATGCAGCGCTCATGTTAGTATTCGAGGTTGAGCACGCACGCACGCACGGACATGTCAGCTGTGGGAGGCTCTAAGCTACAGCTCACATGTACTTTGAAAGAGTTCTTCCAGAGCCAGCCAGTCCTAAAAACCAACTCGTCACCCCAGTCCACAAGGCAGACAAGGACAAACTGCAGTAACTGGGGTCAACGGGGCTCCTACCCAACATGCAGGGCGTGGGACACTCGGCAGCAGAGCAGAGGGCTTCAGGGCTGGCCAGCGCAGGAGGAGCTGTCATGAGGGGCGAGGGAAGGTGGACTAAACGCTATCCAGTGCACAGACGTGACCTTTCTGGAGCCTGAATGACACAGTTAGTGAAGCAGTCACCACTAGCGTGGTTATCAAGGCTGCGAGGAAGAAATGTTATTCCAGATACTATAATACAGTTTGAACCAACTCAAAGGATTTATTTTTGACACAAATACGTAACCTCAACATGAGATGTCTAACTGCAGCAAGCGCTTCCAGAGTTCAAGGCAGCGTCTCCTCTTCTAGGGCTTAGGCTTTGCCCAGAACTCCCGATACATGGAATAGCCCATCCCTGCAGGAGAAGACACTCGTTAAGCACTGCGGTATTTCCTCCAGCATTCAGAAAACAAACCAGGCGACAGAACAGCTCATGGGGGTCCCCTAAAACAAGCCAGCACAGACTGCTGAAAGGGCAGCGAAACCAAGGAGCATTAATCATAGTGTTTGTGTTCCTGAACAGCTTAACTTTCGGGAACTCCTTTTATAGTAGCTGCAGCTTTGTGAGAGGAGTCTGACTCGCTCAGTGTTACAGTATTTGTTTTAAAGAACCATGAATGCCTGGCATCTGTAAAAGGAGCCGATCGTGTCATTTAACACCAGATAACACAGGATGATGACAGCAAAAGGTGTTAGCACCCACACTAACAAACCTCTTTCCTACCTTCAAAAACTCAGTAAATGCCAAGTACGTGTCTTTCTCAGCAAGCTGCCCTCAGACACACTCCCAAGGAAACTGAGCCAGTGGGGTTTTTCCTTTCTTGAAGTCTTAGTAGTAGAATGTATCATCTCTCTTCCCCTCTCTCTATACATCCTAACATATTTATTATAGTAAAACTATTTTAATTTACTTTTGCATGAAAATAAGTGATATATCTCAACGGCTGCAGTGGCGACTGCCACCGTCGGCTAGGTCCTGCCTATGAAGAACCGCACTGCCTGCAGATGTGCAAATCTCCGCGGGAACCTACCAAGGGTCATTGCGCCCACAACGAAGCCTTGGGCTGCCACGCGCATGTGGATCAGGTGCACGGACATTTTAGTGTTTCCCCTGCTCTTCAGTTTGTATAATCCATACGCGACAATTGCTGCGAAGCCTGCCATTCCTGTAAAAGACACAGTCACAAGGGCGTTAATGTGTGGGCAGAGGAAACCAAGCTGCTTTTGCCATTAATCAATTTACTTTCTATTATTTTTCAGAGGGCTTACAGGACCACTAATTAATTAATTTACAGAGCTTTTAATATTTTCTCCTTCAAAACAAAAATCTGTAACTCACAGCCAGCAGTAGCATACCCCGCAAGTCAGTATTATCTTTCAAGATGTGGGGTTGCACCACGATGCCTCTAACCTCAGCACACTGGGAGGCTGAGGCAGGAAGATGGCAAGTTCTGGACAACTCAGAGACTGAGCCAGACCCCGTCTCAACAAAACAAAGCAAAACAAAACACCCCCAAACAACAACAACAACAAACCCAGCGTAGGTGTCTGTGAACTGTCCAGGTAAATCCCTCCAAAGCCCCCAGGAATCAAGCTAATTCATGATCACTACAGCTGCGAGGGGTCTTCGGTCGGGGAGGACTGTGCAGCTCTCGCCCCGTTCTGCCCCCTCCCTGAAGGCGACCAGACAGTGCAGACCGCCCTGCACACGGCGTCGCCCACACAGAACCACGGCCCATTCACCTTGAAGGCACAGACTACTCACAGCACGGCTGTGTGCTTTCAACGTGCCCCGTGTGCGTCCTCATACCAACACCTAGAGGAATAATCTGGGCAAAGGGAAAGAGCGAACCAAAGTAGCGCAAGAAATAAAGGCACTGGCTGGGCACAGTGGCACAAGCCTGCAACTCCAGCATTTGGGGGGCTGAGCAAGAGGGCCAGAAGAGCTCGACCTTGGAAGCCTGTTAAAAAATTAAGAGAAGGAAAGAAGAAAGGAAAGAAGGGAGGGAGGGAGTGCAGTGAAAAAGGTGTAATATAATGACATAGAATGGTGAGCTAGTGAAATCTACACTGGTTCCTTCAAAATGAGTATAATAGAGACAAACTCATGGTAAAAATTAACCTGAAATTTAAGGTTTTGGTTGTTACAACAAAATATTAATGCTAAAAGTCTTGAGTTAGGAAATAAATGTATTTGGTACAGGGTCTCGCTACACAGCTCAGACTCCCGCTGATCTTCCTGCTTCAGCCTCCCCAGCAGAGGGATTACAGGTGTGTGCTACCACTCCAGGTCTCAGCTCCGGGGCGGGGCTGGCGGAGCCTGGGGTGCCAGGGATTGAACCCCAGTCCCGTGCTTGCCTAAGCAGGCGCTTAGTCCGCTAGCTCACCAGCTCTTGTGTTCATCTTAATCCCAGAAATGTTGTAAATCCTATCCTCCAAAAAATGTAAAAATAATCACTAGCAGTACTGGAAGAGAACTTCCAAATCATCACAAGAAAAATACAAAAGCAAATGGATCAAGTATAACAGAAAATATGAAGTAGATAGTAGAAGAAAAACTTGACAGAACTTACTAGGAGAAATATGAATGGAGATTCACTTCCTTTACTGAATTCAAACCAAACCAAACCTGGACATACATATTATACAGGGGACAGAAGTATGACACTGAAGAGTTAAAAAGCTTAAACTTCTAAATATTCCAATCAACAGAACAATGGCATACATCAAGCAAAAACAGCAATACAGGCACAGTAGAAGCAGGAAAAAGGTACTGTCTCTTTTAGAAAACAGGAGTTGAATGATACCATTATGTAAACTTCAATGTCAGCTTTAAAATAAGATCTAAAATCTTAATTTACAATAGAGATCACATCTTCTTTCAAGCAACAGAGTAAAACACAATTAAGTATTAAGACACAACTTTCAAATTCCAAAGACTATAATCTGAAGGCAGCGTCCACAGAATCTAAAGCCAAGCATCAAAAACAAAAGTCAGACCCACGAAGGTCCGTATTCTAGCTGGGTCTGGGCGTGAAGGCCGAACACGTGCAGCGAGGAAACGCTCGGGCTGCCCGGGACCGCAGCGCAGCGCAGCGCAGCGCTGGGGACGCGCACCCGCCGCCTCTGGGCAGTCGGCTTAAAGGCTGACCACTGGGAGGGAGGCCCCGAGCCCAGCGGCCGAACCCCAATTCCCGCCCCGCGGGCTTCCGGCCTCTACTCTCCCGGCCGGCCGCAGGCACCCTGGACGTCTTCTGAAGTCGTGAGACCTTTCTCTCGCTTGGGTCTACCGTTCTTCTGTGGCTTTTTCTGTCTTATGCAAATATTTAGGACTCCAAGCCATAGCAGCACATTCGCCCGCATCCCTGGCTGACACCTGACTTAAAAAGGAGTGTGACTCGTGTGTCAACACTACATGTAATCAGTATTTGCTTTTGATGTCTAGAGAGAACTCTATTCTAATACGCTGATTTTTAAATCGCTAGAGACAACTGTGTCATTTTATTTTTTTAACATGTCACAAGCCCTTCATGGGCACTGCATGTCTACATGACTGGCCTCAGAAACTCTGAACACAGGCATGTTGGGTGCCCTGGGGCCCAGGGCCTTTGTCACCCCGTGTCACTCCACTGGGAGGGGCACGTGGGAGCTGGGCTTCGTTTCCTACCCTGTAGACTTTCACCTGTAGCCTTTTGCTCTAATAAACCATAAGCATGACCTTAACGAGAGTCTCAGCCTGTCTGGAATCCCCAAAGCATCATTCTCTGAAAACAACACAAATTGCCTGAACAGACAAAGGATTTTCATGACAGGCTTTGTATCACGCCAATCACAGCGGATTTGAACATTAAAAATGTGAAAATAAATTCTTTCAGGTTATGTCCACTGAACACGTTCACTTTGTCTTTGCTCCTTGGGCAGGGCGGCACAGCAGGCCAAGGCATCGAACTTCCAACCCCGATGTCTGCCTAAGCAGGCCCTTTCATCTGCTATCTGGCTGGCCCTTGTTTTTATTGTTTCAGACATACAGCACACTTACTACTAGACCGTCAAGGCCAAACATACCAATAGGGACAAACGGTGCTTCTTTAGCCTTTCGGATAAGTTTGGATCCCTGGTCTTCATCATATGAAGAAAGAGAAACATCTGTGTTGCTTGACATGGTAACTGCTTGAAGACTCTTCCTGAAAGAGAGCTGCCACAAGCTTCAGCGATTATAGTCACTTAGAACATTATTAAATATCTGAATGAACTCAAAACATTCCTAATCTCCATGAAAAATCTGATGTGTTATCCATGAACTTCAAAAAATATATTTTAAATGCATTTAGTACAGGATGTACAGGGTCTCACTACACAGATCAGACTCCTAGGGATCCTCCTGTTTTCAGCCTCCCAAAGCGCTGGGATTACAGGCGCGCACCACCACGCCCAGTCCCAACCTCAGCACGCCATGGGGGCAGGGCTGGCACGGCATGCCGGGATCAAACCCTGGCCACTGCGCTCTGCCTAAGCAGGCGCTTTAGTCCTCTGACCTATCTGGCCAGCCCTCAAAAAGTATTTCCTGGATGAACTATCTTCAATCTACAGACACCTTTACAGTTATATATAATCCCTCTTAAACTTACTGTGTTAAAGAGTTTAATTTTCTTAAAAGTTACTTTCATCAGTTACATTACCAGTTATCAATTTCCTGGCCCTCTTCCATTCCACTCCGCTTCACCCTGACAGCTTCTAGCTACCCAAGCCCGGCTCTCGACAGCGGGCGCGGAACCCCACTGGCTGTAACGCGGAACCCCACTGGCTGTAACGCGGAACCCCACTGGCTGTAACGCGGAACCCCACTGGCTGTAACGCGCAGCCTCGCGCACACCGCGCCGCTCTCGGCAGCTGACTGCCTTCGCTTCTCATGCCTGGTCAGCGCGCCCTGGTCTCTAGGATCGATGTCACTCGCCTTCTGGGATATGCGTGTCATTCATAGGAGCCCAGGAATGCCTGCCACGTGCATTTCTTCCTCTTAGGGACAAGGATTAATTTCAAATCATGTTGCTAGACATGGTTCCCTTTAAATATGCTGTTTAACTGAATAAACCATATACCTCTGGGGTCACCACGCACCACAGCAGCAGAAATGGAAGTGCCTGCGACTCTTCAGCAAGAGTCTCCTCAACTACAGATTTGCTCTTTTATGGATCTTTCTCACATTTCCATGTTCCCTCAAATTCTCTCTTTTTTTTTTTTTGTGGAAAAAAAAGCCCCTGGGGAGGGGGACGTGGCAGGGAGCACCTTCACAGAAAATGCAGCTCCAGGGGCTGGCGGAGGGAGGCACGTGCAGTTCGAAATCATCACCCCATGCCTCAGCTCCACTGAGGAGCATCAGTGCTGGCTTCCAACAGAGAAGAAAACCTTAGCTGGGTAAGGGAAAAAAATTCAGAGAGGACCAGATCCTTGCTGTTTGTATTCCATTACTTCCTAAATGACTAAACTCTTACTCAACTTTTATCATGCATAAGGCTCAAGGTTCGGGATGCTCCTATTTGAAAAACTAAAGCACAAATACAAAAGTGATTAATGATTCAAAAACTAGATACTGAAAAGACGGCGTGATTATCAGCATGACAATAAGAACTGAATTTACATGGAACGCTATCTGTAGCTGGTTTTGAGAAGTTTCAGAGAGAAGGGTTTGCGCGGTGAACTGAAGAAACTGCCTCAGCGGCCTAGCTGGCGGCCCGCACGGGACCCAGGCAGGCCTGCGGCCGGCCGCAGAGCTCCTCAGCTGCGGCCGCTCAGCACACCCGCTTCCTCTCCTTGCCACCCCCACGCCCCCGTGAGATGCTCCCTGCCCCAAGCCTCTGACCAGACGACCGCAGTTTCCCTGCATGGCCAGCTCTGCCCCCAGGAACTTTCCTGGCTAAGTGCTACTTTTTCAGGTTCGCATCTCAACTGGCCTCTGAAGTCCTGTTGATTTCCCAGGCTTCTGCTAAGTGTTCTGATTATGCGCTCCTTCACTACCCATCACAACTACTTGTTTAACTCGCTCCTTTACTGGACTCCTGGCAGTCAGGGCCTCTACTCGCTCTGTTCCTGTCCATCCCCACGACCTGCTGCAATGCCCCGTATGCAACAAGTACCACAAAATGTGTACTGGACACATTTGAAGAGTTCAGTCAGTTAAAAAGCCAGATTCCACATGTTCAACTGCTTTTTAAAATACAAGTTTTACATTCCGTCTATGAAAAAAGAAATGATAAAGTGAGTAAAAGTCTTGGATCCTTGCAA
>NW_004524702.1:2035163-2053125 GCF_000260255.1 Octodon degus
GGTTCAATCCCCCAGCACCACATGCCAGCCAGCCCTGCCCCCTGGTGGGCTGAGCTGGCCACACACATACACACACAAATAAATAAATAAAAATTTAAAAAAAATAAAATAAAATAAAAATAAAAAAGAATCACTTGATAACTGTCTTTACAAAACTAAGACTACCAGTTGTTCCTCTGTTTCAAGTGTATACAAATGTCCAGCAGGTGCACACAGCCGAAGCCTTTACCTACTTTCCGGAAAGAATCTCTTAACTCTACACGGAGGAACAGAAGAACATCTGTTTGCCCTCCCGCACCTGAGATGTCGCACACATCAAAGTTCTATGGGTAGGCCACCTGACCTGGTTTCCTGCAGCTCAGAATCAGGGTGTGGGTGACCATTATTTGCCTTAAAGGCCCCAGAACACATCACATGCACATTACTGGACAAAGTTAGTAAAGATGCACAATACAACATCCAACATGTATCACAGCTGTGAGAAACCCTAAATTCAAATTAAGCTTTATATGTCATCTTATAAACTAATTCTAATGTAGCATATATTTGATGTATGTTTTAAATATAAAATTCTGGTTATTGCTCATTTACCACCTAGAAGTTTCCACAATATTCGAGATTTACAACCATTTCAATTCAGAGTGTCTTTTTTTTTCCAGAGTGTTAGTCTTTTAAAGGTTCAAGGTCAATAACCTCAAATGCTGTAATCTGGGAGTAACAAACTGACTAGACGATTATTGACATCTTTATTTTACAGGTAGGGAAAGGGTTCTAAAGGATTATATAATTGCTCAATACCAGAAATATCTCAGGCAGAGTAGTAGATTTAGAACCCAACTCTCCTCATACATAATCCAAGCTTCTTTTAATTGATATATTTGTAAATAGTTAATCTGATGACGCTGGTATAAATTCAACCGAAAATATAGGTCCAGTCCTGAATAAGGCCCACAACGCTGTCTGGGATCAGTAAAGAGGGTGTAAATCACGCCTAAAGTTCAGTGGACTCTTTTGCTTTAGTATTTCATTCACCCTGACTGGGCCACACCTGTGAGAAAGCCAATCAGATGCAAAACACAGCACAGATTACCAGATGAAGTTCAAAGTCAGCTTGTGGAGTATGTATTATTCTTAGCTAAAACACCACTGAAGCTGGGTGTGGTGACGCACGCCTGTAATCCCTACACTAGGGAAGCTGAGGCAACAGGATCAGCAGGTGTTCAAGGCAAGCCTGGCCAAAATAGTGAGTTCAAGGCAAGCCTGGCCCTACATAAGACCGTCTCAAAAATAAAACGTAAAATAACAACAACAAGAAAAAAAAAAAAAAAACTGCACATACCACTTAAGACCTTTCCAAATACAAGGGAACCTAGAAGAGGTAAAAAGGAAAACGATCTAACCAGCATCTGGCGATGTCCTAATCTGAAGGATCTTCAGGGCCTGACGTTTTGGCCACAGGAGCGGCTGTCTAGTGCATCAGTCACCTGTCGGCTTGCTAAAGATGGCAGTCCTGCTTAGGCCCGGAGACAGCTTCCAATCTGGGGCTGCACCCCGGAACCTAGTGCAAGGAGCCCCTCCACTGCGACAGTGGGGTACAGAAGAGCCGGAGGGCCCCTCGTACACAGGTCGCCCCCGCGCCTCACTGGGAGCAAGGAGCCGCCGGCGGGGACCTGGGTCCTTCCGGAAGTACCTTTCGGGGCCGGCCCGGGAGGCGCCGAGCAGCTCCCCAGAGGGGACCGCAATCGCGTCGGCTCCCCGCGCGGGCCTTTCCCTCCCGCCACCCGCAGTCCGCCGGGCCGGAGGAAACTTTCCCCACCTCCCCGGGGCGAGGGGGAGGCGACCCGTCTCCGCCTTCCGGTGACCTTGCCGGCCTCGCGCCCATCGCTGCCCCTTCTCCCCGGAGGGCTCCGAGCGCCCCGAAGTCCGCCCAGCACCCGCGTCCCGTCTCCGCACGACCCGCTTCACCCCCGACCCCGGCTTCTCCCGACCTTCGCCTGCGCCCCGCCACTCGAGCGACGCCCCCTTCCTCCAGGCACCGCCCCCCGCGCGGCCCTTCCCCACTAGGGGCCCTTCAGCGCCTCTTTCCGCGGCGGGGCCGGAAAGCCCTGGGGCCTCACTCACCGAAAGCCGCCCAACACCCCAAATTCCACGGCTTGCTGGTCTCCGCCGGCGCACCACGCTCGCAGCTCTTCGCCCCGCCCCGCCCCCAACCTGTGGAAGCCAATCGGAAGCCAGCGGTCGGCACGTGGGGGGCGGCCCGAACGCACGGTGCGTGCGTGTGCGCGCTGGGTGGGGCGGCCGGGGCGCGTCTCGGATTGGCTGGGCGCCGCGGGTGGGCGGGGCTCTACGTCCTGGCTCTCCTTTCTGGATCGTGCGGGACGTGGTAACTGGGCAAGTAAGGTTTGCATCAGGTCACTTGAGGTTGGCCCTGATCTTGAGGTGCCTGTTTCCCTGGCCTTCTTGCCTTGCAGGCTGCAGGCGTGGAGGGCGTGGGAGCGAGGGGTCCTCAAAGGTTGGGGACAGCACACTAGCTGTCCCTTGTCTGCACACTGTTAGTCCGCTGTTGGTGGCAGGGGTCCGCCCTGCGCCGCGGGTGGGCGGTTTCCGGTGAGGAAGGTCAGCCCTTTCGCCTGCACCCAGCTTCTGGGGACGGGCTCCTGATTATCACGGAGTAGATGCCCGAGTGTACCGTGGAGATACTTGTCCCTCACTTAGATCTCAACCAAACAAGACAGACTGTCGAGGCTGTGGCCAGCAGGTGAGTACTAAGTGCCAACGACCCAGGATTTGAAAATCACCTGAGTTAAAATACATGTAGGGGCTGGTCAAATAGCCCAGCGGATTAAAGCGCCTGCAAGCAGGCGCAGGGGCCGGGGCTTCCCATCCGGGATCCCCGGGCCTGCCGAGCCGGCTCCGCCCCCGAATTGAGACTGGGCATGGTGGCCAGTCTCTTGGAAGACTGTAAACAGCTCTTGGGAGACTGTAAACAAGCGGATCACTACTAGTCCGATCTAGTAGTGAGACCATGAACACCCTGTAGACCCTTCCCTAAAATATATATAAAAAAAAAAAAAAAAGAAAAAGAAGAAACCGTGTAGACGCACTCCGATGCTTAAATGTGAAACTCCGTGTCTTGACTGGTCGCTTTTATTCCTTGAAGTCACACATTTTGTCTTCATGGTAGATTTGTGCTCAGTGGGAACTCAATAATGGTAAATGAAAAGTCATGACTTGGAATAACTGGAGGACTCTAGAGCTAAATAAGTGTGATCAGGGACTCTTTCAGGGTTATGAAAATTCAAGAGCCCGGCTGGACAACACGAAGGTGAACCAGAAGTCATACGTCCTTAGCTACTGGAAACGCAGCCTACCGCAGCAGTGACCCGGACATGCTCCCTGCTGAAGGGGATGTATACATCAAGTTCGCCAGCTTGCTGGTGTCCGGAGGAGGGGGTACGGGGCCAGGCGGACCTGTGTGGAAGTCAGGTTGGCAGCATGCTCGCCGTCCCTTTGGGCTTAACCTCCTAAAGCATGACCTTTTCGTTCATCAACAGAGGTAACAGTAGTGGTGGTTAGTAAGGACGTGCATGCAGTGTGAGCCCAGGGCCTGGCATGGAAGGTGCTGGCGGCTGTACACAACGGCAGCTCGCGCCCACGAGGAGCTTGTGCAGTGAGTGCACACCCACTGAGCGACTGTGGAGGCAGGATGCTAATAAGAGAGCAGCCGCCAGGGTGGTGTGCGCCTGTCATCCCAGCCCTCGGGAGGCCGAGCAAGAACACAGGCTCTGGCCCGCCTGGGCTGCACAGAGACCCTGTCCCGAAGAATAAAAAACAGAGATGTCATGTAGCTGTTAAATAGCAGAGACCCAGGACTGTAAACTAGGAATTCTGTTTCTTCTCCGTATTGGGAGGCATGGTGTGTAAGAGGTATTTGTAAAAATGAATTGCATTTTTATACATACTGGCCTCATGACTCAGTATTACCCAGTGTACGTACACACAGTATGCGATTGCGTGGAAGATGTGCCCCTGTCCCTCAGAATCTTGAGGATGCTGTTAGGTACTAAAGTCGCCATTGGTCTGATCTAATTCGAAATGATGTGAATTTTGGAGAAGAAAGGCTTATCTTCTGACAAAAGTTGGTTTGGGTTAAGGGACGAAGCATGAGCAGAGGCAGGAAAGAATGTCACAGGAGATTAGATAACAGTACTGACAGACATTTCAATTCTAAAATAATGTATTGTTTAAAAGTAACATTTTATTACTGGGATTGGTTACCAAGTTGGTGTAGCTTTCAGTCAAGTCTTGGTATCTGAAGTAGTGAGTTAGAAATCACATTGAAACAAAGCTACCTTCTGTGGAAATTATTTAAAAAGACTTGTAGTGACCTGTAATCGCAGCTGTCGGGAGGCTGAGGCACAAGAATCACCACGAGTTCAGGGCCAGCCTGAACTACGGAGCAAGCCCGGGGCTCAAAAACAAAACTGTTGATACAAACCAGCTTCACTTTCACATTGCTTTATTACAATAAGGCTGACACGTCACTGCCCTTACTCTGGGGGGTGTTAGTGCAGGACAGCCCTGGGACGGCCAGGGGCGTCACCATGGGACCACCTCTGTGGTCCCTGTGATGAAACTAAGGGGTTGAGTAGTTTCTCCCAGGAAGTCACATCTTTAAAACATTGCTCTCTGAGCCAAAGTGTAAATGTTTAGAAATGGTTCAAAACAACACACTCTTAAGTTTTGTCTGAAGATGTAGACTGTGTTGGCTATTGGAAGGACTTTAGGGGTCACGCAGTCCTTTTTCCTTTTAGGGTATGGAGGTTGAGAATTTGAATAGTTTAGCTGGCGTACTTCCTGGCAGATTCTGAATAACGAGCCCCTGAGGACCCATGCCAGGTCATGCGCTGACACTAGAAACCTTTAATGAAAGCGGTAGGTGCTTTTCAGCCTTCTTTTGATTCATATGCTAGCGGTGGTGAAGTGATTGGTAACAGTCACGTGTCCTGAGCAGTCCTGCTTTTGTTGGATTTGATTGCAGTAAAGCTCTGTACTTTCTTTTACTCAACATCTGGGCCATTGGAACAAAATGTGAACAATGAAAGCAGGACCATTTGCAAGGAAAAAATTGTTCAGTGAGCTTCAGTTCAGCCTTGGTTTTAGTTTTGTTCTAAGAAGTCTTACGTGGGTAATACTCCCCAGTGATTTGCTCTGCCTCCTCAATTCTGGAAATAAAAATTAAAGCCTTTTTCACTTTAATACAATACGCTGTTGTTCTTTCTGCACCATTGAAGTACTTCACAGATTCCAGAGTATGAAAACTCACAACTACCATACTGTTAGCAAGTTGTTTTCCTTTCCAAGCCCAGACGAGGAGGGAACCCTGGGATTTGTCCCACAGTGAGATGTTTTGGTTTTCGTGGCTTGAGTAATGGCCTCAGCCTCATTCTGACAAACGAATTGTTGTAAACTAGAACAAGTTTCTCCTTTACCTAAGTAAAGTAAGAAAAGTTCAGGTCAAATTTTTTGAAGTTTTGTTGCCTATTTGTATGAGAAGTTATCTTTCTCATTAGTAAGTGAGACTAGAATCTTGGTAAATGCTACTAAGTGCAATGTCTGAAACAAGCAGATGATTCAGAAGATGTTCTGACATGGAAAGTACTCTACTGTTGCATTTGCTAGCATGTTAACAGGAAGCAACTCACAATATTGTCCATAATACATTATAGCTGGTAACAAATGTGTGACGTATTACTGTGTTCTCACTATGTGTCATTGGAAACGTAATTGATGCAGAAAACTTAAAAGATGACTTGGTACCCTTCCCACAGTATTAGAGCAACTCAGCTGTGGCCTCCAAGAGGAAAGGCGCCTGAGGTGTCCCCCAGACGCGCGCTTGGCAGGAGGAACTCCCTGACCCTGTCCCATGGAGCTATCTGCCTTACCCTTCTCTCGTTGCTGGGACAAATACCCGACACTCAAAATGAGGGAAGGAAAGGTTAAAGAAACCTCACAGTGGAGGTTTCAAGACACTGAAGGAGAGGCTGGGGCGCTGCCGCGTCCAGGATGACAATCCTCGCCACGCCTCTGAGAAACCACAGGGTAGCCTGTTGAACGGCTCAAGCCTCTCGGCCCCGCCCCGGTCCTCAGGCCCCGCCCAGTCCTCTGGCCCCGCCCCGGTCCTCAGGCCCCTCCCAGTCCTCTGGCCCCGCCCCGGTCCTCAGGCCCCGCCCCGTCCTCTGGCCCCGCCCCGGTCCTCAGGCCCCGCCCCGGTCCTCAGGCCCCGCCCCGTCCCCTGGCCCCGCCCCTCAAGCTACTTGTTGCTCCTCCAGCTGCGTCCGCCCCATAACTTACAGAGGGCTTGAGGGGACAAGAAGACATAAACCGTAACACTCTCAGACATGGCTGCATCTACCACGAGGAAAAGAGACTTCGAAACTCAGAGTCTGTCTAGGCCACGGCCCACCTGTAGACTACACTGGCTTTCTTGACGTCCTTCTTTTAAAATTGTGCATCTTTTGTAGGGCTCTGTTGGTCTCTTGGTGGTCCCTGGGAGAAAACAGCGAGAGAATTTAGAAATAAAGAGGAGATAATAGCTGAGGTCAGCTGGTGGACCAAAGCTCCTGCCTCCCGCAGCAACAGTAGGGGCCTTTATTTAGACCTTCACAAAACTGCAGGACACAAGGTAGCCTAATGACTGATAGCCCACAATGTGCAGGCAGGATGTTTTTCTCAAGACTGAGGTAGCTTAATTGCTTTAGACAATGAGGCCTCATCCTGCCCTCCCACGAAGGATCAATTTCCAGCTTTAGCTAGCGTTCCCACTAATCTTTGTTTTAAAGAAATGTTGGATCTTTTGAGACCATTGGTAATAGTCACAGGTTTTCCACACCCATGGGTGTCACCAGGATTGACTGTTGAACACGTGTAGATTGTGCCAGCTACCTACGCTGGACTCAAGCTAAGGACAAAGTCCCTGCCCAGAAGTGACTTACCGGGAGTAGGAGACAGAATAGAAGGAGTAGATGCTGGTAGATGTCACAGTAGGAAGAGCAATTTCAGAGGCTTCTGGGGTTGGGGTGCGAGTGGCCCCGAAGGGTGCTAGCGTATGAATCAGTGGGGGGGGGGGTTCAGAAAGAAGACGGTGGGCAGAAGAGTGGAGGTGGACCGTGAGGCCCTAGCTCATGGAGGACAGGGAGTGGGAAAAGAAAAGGCCGAGCTAGAAGCAGAGTCAGAGTAATGGGAAGCTGGCCAGGCTGCTGGAAGGACCTTCATGCTCATTAAAGGCCTTGGGCAGCTGGGGGTCTTCTCTGGAGCAGAGCGCCTCTGAGGCCCCGTGGTGGCGGGTGTGGACTGCAGTGGAGTGGGAAGGCCAGCCTGATCCAGGCCAGGTCCTGTCATGGGAGCCGCAGAGCTCAGACTGTGGAGCTACTTTGCTGCTTCCTGGGCTGTGATACTGAGCGCATCACGGAGACGCGCTGTGACTCAGCTTCTTCATTTGTCCAGCGGTTTGGCCTACTTGATAGACTGCTTGGGGGTGTGAAGGGGCGTCAAATCCTGGCTGGCAGTGGGAGCTGTGTGCACTGAGCAGGGTGCTTCTGTGTGCTACTCGAGGTTCTTGTCAGCTCGTACATGGATGCAGTTGATAATTTCATTTCTGTGTGTTTTGTGTTTTAAACGTATTTGTTTACTGAGGATTTGCATAAAAATCATAAATACCAGGTGCATGCAAATGTCATAGTGTGGTTTAGCAGAGAAAAAGCAGAGTTTACCTGTGTGTGTGTGGCCGGCCAAATAGCTCAGTGCCTTAAAGGGCCTGCAAGCAGGGGCAGGGGCAGGGGGTTTAATCCCCAGGCCTGCTGAGCTGGCTCCATCCCAGGGGCGCGCTGAGATGGCAGTTGAGACTGGGCATGGTGGCGTGCGCCTGTAATCCCAGCTCTTGGAAGGCTGTAAACAGGCAGATCATTATGAGTAGGATCTAGTAGTGAGACCCTGAACATGCTATAGACCCTTCCCTAAAATACAAAAACAAAAACAGAAAACCAAAGTGTTAGAGGCCAGGGAGATGGCTCAGTAGAATAAGTGCTTGCCTGGCAAGAGCAGGAGCCTGAGTTCAATCCCTGGTTCTGCAAAAAAACAAGAGAGAGAGAGAGAGAGAGAGAGAGAGAGAGAGAGAGAGAGAGAGAGAGAGAGAGAGAGAAAAAAAAAAAGTGTGGTGTGTGTGTGTGTGTGTGTGTGTGTGTGTGTGTGTAGTACAGTGGTACTAGGGAGGACCCAGGGCTTTGTGCCTGCTCGGCGAGGGCTTTACCCCTGAGCTATAATCCCCAGCCCTGGAGTTTATTCATTCAGTTTCCATAATCTCACACTTTTATGTCACAATTTCAACCAAGCATGTAGACTATTTTTCCATTAGGAACCGAAGTGACAGTAGGATTTATGTGTTTATGCAGCAATGAGCAAAAATACCCCCTAACATCTCAGCTTGTTCCACTGCTGCCCTCAGTATGATTTGTTACTGTTGTTCTGGGCAGTAGAGGACTTAACAAGTACCAGTAAGAAAAAGGGTGGTGTGGAAAAGGCGTGGAAAGGGGCTGGTGTGGGCACCGGCATGGCCACCGTGCTTTGAGTCAGCTGAAACCCTCAGGAGCATCGTGGCTTTGCGGAGTCACTTAGCTTTCTGGAACCTCCACCTTCCTATCAACAAAATGGGCACATTAATAGATAAGGGCCTCCTGGGATTGTGCGGGTAGTTGGATTACCCTGTAAGACTCCAGGGACAGCGGCTGGGATGTGACAGTTTCAGCACAGGCTAGTTCCCTCCAAACCAGCGCCTTGCTCTTGCCTCCCTGCTTCTAAGCTGCACCCAGCAGCACAGCTTCAGGAAAGCCTCTCCCTTTCTTCTTCAGACCTTCAGGTTTCCAGCCTCTTCCCATCAGCCCGCCTGCCATCCCCAGCATCGCGGCTCACCCCAGCACCGAGTGTGTTGAGAACTTCTGTCCGTGGGCTCCTGCCCTCGTCCCTGCAGCTGCAGTGGGCATTTCTTCTGGTCCTGAGCAGCGGCCTGCCTCTGAGTGCCAGCCAGATTCCCCGGTGGGGATGCTGTCATTTCTAGCCACCTGAGGCATCAGCTTCCTGCGCTCATCCGTAGTGTCTGCCTCTCATCTCGCCGTAGGCTTCCTGCACCATTCCACCAAAAAAGTTCCTTTCCTAGATCCTTCTCTAGATTTGTGCTGTTTTCTTTTCCCCAGACACAGAGGAAAGCTGCAGGTCTTATCTCTGCCAACCCCCACTCAGCCACCCACTGGCTCTTCCTCCTGTCACACACTGGCAGTGGTGTGGGACGGTGCTCCAAAGTGACATGGGTCACTTTCTCAACCTAGAGCTCCACCCTCCCCCACATCTCCTGCTTTTCCCAGGTGGCCTTTTGCACTGTCTCTGAATGCTCATCCTCCTAAATGGAGTAAGTCCCAGGAGTCTGCTCACTCACTCCCTTCCCTGCTTGCTTTCCCATTGCACTGCCTTTCAGTGGTTACTGTCATCTGCAGCACGATTCTCCTCCGCTGCTGTAGCCTGTGTTCCAGACCTCCGCTCAGCTCTGTGGGACACCTGCACCTGGGGGTTCCACTGACACTGAGCCCGTGACTCCACGTGTCAATCACCCCTGCCCTGCGCTGCCTCGCTTGGCACACCCCCTCTGCCCAGTGCCTATGCATTCCCTGGTGTGGATGAAGATCAGCTACCCATCCCATCCAGACGTGAAACCTGGGTGTGTCCTGACCCCAGCGCCTCCTTCCCCTTCTTCTGAGCAGAGTCAAAAGGAACCGCTGCCCCTCCAGGCCTAGAGCAGCTCTGTACTCTGAGGAGAGCCCCGTGAGCTCAGCGCTGTGCCCAGGTGGCCTGCGACCACACTGAGCGGAGGGGTGCTGATGCTGGAGGCCCTCTGCCCGGTAGGCGCTCTGAGGGCCTCTGTCCCCTGTCAGCCTCCACACTGATGTTTGCACAAAGAGCCCTGATGGTGGCTGAAAAGCGTGCCCCAGGTGCATCGTCACTCGTCAGACTCCTTTTGTTCTTCCTGTTGGCAGCCATGTGAGGTGGTGCTGGCCACTGCGGGCTTCAGGACCCCCGGGTTGCCACCATTTGGTCTCGCTGCTGCAGTCCCCTCGGCCTGATTCATGCCGACCTTGAGGCCTGTTACCTCTCTGTTGAGTGGCCTCCTCTAGGAGCCGCCACCCTCAGTAGCTCTGCAAATAGGCTTTTATTGGATTGCTCTGCCCTCATGCTGATTAGGAGGCACCCGCTGTTTGTCTTGACAGCTTAATGAATTGAGGGCTCATAAATGGAGCTGACATCTAAATTAGATCCAAATCACAGGAAGGCCAGGCTAATGGGCTCTTTTGCCAGCCATGAATGAGCAATTATGTTTATAGCTCTAGAAGAAAAGTAGATAATGCAAACAGATACTTCACTCATAGTGGTGGCCTCTGGTGACTCTGTGTTCATGCGGGTGCTCAGGGACAGGAGGGAACATTGGGAAAGAGATTACCCGGCAACCTTTGCCGTCTGATACCCAGAAGAATTTTTTTTTTATTTGTGTGTGTGTGTGTGTGTGTGTGTGTGGCCAGCTCAGCCCACCAGGGGGCGGGGCTGGCTGGCATGTGGTGCTGGGGATTGAACCGCGGTCCCTGTGCTTTGCTTAGCTTGTTCTAGGTAGGTGCTTTAGACCACCGAGCCATCTCACCAGCCCCACCCAGAAGAATTTTTTAAGGATTGTAAATATTAAAATAACAGCAGAACAGGGTGGGCTTGTGCCTGTAGTGTGTGGCCAGGTGCAGTGTGGCCGTCTGGGAAGCATGCGGGGGTTGTGTGGGCAGGAGTTGCATGGGCTGTGCAGCTTCCTCCGGAGGGTGCATGCGCTGTTGCTTCAGTGCAACCCTCGGTGGCTTTCAGAGGTGGGGGCCATCCTGTGTGCGCACTTGTGGTGAGCCCGGATATGGACGCTGTGACCCCTGAGGGGCTGCCCCTGGCCTCCTGCTTCATTTTGGGGCGTGGCTGCGCCCAGGCAGGAGCAGCAGTACCACACGCAGATGCGGGCTGCAGAGCAGCCTGCTGTTCTCTGGGCACCCTCTTACACATTCAGCATATACCCTCCACATAATGCTGTGTCAACTGCCACGATCCCCACCTGGCCCAGGCCGGGCTCCACGTGGGGAGTGACCTGCTGGGGCTTCCATGGAGGCAGCCGCAGGATTTAAACACAGTCCCATTTAGCTCAATGCCTTTTCTTTTTCTTTTTTCTTTTCTTCTCTTTTTTTAGGACAGGGTGCATAGGGTGTACACCCTGCGTAGATTGGATTTGTAGTGATCCTTCTGTTTACAGCCTCCCAAGTGCTGGGATTACAGGCATGCACCACCACGCCCAGTCTCAATCACTGTCTCAGCATGCCCTGGGGGCGGGGCCGGCCTGGCAGGCCAGGTAATCAAACTTCTGGCCCTGCAACTGCCTAAGCAGGTGCTTTAATCCTCTGAGCTGTTTGGCTGGCCCTCATGCCTTTTGTGGAACAATCTTTTTATCTGCTGAATTGGCTAGGCCAGGCTCAAACTTGAGATCCACCTGCCTCAGCCTCCCAGAGTGCTGGAGTTAGAGGCAAGCCCCACCATGCCTGGCTATGACATGTCTATTCATCTTTCCCTTCCTGTCGAAATCCTTACCAACCGCACTTTTGTTCATAGATAGAGTCCACCAAAAAATGCACACACACTTCAGGAAAAAAAAAATAGCATGATTTTGTAACAGTTGGTGTCTTCCTCGTGTTGGGGACCCTAGAGGACATCATGTATCGAGAACCACCACTACACTACTGGCCCTTAGAGAAGAAAGTGAAAATCCGTGTCCAGCAGTCTCTGTGACCAACATTACCCAAGCAGCAGTTCGTCATACTAATAAATGTCTGGAAGCTCATGGTCACTGCTTGAGTACTATTTGATTTTTTTTCAAGTGCCTGCATTTGTAATTGTAGAGGCCAAGGATGCTTGCATTAGTCTCGTGATGTCTTAAGGTTACCGAGACTTCCTGTGCAGCCTGAGGGTGGCCTGGCCTGGGAAGGAGGAGGACCTGAGGGGGACCTGCGCGGGGCTGGGCTGGGGGACTGTTCAACTCCTTGGATGCATCTGTGTTCACTGTGTCAGATCTTCCTCACTCTCCCTGCTGCCAAACGGTTGTTTCCTCCTGTGAGCGTCAGTCCCTCGGCCAGGACTCGACCATTAAAACCTTTATTCCGAGTCTGACGTTGCAGGCGTCTTTGTGCAGGTGTAGTGCGGTCCCCACCCTGCTGGAGCTCTATCTGCTGGTCAAGGGATGGATGGAGCCGGTGGGCCCTAAGCCTGCTAGGCTTTGTGTTGCATGGGCCACGCTGTGGCGCCTGGAGTGCCTGGACTTCTGTGGACTCAGTGGGGTCTTCATGAGACAGGTTGTCCCCAAGGACACCTCCAAAGCAGAATGGGAAGTGTCAAAGTGGGACAGAGTGCAGGGTTGGATCAACCCTCAGAACAGCTGATTTCCAGGCAGCAGGCGGCTCTGTAGGTGGTGCCAGCTTCCCTCGGACTCTGACCTGTAGGGAGGGGCCGTCCTCCCAGCTAGGACTTCATGGTGCTCAGGCCTGGAGGGAAAGGGGAACCGTCTTTTGGCTGCCACACTTGCGGTAACTTAGGTCTGATGGTCTGAGCACAGGCAGTAGGCACAGGAAAGCTCTGCTCATAAACTCTAATCCCACTGAGCTAAGCAAAGGGCACCCCTATTGCATGCCAATTTCAGATAAGGAACGCCCACCCGAAGGCCACTCCTGGGGGAACCAAGGGCAGTGTGCTGCAGCCCGTTGTTCTGCCTGGACTGACTGCGTGAATGTTCTGGGAGGCCTGAAGGCCCTGCGAGGCGGAGAGGTGAATTCCCCAGGGCCAGTCATCCTTGGGCCAATTCAGGACCAAGACAGGATTAGGGAGGCTGCTTCGGGTTCAGGAAGGTTTCTTAGCAGAAGTGCTGTGATGAAGGAGGTTAGCTTGGCAGAGCATAACGTCATCTCCGATGACCTCTGACGGGGCGTTGTGTGCGGGACGACAGCACCTGCAGCAGTGCACATTTAGTAAAGGGGACAGCACAGTGGCCCAAGCTTGTGTCTCGGGGGCTGACCCTGGCATTATCGAGGTCATCATGAGCAGGCGTACTGACAGCTGGGTTAGGGCAGAATGCCCTGGGACAGGCAGAGAAGACTGAGCTGGCTCCCGGTGGGCGACGGGGCTGGCTAGGGTGGCAGAAGGGTGAGCCCTAGGAGAGGAGGTGGGCGTGAGGGGCGGCGGGCAGGACCCTCAGGTTGGTGTGGTGCAGCGGACGCCGTTCACCGACACAGGGAAACCCGGAAGAGGCGCCTGTGGGCTTTTGGAAAAGGCAGGCAAGGAAAATTGCCGCTGCTGTGTCTACACAGGTGCGGCAGCTTAAGAAAGATTGCTTCCTGGCGCTGGGCGGTGGCCCCTATTGCGTGATGACTAAGGCCGCAGCCACAAGGTCTCACTCAGAGGGGGGTGGGCGGGGAGGGCCGCGTGTCCAGTGCGGAGCGGGGGCAAGCTCCCTTCCCTCCCCCGCTCCCCCTGCGGCTCCACCCCGCAGATGGGTCGGCGCCAGGACTTGGGCTGGGGGCAGGCCTCTTGCCCTGCGCGCTGCCCTGTGCTGCGTGGCTTTGCTCTGGCTCTCCATCGTGCCAGACGGGAGTCACAGGACACATCCTGTGCGACCCTCTTCTGTGGAGGATGTCTGCCTCCGCCACCCAGACTCGGGTCACCTGTTCGCAGACCTGAGCTTGAACTGCCAAACATGCAGACTCTTACGCACCTCTAGTATTCTACTAAACTGACCCTGGCACCTCTTCAGAGTTCTGCCTGCTTGCTTGTAGTACAGGGTCTACAGGGTCGCGCTACACAGATCAGACTCCTAGTGATCCTGTTTTCAGCCCCTAAATGCTGGGATTACAAGCGTGTGCCACCACGCCCAGTCTCTACAGTTCTGCTTTTAATATCTGCTTTTGGTATCTTTTTGGAAGCTGCTAACAGCGCCCGCTTCTGTGTGGAGGGCTCATCCAGCCTGCCAAAGTGGCCCGAGGCCTCCGCTCCCCCCATGACCACGCCACAGTCTGGGGGCAGGGGGCATTATAGGTTGTGTCTGCATACCAAGAAAGTGGATTTTCATGTGCAAGGAACCGCAGGTGCCCACCTTTGGCCTCTGATGAAGAAGCAGCCCCTCCTTCTGCAGCGCAGCCCCTACAAGTGTCAGAATCTTGTGTTTAACTTTTGTCCTGCCCCTAGCTCGCCCCTAAATTCTGCATAGTCAGCAAGATGCAGGGCGGCCACAGCCTGCCCCACCCCCTCCCCGGGAGCAGAGCGGTGCCCCCGGACTCCAGCGCCCACAGGGCGGGACCCGCAAGTCCCTCGTGTTCCTGCTCCCACCCACATGGTTTTCTTTCTGTCCTGCTCAGGCAGCACTAAGGGCTGAGCTGCTCCTGGTGGCCTGGACTCTGGGACCCAAGGTCCTCTGCCCAGACTCCTCAGTCAGGGGCACTCTCCCTCCCTTGAGGCCGGACAGACATTCTGGGGTCTTCCTGTCTCGGCGAGGACGGGGTGGCAACCTCCCCAAAGCCAGCTAGTCTGAAGTGCTCTGGTTCCTGGATTCTCTGTGACTTGGGAAAGGAGTAGCAGCCTTGACTCAGCTGCTGTGGTTTTCTGAGAGGGATCCTGTCATTTCCTGAAATGTTTCAGGCAAACAAAAACAAACAAAATGAGAAATCCAAAGTAAAACTACCAGGTAGCAGACAGAGTCAGAAATCTGTGAGAAGACAAGGCCTTGCCAGGCATGGCTGGGCGCCTGAAATCCCAGCACTGGGAGGCTGCGACAGGGGGATGGCCCGGACCTTAGGGCACTTGGATACACATCGATTTGCAACAAACAGGAAGACAAGGCTTCAGCAGTGAAAGGTAAAGGCTTGGCTGCTACCCACGCCCAGGAGAAGTTGCCAAACCTCACGGGGGATGTTGGGAAATTCTTTTCTGCAAGAAGCCTTTTATGGACTTTCTAGAATTGCCTGCTGGTGACAGTCCAACATTTCTCCCTCCATTTCGTATCCCATGGTGCTACACACCTGTAATCTAAGCATCCTGGGAGGCGGAGGCAGCCCAGTAGTGCCATTTAGCATCTTACTAAGGACCTGTTTCAAAATAATGAAAAGAGGCCGGGGCTGCGGCTTCGTGCCAAGGCCCTGGGCTCCACCTCCAGCCCTGAAAAATCCTTATCAGCATCAGCTGCCAGAGGGCACATTTCGTCCCTGCTGGGCCCAACGGGTCTGCTGTCTGCCCAGCACACTCCAGTGGCCAGCAGTCCCTGCCCAGCGGCCTAGCTGTGAGCTGTTGTCCCATGGTGGCTGCAGTCACACGGCTCTAAGGCTGTGTCCCGTGAATGTCTCCCTCTGCCCGGGGTGTCTGTTTACAGGGCTCCCTTATCCGGTGTGGCAGCAACTTCTCTACGTAGTTACCAAGTCTTCAGAGAGAATTTGCCTGTCCGCTGTGGGAACACCTGGGCAACTCTCCTTGGAGGAGCAGTGGTCTCCACCTTGGCTGAGCCTGGCCCTGTCTCCACGTATTGATGTGTGCAGAGCTGGCGCGGAGGACTTTTCCTTATCCCTTTAGTTGGCTTTAAGCAATGCAAATCGGTCCAGCCCAGGTGCTGATGTGAAGTCTTTGAAGTAAAGGTGACAGGAGAGTCTCCCCTCTGCCCCAGCTGGGAGCCTGGGCAGGATGGAGAGCTGTGCCCCATGCTGTCCGCTCGGATGAGCCTTGAGACGGGCTGGCTGCCCAGGGCATAAGGGGTACACTGCATAGCTGAGGCACCCCCAATGCCGCACCCCCTCAGCTGTGTCATGCAGGTTATTCCTGCGCATCCTTCTCTCTGCGTAAAGGTGTCCTCAGGCTTCCTACTCGCCCAGCTCACGGCGCTGCCTACTTCCCGCCATTCTGTCACTCATCCTTGAGCACCCCCTTCTTCACCAATTAATACAACCTGGTTTAGCCCTGGGTCGAGGCCATTGTTCTGGATGGCCATCTTTGTGGTGGACTCAGGGCCCCAGGGCTCCCCACACTACAGATATGCTGCCTTAGTGTCTTTATTCTTGTTGTGGGTTGCACTGGAAGTGGCAGATTGGAACTGGCTAGGATTCCAATAACTTCCATGGGATCACAAATGCAAACTGCCTGGGCCCCGATGAGGACCAGGAGGGGTCTCCACAACCACATTTCTGTGGGTACCGCCTCCCTACTTACCTGTTAGGCACCACGATACCCAAATTGTGATTATTAGTGTTAAAAAAAAAATCTCCCAGTAGGTTTTGGCAAGTTCAAAAACAAGTGAACATGTGGAAAAACAGGGGTCCTGGTGTTACATGTCTGTGAGTATTGTATTTGGAATGGTTTTTAATCTCCATTTTTAATGGTAATGCAGTTACTGCAGAACAGCAGGCACCAAGGTTCCTGGAAAGACGAGTCAGCGCTCCCTTCAACAACGTCTGCACTGACAGTGGCTGAAGAACAGAAGGCCCCAGCCCTTGGAGGCCCTGGGACCACTTTCAAAATCAAGTGCCACAAAATTCAGACAAAGGAAAGCAGCACAGGTCCACCTATTAGCATAACAAACTGAAGCCCTTGGAGAGGCTGAGCAGGAGGATCTCAACCTCACGTCCTACCTGGGTGACTGAGTGAGGCTGTCTCAAAAAGGGAGGGGCGCTGGGGATGCAGCTCAGAGGTGCAGAGCCCAGGGGTTCATGCCTGGGGGAGGCTTGTGGTTCTTTGCTCAGGTGCCCACAGTGGTTTGAGCCCCTGGGGACACTGACACAGCGTGGAGAAGTGTGGCCTGCAGTGGGCCAAGGAGGGACGGGGAAGAGCAGTTTGCAGTCCTGCTGGGACCCCCATAGCCGAGCTCCTATGCGGAGACCCATCTTCCAGGCCCACAGCCCTGCCACGCTGCTGCGTCCGGGTTCCAGCAAGGCATCTCACACACAGGTGCCCCTCTGGTCAGGCTCTGACGGCAGCAAGTGCTTGGTGGCTACACAGCAGAGATACTTGGGATTGACCCCAGGGCCTTTGCACTGAGCCCTGGTCCCAGACCATTAAAAACTTGTACTCTGCAAGTTTATGGTACTGAAAATTTTGTTGTTTTGTTTTTGGGGTACCGGGGATTGAACTCAGGACCCTATGCTTCCCAGGCAGGCACTTATTCTACTGAGCTATCTCTCCTGTCCAGTACTGAAGATTTAACCCAATGCTTTCCCACTGAGCTACCTCTGCCACTCTTGTTTTGAAATAAGATCTTGCCCAGGCTTAGTTCAAATTGGTAATCCTCTTGCTTCAGCCTCCCCAAAGTGCTGGGATTACAGGTACGCGCAATCACGCCCAGTTCCTTCGTAAAGTCTTAACTCTCGAGGCAGGTTCTCACGAAATCATTTGGTCGCCAGTCCTCGGTTTAAACCAAAGAGCCTCCTCCCGCACCTGCCACAGTGTTGGGATTACAGTGCGGCTATGTATGCACTGCTTTAAAGAGAACTCCGGATCGCGCGCACCACAAGGCCTGCCATCCGGCGATCGCCCCGTCTCGACGCGAGTCCCAGCTGGCCCGCCCTCCGGGCACGTCGCTCCCGCCGCTGGCCCAGCGGGGCTCGAACCGCCGTCGCGGCGGCGCTGGCGGGCAGGGCGAGGGCTGTGGTGCTCTGGTTTGCAAAGTCCGGGACCCTTGCTGACAGGGCGTGGGCTCGGCTTTCCCCTTTGCTCCGGCTGGTGTCAGGCTGAGGGTTTCGCTTCCGGGCCTACAGTCATTTCGGGGAGAAGATCGAGAGCCGCGCGTGGACGCGGGCCACAGAGGGCGGCGCGGCTGCGTGTG
>NW_004524702.1:2053685-2072604 GCF_000260255.1 Octodon degus
GTGGCTCCTCTGCGGCCGGGTGCGAGCAGCAGGTGGCGCCCCGCGTCCCGGCTGAGCCCGGTCTTCGGCTCGCACGCCCGCCCGCCCCGCGTCCCGTGGGCCCGTGGCCCATCTCGGAGCCGTATTTTTCGATGAAATAAAATACTTGTGGTTCCTATTTCTCCCTAAGTTGCCAAGAGTGCTGCCGCTGGTGAAATGTAGTTTCCAAGATTTAAAAAACTGGTATGATGTGTGCTGGGTTTTATGGGGGGTGGCGCGCTCAGGATGCCTTCAGGGCAGGTCTGGTCCGGCTTGAGGATGAGGGTCGAATCACAGCATCCTGAGCCTGACGGCTTTGCGTCAGCAGGCACTTGAACGCCCGAGCTAGTGGGCAGCCCCCTTTTCTATAAATCGTACTGATCCTCCAGTTTTCAGCCTTCCCAGCACTGGGATCACAGGCATGTGCCACCAAACCTAGACTCGGTGGCCGGCTCGGCGTGCGCCACATGCGGTGTGGCGATCGAACCGGCTGCCTTCGCTTGCCTAGGCAGGTGCTTAGTCCGCTGAGCTATCTTGTCAGCCCAGTGTTTATTAGTGTCTACATGTAAGATCTAGCAGTGGTTGTGAGGCAGAAAGAAGGAAAGAAAAATACGGTTTCCAGGAAGCAGTAAATATTTGTAGAGGTCAGTAATGAAAGTGATATGAAATGAAACCATTGGGGATTCTGTCGATGAGAAAGCCACCGGGATTGTGCCAGTAGGGGAAGGCCAGATTTCCATCGAGTGTGTGGCTGACGAGAGGGGTGTGGCCCTGTTCTCGTCTGAGCTCGGGACCTCTGGGCCCGGGATGTGGAGGCCCGGGCTCCGCGGCTGGGTGAGGCCTCCTTTCCCGCCGTGCCTCTGCCTGAGATCGGAAAATGCGGTTCACCTCCCTTCCACCTTCTGACACAGGGGGCACGATCTCCCTGCCTGTGTCCTGCCCGCCCCTCGTTGTCCTCGGGGTGACGGGGGCAGCCAGCTCCTGCGTCCTCGGCCACCTCTGTGGGTGCCTTCACTGCGCTTCAGGCCCCCACTGGCTCCTGGAGCCCCAACGGGAGCCCCGGCCCGGCCGATGGCCACCGTGCTGCCCCTGGAGCCCCAACGGGAGCCCCGGCCCGGCCGATGGCCACCGTGCTGCCCCTGGAGCCCCAACGGGAGCCCCGGCTCGGCCGGTGGCCACCGTGCCCACACGTCTGATTCCCACCGCACGCGTGGCCAGGAGCCCATGTGAGCCAGAGACACGATGTGTGCCTTCCCGCCTTTGACCGTCCCGTCCTGGAAGCCGCTGTGAGCTGGTAATGAGCGCTGCTTCGGTGCTGCCGGGGGGCAAGGTGCCGCAGGTGCTCCCAGGCGGTCCTTCCAGGGCGGTGCTCCCCAGACCCGGGCAGAGGCCCTGGAGGGATGGGAGGCGCCTTCCCTTCACACCCCCAGCCGGGTGCGCGCTTGTGATGCCTTTGGGTGAGAGCGGGCGGGAGTGGGTGCCCGGGAGCCAGGCCCGTCCCACGGCCCAGGAGGCCGGGAAGGATTCTGCGGGAGACGCAGTGGAGCGACCCGACGAGGCCTACTTCAGGGCACAGTAAAGCCTGCCAGGCCCTGGGACCTGGGCCGCGTCTTCTTGAGCTCTCTGCCTCAGTTTCTCATCTGTGGAAGGGGGTGACTGTGTGAAGACTCAGCAAGTCAGTGTGCTGTGAGTCACAGCGCTGTGGCTGAATGTCCTCCAAGGGCTGACAGAAGGGCCTCCCTGGGGTCGGGACTATGCAGCCTGGGGGAGGCTAGTCCTGTTCTTGTGACAGGGGTAAGTCAGGGAAGAGGCTGCTGGCTGGAAGGCCGCTGGAGCAAACGCGGTGTTCTCCTAGTCAGCTTTTATTGTGTTCTGCACGGGGAAGGACCATGGGGCTTGTGATCCATGAGATCGGCTCCACGGAGTGAGTATTACAAGCCATAGTGGATTGGAGGAAGTACTCACACGTGATCCGTACTACCAGGGACAGTCGTGGCGAGGCGTGGCAGGCGTGGCAAAGGCCGGCTTGAGCTGCTGCAGTGGGAGCTGCAAACCTTCACCTTGGGGAGTTCTCCAGCTCCTCCAGCTCAGCACAGCCTCCTGCAGACCCTGAAGGGCACCTGGAGACCGACTGCAGCACCCCGTGTGCAGAGAAAGCCCAGAAGCCACCACAGCCCTGATGTCTGAGATGCTCAGGGCAGTATTGGAAGCCTCAGGTCGCCACCCAGGAGCTGGCTGTGCAATCAGTGAGGCACAGATAGCATCTAAAAATGTGAAGTCACGATAGAAAACATCCGAGTGCATTCTGGTGGTCAGGCTAGTTGTGATTTGGTGACCGTGTCACAGGTGTGTGTGCGTGTGTGCGCACGTGTGAGTGCCACAGAGTGCGTCCCCTCCTTCCGTGAGCCATGGCAAAGCTGTCCACACAGGGGGAAGCGGAGCTGGGCACTCCTCCCTGTGCCCTCTTTTCTTGCCTCGAGCCAGGTGCTGTCCTGCCCTCTGGGCCATGGGGGACGATGAGTCTCGCTGGGTGGCTGTGGGAGAAGGAAAGTGCTGTGCCTGTGTCCCCGTTCTGCGTGTGCCCGAGCCTTGGGTGTATCCAGAGCTCTCGGCCTCCCGAGACCTCCCTGAGATCTGGAGGGGGGACCAGACCATGCTGCCAGACCTGGTCAAACATTCTGTCCTGGCTCCAGTACAGCACCTCCTGTCGCTCCTGTTTCCTGATCTTGTGTCACACAGGGTGGCCAGCTCTTAGAGCAGTCCCTGCAGGGAGCCAGGGCACCGTGCAGCAGGAGGGGGCAGGGCTGGGAGCTCAGTGCCTTGTGGTGCAGCAGTTTCTGCCCACGAAGTGGCCCCAGCCAAGTGTGGCTGGCCCCAGGTCGGGTGCGAGGGCGAGCTGTGAAGGGTGTGTGCGTTGCTGCCCCAGCACACGTCTTCCTGGGGCGGGCATGAGGTGGGGATTGGAGCCTAAACTTCAGGCTGAGCTATATGACACTGGCCATTTTTATGCTTCAAAACAAAGCCAGATACTGGCAACATCATATGAGTCCACTAATACTTTTCCTGGGTGAACGGGGAGACACGGGCAGGAGGCTGGGGAGGTGCAGGGGAGAGACGGTGGCCAGGAGCAGACTCATTCTCAGGCACTTACCCTGTGGGTGGTGGTGGCCCTAAGTCTCCTTAGAGAGACTCAGGAGCTGGCATGGAGCACACACCTCAGAGCGTTCCACCGCGGGTGGCAGAGGCAGGCACTGGCTCCTGTGAGCCTCAGGCATTGGTTGAGGGGTGTTGGAAACCGAATCTTCTGAAACTTCCAGCTTGTTGCATGGGGCAAGTGGAGCAGGACTTGTGGTCCAGGCATGGTGTCTGCATAGCACTGCGGGTGGGACAGAGGGACGTGCACTCACGGGGAGGGGCTGAGGGCCGCGGGGCCCTGCTGCTGAGGCCGGGCCAGCAGGGTCTCCAGGCCTCCCCAGTACCCACAGCCAGCCATGGGCTCAGATGTCTGAGAAACAGGATCACATTGCTGTAGGACAGGTTGTTTTCTGTTTCTAAATCCCATTTTACAGGACGTTGGAAACTAAATCTGTAGGCAAAGTGAAGCCGCCCTTTCCCAGAATTGCGTCGCTTCCAAGAACCTGGCCAATGCTCAGGCCTACTGGAACAGGGCACCACCTGGTTCCTGGTAGCATCTGTTCACATGGGCCACCCCTGGGTCACCGGCCATACGTGTCCACACTCGGGTGGCCCCCCAGCACCTTCCGCCGGACGCTTCCCAGAGGATGTCATTTGGTTGCTTCTGTGCCAGGCGGGGGCATGGGCAGGAGGGAAAGTTGTCATCTTAAACAAGGTAGGGGGTCTGAACTTGGGGTTCATGATGTAATTCAGGGGGATCTCAGCACTTGCACTATTTATATTTTTATTTCCTTTAACTCTTAAAGTTAATTTCTTCTGCTCTGACCATGGGCAACAAAACACAATAATATTATAATAGGCTTGAACTTGCTGCAGGATTCCTGAGGTGTCCCTTAGCTCAGCACCGCTCTGGACCAACTGTGACCTTCCGCCTTGCATCTTCTAACCCTTATCCCTAATCTGATAGCGTTTGGAGGCAGAGCCTTCAGGAGGTTATTAGAGCTTGAGGGTGGGGCCCCTAGGAATGGCATTAGCGCCTCGAGGGAGACCCCACAGGGATCCCTCGTCCCTTCCAGCTCATGAGTTCACAAGCTTTTATCTATGACCAGGAAGTGGGTCCTCCTGAGACTTCGCAGCTCAGAAGTAATAAATTGAGTAATTTAGACTGTTGAATAAATAATAATAAATAGAGTAATTTATTCTGTGAGTAATAAATTCTGTTGTCATAGCTTTGGCCCGGCTCTTGGTGTTCTCCTTTGGCATTGGCAAAGACGAAGACAAGCCCTGTTGTGCCACCAAAAGATCCACGGGCTGCCACCAAAAGAGCCGTGGGCTGCCACCAAAAGATCCACGGGCAGAGCTTTAGAAGCAGGTTCATGGAGGTGTGTGTGTTACTGTGTCACAAATGCCTACAGTATATTGGTAACCATTTCAGAATAAATTTTTAGCTTTTCGTTTCAGAATATTGCCCATACATTTTTAAAAAAAATTATTTATTTTAACGAGAAAAAAAGATAAAATAGCAGCGAAACCATGTCAAAACAGGCTAGCAGGGCAGTTATAATAATTCATACATTGCATATTGCTGTCTTCATAGCGCAGGATAGTCAGAGCGCAGGTTGCAGACGTGATAATCTTGTCTAAACAATGTTAGTACAAACCTTTCTCATACGTGTTCGTAAGGAGTGACAGAGAGCTCACGGGGAGCTTTGCTCCCTGATCCTCCGGTGGTACCATCTGCTCAGCTGTGGTGCAGTGTCATAGTCAGGGTCCCGACACCAAGACGACCTGGGTCTTGGCTTCCAGGTTTCACCTAAGAACGTGTGTGTGTGTGTGTGTGTGTGTGTGTGTGTGTGTTTCACCATGCGACTCTGTCCCCAAGGCTGAATCGTGTAGCCCCCACAGTGAAGTCACAGCTCAGCTCGTCACCCACCCGTGCTGTCTGTCCCCCCACCCCGTTACAGGGGTTCAACCCGGGCCCTTCGCATGGAGCTATAGCCCATCTTTAAATTTATTTTGAGACAGGGTCTCACTGAGTAGCTAAGTCACCAGGCTGGGTTGGAACTTGAAATCTTCCTGCCTCAGCCGCCTGGGATGCTGGGATCACAGGTGTGGGCGACACGCTGTCTTTTTACAGTCAGATATTGCCTCTCCCCCTTCCCCAGACCCTGCCATGCACTAGTCTGCTTCCAACCTGTGTACTGTTGTCATCTCACAGGCCATATAATGGAGTCTTTAGCCTTTTGCAGTCTACGTACTTTGAAAAATATCTAACCTTTTGGATTTGCTTTTTCCATTCAACTCGATCCCCTTGTAATCCACCTGAACTGTCGGGAAGATTGACAGTGTGTCCCTTGGTCCTGCTGTTTGGGCCTCCGTGGTAGCCTGTTCACTGTTGCTTGTTGCTTGTGCTCTTCCAGCTTTGAGCTTAGTTGGCTTGTAATTTTTTTTTTTTTTTTGCGGTACTGGGGATTGAACTTGGGACCCAGAGCTTGCCAGGTAAGCACTTATTCTACTGAGCTATCTCCCCGGCCCGGCTTACAATATTTTACTTGATATTTTTCAGCATCCTGTTTGGAGAGGGAACCCAAGGTCCTGGCCAGGTCTGTGCATAGGTCTGCTGGTATGCAATGTGGATCTATGGGCAGACACCTCACTGCGACCCCCCGCTCTCATGTGGAACCAAACACTCGTTGCATGTGGACCCTGATTCAGACAAAATGTAAAAGGATGACATCTGTGTGTGTATCACTGGTTATTGGGTGACAGTAAGGAGTTAGTGTTTCCTTTTGTAGATAGGACAGTGGCAGTTGTCTTTGGTTTTACGTCCATTTGTTTTGTGTGCTGGGTGGAGATGAAGCCCATGGCTTCGTGCATGTCAGGCAAGCCCTGGAATACCCCCGGCCCAAAGCCTTTATGATTTAAAAGCATTTCCCCAAATAGTTACAGATTCAGTGACATGAGGTCTGACATCGGGGGATCCTGGGAAGACTGGCTGCCCCTGAGTCGCCATCGCCGCCGCTGGATGGTGGCCCGGTGGGAGTCCGAGCGCTGTCTGAGGGCTGGAGGATATGTCTACGAAGGGCCATAATAAAAACAACTTATTTCATAAAGCTACAGAGTTGTTTTTGCAAAGGGGAAACATCTGGATTCGGAAGAGAGGGGCCATTAACTGAGTAAGTGGGTGGAGGCCAGAGTCCTGGGCTGCGGCTCAGAATCACTAATCTCTCTGTGCTGGATTTTCCTTGTGGCAAAGTGGGGTGCGTGGAGGGTGGGACAGATGAAGGTGTCTGATCACTGAAGCCAGCTTCCAGCCCAGGCTCAGGCTGGCTGGGTGGGACCTGGACCGGTGGGATGGAGGGTGAAGGGCAGTCAGGCAAGGCCTCGGGTCTCAGTTCTTCAGTTGCTGGAGACCAGAAGGTGCTTAAGATGCTAGGCTTGGTGACGCACTCCTGTCACCCCAGCATTTGAGGAGGCCGCAGTAGGACAGTCGCCAAGATTTGAGGCCAGCCTGAGTTACACAGGGCAGCCCATCTCAACTCCCCTACCCCCCAAATTAAGAGAAAGTAGTTCCAGGAAAATGAAACTGGCTCTTGCAGCTGCCTGCCACCCACCCATGCGCAGGCCCAGTGACTGCTCTTTGCCACCCCTGACCTCAGGCTGGCTGGGTGTCCGCTTCCAGTCAGCAGTTTGCAGAAGCCCAGGCAAGCGGCCCCCAGGGGCCAATTCCCAATGTCTCAACAGGATGTCACCCTTTGTGCAGCTCCGTGCTGCTGCCCAGACTGGTGGTGGTAGAGACTTTGTATGCAAAAATCACCAAGACCTGTCTGCAGTAGGGTCTCACTACATAGCTGAGGCTGGCTTTGAACTTGTGGCGATCCTCCTGCCTCAGCCTCCCAAGTGCTTGGATTACAGGTAGGTGCCCCCGACCTGGCTCCTCTGATGAATCTTGGAGTGTTTGTCTCACTGAGGCACTGGTGGGGCTGCACCCTGCGGTCCTCAGATGGGCAAAGTGTGATTGTTGTGCTAGGAGCAGAACCCATCTCAGTTGGGAGGGCCAGAAGCAGAAGGGAGCAGGGTTAAATGAAGCAGACACGAAGGATGCCCGGTTTGAGAGACACCAGGCAGGTAGAGACCGCTGGGTGGGAGTCCCCTGGGCCACAGGGCTCAAGTCACTGTGCCCTGGGCAGGCGGCTTTCTGTCCTTCTCTGGTTCTCTGCAATGCCGTGTACAGGTGGGAGGTCCTGAGAGCTGCTCCGCGCCGGCGCAGGTGCGTAGTACACGAGTGTGTGCGCTGATTTGAGAAGAGCTGAGAGGCTGGACACTGCGGATAAGGTGACCCTGTCCCCAGGGGGCAGCCCCTCCCAGGCCCCAGTGCTCTGAGGGGCCACAGTGCAGGCCGGGTGGCCAGGGAGGGCGCCGGGTGGGGGTGGGCGCTGGGTGGCCATGGAGGGCGCCGGGTGGCGGTGGGCACAGAAAGAGGAAATAGAAGAGGTGAGATGAGCAGCTTGCTTCCTCTTGTGCCCTCAGCGGGCGACAGGAAGAGGCTTGTCTGAGGGTCTGGTCCTGCATCACATCACAGTGAGTAAACTCGTGCCAACCCAGCTCCCAGGGGAGGGCAGGTCTGTGGGGCACGAATGCAACTTTGGGACACAGCTGGAAGGGAGTGAGCTTGGCCCAGAAGGGGGAGAAATGGAGGGACGGGGGGAGGCAGAGAGGGTCAGGGCCAAGCTGGGCTCCCATCGCTGTGGGGGTGGCCATGGCCTGGTCAGCTGCGGCCCCTGGGGCCTGCGTCTCCTGGGTGCCTGCTGGGTGTGGGGACAGTACCTGGTTCTCTGCAGATGGACGCGGCTCTGACAGTGAGGCTTGCAGGCTTCAGAGAACAGACTTACCTCCAAAATATTGTAGTCTTGGGCCTGGGAGATGGCTCAGTGGAATAAGCGCTTCCCTGGCAAGCTCAAGGGTCTGAGTTCAATCCCTGGTTCCAACCAAAAAAAAAAAAAAAAAAAAAAAAAAATTGTCTAAAGACTTGGGGGACCAGGGGACCAGGAGAGGGTCAGGGCTGCAGCGGGGCCCAGGGAGCCAGGCAAGGCCTGTGGGGACGAAGGCCTGCACTGCGGAGGCCAGGCAGCGCCGCTCTTCACCAGCACAGCAGGTGTGTCCCCTGTGTGGGGGTGGAAGCACGCCGAGGAGGACACAGGACAGTGAGCTGTTGGTTCCCCGACAGGCCATGGGAGAGCCCAGAATGCCAACTGCCCAGCTTCGAGCCTGGGTCCACCCCACCTGGGGTGGCAGCAGACCCCGACCTCAGAGCAAGAGCTGCACCCCAGCCTCCTCTGGCTGCACGCGCTGCCAGGCATTTCGTGACTGGAATCTGGCTGCTGCGTGCTGCTCTGGCTGCCCTGGGGCTTGTGGAGAAGCTGGTGACCATCCCCTGGGTGAAGGGGACTTCCTCCGCACATTTTAAAGGAATCTGGGCAGGGGCTGGAGAGGGTGCAAGGCCAGACCTGCAGAGGAAGAGTAGCTGACCCCACAGCGGTGGAAGACCTCAGGCCACCTGGCCTGCTCAGCACCTGCTGGATCTCCTGGTCTGGGGCAGTGACGCACTTCCGGCTGCAGCCTGCCCTTCCAGGAAAGCCAGGTCTGGCCAGGAAGATGCCTCAGTGTGTCACAGGGATCCCTGGCTATCCAGCCAAGGGCTTGAGGCCCTCACTCAGGATGTGACCTGGAGGGCAGGTGACAACCTCTGGCCACATCTCATTAGAGAAGCCAGCTCAGCAGGAAGTGGATGTCGAGATATTTGAAGAGAGGATGAGACTTTACTGGCAAGATAAATAAGGATAGAAATGGAATTCGATAAATACTTATGAGTCCATTGGATAGAGAGGAGAGAGAGAAAGAGAGACCACTTCTTTCCAATAGTAAGGTTTCAACTAATGTAGAAAGAATGAAGGAAAGAGAAAAATCATCATTTGGCAAATTCCACACAGAAAATGCCATCAGTGGACACCAAAATTAGGAAGCAAAAATAGGGCAAGACATCGGAAGCTGGCTGTCTCCAGTTATCTGTCCTCAGGATTCCTGCTAATTATGGAGGGGTAAATAATGTCACAGCAAGAAACCTGGGCAAGACCTCTGACCCCAGTGATGGATATCACTTAGCTGCCAAAGGGGCAGCCTGGGGTCCCGAAGCTTGGATGCTGTGTGCAGAGGGGCCGTGGGGTGTCCTGGCCGGGTGCGGCCCCTTGACCCAAGGTCCAAGAAGCTGGGACCTGGGGGCGGTCTACAGACTTGTGGAAGCCATCAAGGCCGCGAAAGCCAGCACGGCTGGGGAGCTGTCCGGGAACGAGGAGGCTGAGGTGCCTCTGCCCAGAGCTGTGGGGTTCTGGTCCCCATCCTGGGCCGGAAACGGCACTGGTGGGAGGTTGACTGGGCTCTCAGTTCTGGGGCTCGAGAGCACGGTGCCCGGATCTGCGGAGCTCTGGGAGGGGCCTGTGGTGGGGTGTTGCAGGGGTGGGAGAGGTCTTATAGACAGGAAGTGGGGGGCGGAGAGCCAGTAGCTCTCCCTTTTATAGAGGCCATTCTGGGGGTCTGATCCCTGCAGGGCACAGTCCCAAGGGCCAGCACCTTGCACGCACGGACTTGAAGGCCCTGTCGCTGAACGCCGCCACGGGGCTGAGCCCCAGCTCTTGTGCAGTGCATGAGAGGCCCAGCAGCGCCATTCCCAGTCTGCATCTGCCACCGAGATTGCACCAGACGCGAGTGGCAGGGAAGCCGGCTGACAGGTACATGGGGATCCTGGGCATTCTTCTTATGAGTCTAAAAATAATTTTAACATAAAGAAGAAAAAGGTAAGGGAAGGAAGCTGGGCTCCAATCCTGGAGTTTAGCTGCTTCTGGGCAGGGAACTGGGTCTGTGGCTCTTTCTCTGTAGAGGGTGTGAGGAGCACCAGCCTGTGAGGCCTGGACACTCACTGCGGGCCGTGCCCACCCCATCTAGTCCACAAGGACCTGCCACAGCCGGGGTTCTGCTCAGTGAGCCCAGAGAAAGGCAAACACCTCAGACCACGTCCACCTCTTGGGGACACTGGGGCCTCTGATGCCGGTCTGGGGCACTGTCCCATCCCCGACACAGATGCTGACAGAGCCCAGGGAGGTAAAGCCAGCATCTCTAAGTTACACAGCAATAAATGCAGAGCCAGATTCAAAGCCAGGTCTCTGTGGCCCTGAACCTGGATCCTCACCCCCTGGTGTTTGCTGGAGTCAGGTGGAAGTCACAGGTCGGGGAGGGTAAGGGCAGTAGGCTGGGGAAGAGGGAGGGAACACCTCGATCCTGGACCCCAGGATGGGCACCGCACACTGGAGCACAGGGAGGGCTGTGGGCCCCACACTGTGTGCATTCACAGGGCAGGATAGATGCTGATGGCCCTGGCCTGGGAGGGAGAGGACAGCAGGATGCCCTGGTGGGCAAGGAGGGAGGGGTGGAGGGAGGGAACCGCAGCCCACATGACCAGTCAGTGACAGCGCGCTGGCTCAGATGAGAGTTAGAGGTGGGTGTAGCCTGGATGTGACAGGACGGGGTGGGGTCCTGTCCGGCAGCAGCCAGGCGGATGAGCTGCAGACAGCCCTCTGCGGCCTGAGACGGCAAGGCACAGGGCAGGGGCGCAGCCCACGGCCCTGCAGGACAGCCAGCTTCTCTCGGTGTGCAGACCGCAGCCCCCTGCAGCTGCCCAGGCAGGTCCAAGCACCAGGGCAGGGGTTGGGGCGCCTCCCAGGAAGCAGAAAAGGAAGCATCAGAGGTAGGAGGCTCACGGGAGAGGGCCATTGCAGAGCAAGCCCGAGAGGAGACCAGAGCAGCGCTCTGCACGCAGGAGGGGGTCTCCGGCAGGGCGTGGGAAGTGGGGTCCAAGGAGAGGGCTCCCCACCAAGAGCAAGGCTTGAGCGAGCCCCGCCTGGCACAAGGTGGGGAGCACAGGCGCAGGTGGCTACTGTTCACAGCAGGGCTGGAGGGGCGGTGCTGAGGGGTCTCTGGCCAGGGCAGCTGCGGTCAGACATCAGACCCCTTAAGCAGTTGCCCCAGCAACTTGGTGGCCAGCGCCTGGAGCAGGGTGCCCTGTGGACGCTGCCCTCTTTGGGTGGCTCTGGAGCTGACAAACCCAGTAGGTGCTGGGGCTCTATGTCACCTCAGAGGGCCCCCCTCCGTCCATGAGGGCCCCCCTCTGCCCATGAGGAACCCTCTCCTGACCCCAGCCCTCCACTGCCATTTAGTCAGTCTACCCCATAACCAGCGCAGGGTCCCTCAGCCCTGAGACGTGCATTGGCTGGGTGTGAGGGTGCACACCTGTGATTGTAGGGAAGCTGAGGCAGCAGGATCGCAAGTTCAAGCCTTGCCTGGGAATACAGCATGACCCTGTCTCTAAAAAATAAGTATGAGCTGGGGCCACAGCTCCACTGAGGGACGTAGGCTCAACTCCTAGTAGTGCAAACCCAGAAAAAGTGGGTGGATCATACCCTGCCTGCATTTCCCTGCTCCCAGGGTGGCAAGGCATGCGGTTTTGAACCTGGCATCCTGCTGAAATCCAAGCCCAGGGAGTCCCAGTGGTGGCACAGCAGGGACAGCAAAAGGTGGAAAACAGCAGAGGAAAGACAAAACATCACTCCTCTCGGGTGGCAGTGGCTCTGCAAGTGCCAGGCGCTTTGTCCGCACTCCCAGAAACCGGCTCTGGGAGGAGGCACCAGCGAGGCTGCAAACATCCTGGTCCCCGATAAGAGCCAGGAAGCAGTGCAGAGCATGGGCTCCCGGGGCTGGGGAGGGAGGCCTCGCAGGGACCTCAGTGACCTCGGGCTGCTGGAAGGGCACAGAGCCGCGGGAACAGGGCGCAGACCCTGGCCCTGCAGGAAGACCGCAGCGCCTAGAGCCACCCTGGGGACTCTCAGCCTCTTCTAAGGACTTTTTATTTATTTTTTATTTTTTGCTCCGAATGCCCTCAGGGGTGGTTTGGCTGGCCGGAGTATTGTGGGGATTGAACTACAGCAACCTGAGGCTGACAGCTTTGCCTAAGCAGCCGCTTAAAGAACTGAGCTAGGGCCAGGCCCCTTCTTAGCCTTTTCTGTTTCCCATATATCTCCAGGTCTTGCATTGAAAATGTTTCATTTTTAATCAGGAAAAATATTTAAGAAATAAGACAGTGCTCCCTGCCACGGCCCAGAGCCCGCAGTGGTGGGACTGGTTGGCTGGGTGCCCTTGGGCCCTGAGGTCCGGGCAGGCCTGGGCCAGTGCCATTTTCCAGAGGGAACTGAGAGCCCAAGGCCGGATGGTGGCGGTGACACAGGTGGTGACAGGTCATCAGCACTGAGGGACACAGGGAAGAGCTTCCGCAGACAGGAGCACAGGGTCAGGAGGAAAAGTGGCAAGTTCCCTGGACTGGAATCACAGTCCAGGTGAGAGAAGGGGGCAGGCCACGGGAGAGGGTGAGTCGGGGCGCGGGGCTCTACTCCCCGTTGCCCCTCCTGGGCCCTTGCGGCATCTAAAGCCGCAGACAGAAGCTGCAGGCCACTGTGTGGCTTGGGCCTCCCAAAGGCTTGTCACCCCGACACGAGGGTCACATCTTGCACCTCTTTGGGCCAGGTGAAGTGTCAGCCCACCGGGGAGGAGCTGCTTGTGCCTTCGACGGTGTCCTGTGCCTCTCGGTTAGCCGGAACACTGGGGCGTGTGAGACCATTTTGTGCTGAGAATCATTTTCTTTTGACACAATTTGAAAATCTAATTTTGATTAGCGTGTGTTTGCTGGACGTAAGGACCACATTGTTCATAGGGAGTTGACACGTGGACAGAACAATCGCAACTTTTTCTCTTTCTGCTCCCCTCCCTCCACCCTTCTGCTTCCCTTTCACAAAAGCTCCCTGTTTCCTATCGTCTGTCTTTCACTTCGCTCTAGTGTATCTGTAGCCTGCTCTCATATCAGAGAGGCAATGGATATTTCAGCTTGTGTGTCTGAGTTGTTCCACTCACAGCGTGGCCTGCGTGTGACTCGCACTTGTCCTTCTCTATGGGGCAGCCAGACTCCGTCGTGTGTCAGGGCCACGCTTCCTTATCCAGTCTCCTGCTGGTGGACCCACTTAGTGAGTCGGAGCTGTGCTGCTGGAAGCCAGAGTGTGCGTCACACAACATGCTGTCTTAGTTCCTTCAGGAAGACTCCTAGAAGGGGAACAGCGGGGTCGGTGCTGACGTCCTGCGTTTGGTGGCGTTCGCATTCCCGCCAACAGCGCAGCCGCAGCTGAGGGCCTTTGGTCACGAGGCCGGCTCAGGGTGTGCGGGGCGGAAGCTCGTCAGTGGAAGGCCTCGCTGCCAGGTATGGCAAGCCCTCTCACAGCACGGGCGTGGGGGCGTCAGGGCCTGCACGGGGCACCTGTCCCATCCTGGGGGCCAGGGCATGAGGAGGGGCAGCCAGCCTCAGGGACACGATTTCCACGGCTGCCGCATCCGGGGCCCGCGGTCCCTGCATGCCCGGGGGAAGCAGTAGCCCCTGGCCCTCCGCTCGGCAGTTTCTGTTGCTGTCAGCTCTGCTAGCCCCATTGGGTGGCATTGACACCCTACCCTCATCCTAGAGTCAACTCCAGTCGCATATAAGCCCGACACAGCCAGGGACAGAACTGTCACACTGATGACTGCAGGAATGTCTGTTTTAAATGTATTTTGTATGGGGTTGGACGCATAGTGATCCTCCTGTTTGCAGCCTCCCCAGTGCTAGGATTACAGGCATACACCACCATGCCTGGACTCTGTCTCCGGTTCAGTGTGCACAGGGGTGGGGCCGGCACAACATGTAGTGCAGGGGATTGAACCGGGGTCCCTGAACTTCCTACGCAGGCGCTTGGCCCACTGAGCTATCTCGCCGGCCCAGACGCAGCTTGTTTATCTGAGCACTTTGCCCTGAGCTCCCACGAATCTGCAGATGTGAACGCTGGCAGTGCCTACTGTGCATCTTGGGAGTATTTCTCTCGCTCACTGAGTTTCAGTTTCTCATGGTAAAGCGGGCCTTGGGAGCATTCGGGTTCTTACCATGCGCAGAGCTGAGGGAGGACGCCCACACCTGGAGTTATGCTCTCTGAACAGCGGGGCGTCCTGTTGAGGAGCACAAGCTTCCAACAGAGCAGAGCTGACAGCAGCGTGGGTGTGCACGGCTGGCCTGAAGGTCGCACGGGTCAGTCCGCACACTGTCTTCCTTCCTTCCTTCCTTCCTGGGCTGCTTTGCTCTTGTGAACCTGGCGGGACCCCCAAGGCACACAACTCTCACTGGGCGGTTTGCTGTACAGACAGGAAGCCTGTCCCAGGAGGGCCAGCGCCCCGTGCAGCCTCACTTCCTTACAGGGGCTACAGGCAGGCAGGTATCAGCGGCTCCACCCAAGATGGTCATTTGGGAGCGCCTGCCCTGGCTCAACACTTTGACTTTGGCCTGTGATCTCCTGTCACAATCCCACACCTGCGGGATCTTGCATTGTTCCTTCTCCATCCCTGGCCCTAGCCCTTGCTTTCTCAGGAGTTGGAGTGGACCCTTGGCCCGGGCTTGGGTCCCAGTTTTACTCGCTGTGCAATCCGGCCCAGGTCTTCAGTCCTGTCTCGATGTGCTCTTGTGTGACGTGGAGATAGTGACCCTGACTGCTCCTGCTGCAGGATGGAATAGATGAGCGCAGGTGGCATTCTGTGGGCACAGCCTGTGTGCCGTAAGTGCTGCAGAAATGTGGAGAGTTAGACCTCAGTCTGCTGTTCTCCCAGGCCCTGGAGGACCCAGGCCCTGGAGAACAAGCGCAGAGTCCCAGCTCTGTTACCTGCTCCCTAGGTGGGAGGGCTTTGGCTGCTTACGTCCAAGTATTTCGGGGAAATTGAGTCAGCAGTCGCCAGGAGCTCAGGGGAAGAGGAGAAGCCTTGTTTAAGGATTGTGGAGCCGAGAGGTAGACTCTGAAGTCTGAGGCTCTGATGTTAGAAAGTGTGTCCATTGTGTAGGGTGGCAAATGGGAGTTATCAGAAAACTAAGCGAAGAGCAGGCCAGACGTCTCAGCAGACTAAAGCGCCTGCTTGGGCAGATGCAGGGACCAGGGTTCCATCCCTGGTATGCCATGCTGGCCCTACACCCAGGGTGCACTGAGATGGCGATTGAGACTGAGCGTGGTGGCGTGTACCAGTAATCCCAGCATTGGGAGGCTGAAAACAGGAGGATCACTAGGAGTCCAATCTGTGTAGTGAGACCCCATAGGCCCTGTATTAAATACATTCTAAAAACCCCAAAAAGTAAGCTAAGCATAGCTGAAGGATCTGGCACGGTGGTCTCGTGGGGAGCAGAGCTGTTAGTTTCAATTTGATGACAAATCCCATGATTTAGCTGAGTTCAGTGGCGGGGAACAGCATGGCTGCACTAGGTCAGGATTTCTCCTTTCGAAGCTCCAGGCCAGATGCTGTGGTCAGACTGCGACTCTGAAGGTCTCGTGTTCCAGCCACAGGAGGCTGGGCAGGCGACCCCAAGGGCTGTCCCAGGTGGTGCTCACACTCTAGACTCCAGAGAACAACTGGAGTCTCCTGGTGGGGGCGGTCACGGGTCCACCTCCTGTGACACAGGACACGACATGGCTCATGTGGAAACAGGACAGAGGACCCTGGGCTGGGTCATGCTGCCTGGGCACAAGCTCCAAGCTGCGGGGGCTGAGCTATCCCAGCTGGGGAATAGAAGGGCCAGCTCAGCTCCATGGCATCCAAAAGACTGGGTGGGAGGGAAGGGCAGGAGGGAGGAGGCCGCTGCAGCCCTTGTTGGTGGCTCTCTGAGGCCAGCCCTGGGCTGTGCTGGGGACCCAGCAGCACCAGGGGAGGCAGGTGGCTCTGTGTCCAGGAGGTGGGCAGGGGATTGATTGCTGTGTGCACTGGGCCGTGGCAGGGAGGGGAGGGTGATCTCCAGGCTCCACTCCTGCAGCCAAGGTTCTGTCTGCTGGATGTGACCTTGGACAGGTCTCCTGATGTTCAGTCCAAATGCTGGGGTGGCTGCCGAGTGAGGTCAGCTTTGACCTTGTTTATTTGATCAGTCTCATCTCTTACTCACTGTGCAACAAACAGTACGGGGACCTGGTCAGTGCCCAGGAGGGACCGACATGTGATCCTGAACTTCAAAGCTCTCAGCTAGGAGGGGTGAGGGTGGACTGGACATGGAAGGTGAGGGTGGGGGCTGAAAGGGCTGGGCCAGGCCCCTGGCACCCTGGTCAGGGCTGCTCTGGGCAGGTGGGCAGGGTGGGGGGCGCTGTGGCATTTGTCCTGGTATCCACATCCCAGTGTCCCCAGTGCGGAGCTGGCTGGCCCACAAGCACTCGTGAGCTGTCCCCGGGGCACACGACCCTTCCCTGCCTGCTCAGAGCCTCTTCTTCCAGAAACAAGGGGTCCTGGGGAAGGCCACCCCATGCTGGGCCTAGGTGCCAATCTGGACATCACCTTGTGAAGCCTCAGTTTCCCCTCTAAGAGATGAAGATCCTGAGAGTATGGTGCCCGGGGGCAGCAGTGAGGTTCGAGTGAGCCCGCATGCCCGCCCGAGCGTCAGCCCACACAGCCACCTTCTTGCCTGAGGCCTGTGGCCCTGACTCCCCCTGGTTGCTCCAATGGCACCCTTTGCAGAGAGGAGGGGAGGGGAGGCCTGGATGATCCCTTTAGTCATAGGCTGAGGCCAGCGCCCCCAGGACCATCAAAACCCCTGATCCCACCTAGAGCTCTGCAGGGGTCCCCTTCTTCACTCAATGCCCTGTGGGCCTCCCCTGACACCCCCCTCCCTCCAAGTCTCCTCTGCAGCTCCTGTGGGAGTCTCCGAGTCCCCCAAAGCTTTCGTGCAGGACTTCACGGGGGCACCTCACTGGCTGCTCGCTTACGCTCAGGTGGGAGTGGCTGCTGCCCACTTGTCCTTCTCTAGGTGCTGCAGGAGAAGCCAGGGACTCGGACAGTGAGAATACGGAAAGAAAGAGGACAAGCAGAAAGGTGCAGATGGGGCGGTGTGGGCTGCAGGCAGAGGCCCAAAGTGCAGGTGGGGCCAGGCTCTTGTGGGCTTTGGGGGTGGTGCGTGGCTGCTGCCCCCGGTCTGCCCCAGCAGGAAGAGGAAGGAGATGCCATCAGTGTCACTGCCTGCGAGTGGAGACTGAAATCTCAGCAGCGTAAGAACTTCCAACAGTGCCGGGGCGCTGTGGCCGGCACCTGGCGTGGCTTTAAGCAGCACATGTGTGCTGTGGGCCGCATTCCCTGTACAGGCTTAGGACACCTTTCTCAGGCTGCTAGCCGTGCGGCACGGTCACTGCGTCACACTGACCGTCTGCTCCTCCGTTATCTCCTCTCCTAAGCTCCTGACACCCCATCTCCCTTTCACAAAAAGTCCGAGGACATCCAGGACAGACCCCACTTCAGGCCCTTACCTGTTTGCACCTGCGAGGTCCCTCTTGCTGTGTGGGCTGTCACAGTCCCTGGGCTGGGGTGAGGGTGCAGTGGGTGGGCTCAGCAAAGCTCTGCCAGGGTACAGCTTTCACCCCTCGCCATGACCTTGACCCCTGACCACAACCTGTGTCCCCTTTGGTACCTACTGGATGGGGCAGGGCAAAGCTAAGGTACTAGACCAGGAAATCTGAAGACACTCGTCAGATGCCACTTGGCCAAGGACTTCTGGGAGCCTGGGCAGAGGGGGCTCCCAACCCCTTCCCTGGCTGCTGAGGCCTTATGGTGGACACGAGGGTGTCTGTGGGTGCTGGGTGCTGTGTCATCCCTGGCAGTGCTGATGGAGGGGAGGGAAGGGAGGGTTGTCTCAGAGGCAGAAGACTTGTCCCATTCCTGGTGACACATCAGCAGGTTGGAATTTGTGTGAGAAAGGGACAGTGTTGCAAGGGGAGACCTTCTACAGCGCTGGGCCGGCTGTCTGGCTGACCCTGACCCCAGGTGTTTTAAGCGCTTATCAGCCTCAGTTGTTTACTGAAGCAAACATCAGGGATTTGAGAAATAAGGTCAATATCAAGGCCACGCCAGCAGTTCAGAAGGGCTGCTGTGGAATTGTTGAGGTCCACTAGGCCCCGGTCAGTGCAGAAGTGGGCCTTGCACCAGCCGCTCCCAGACCCCCAGCACCAGCCATGGGGGCCCTGCTGCTGCCAGAAGGGAGATGGGTCCAGGCCAGGGCATCCCCCACCCCGGGAGGACAGTGCAGGAGCCTCGAAGGAGGCCCAGGCCCGGCTCCGGAGCAGGGTCCTGCATGGAGCAGCTCTCACAGAGCCCTGGGGCTAGGACAAAGTGCGCAGGTGAGCTCCCCAGCATCTGCTCCGGATGCCATCTGCTGGGAGCCTGGGGGGAGCAGAGCTCACAGAGTAGGAAGACCCAGGTGCGCTGTCTTGGCAGCCCTGGAATTTCCACGCCTGTGAGCTCAGGGCGCTGTGGGCACTCAGGGGGCCAGAGGAAGCCCAGAGCCCGTAGTCCTTCCAAAACCCTACTACCAGCATTTCTAAAGAGTCAAATGGGGCAGGGGAGATGGCAGATGGCTTGGTGGAATAACCGTTTGCTTGGCAAGCACAAAGGCCTGAGTTCAATCCCTGGTTCTGCCAAAAAACCACAACAAAACAAAACACTCCTGGCAAGCTACATGAAAAAAGAAAAAATCCATACCTATAGGACTTCTTACAAAACAACCCCCCACCTGAAGAAGTACAAATGAGCACTGAGCGTATCAGAAGGATCAGCTTCGCCTGAATCAAAGAGTGCAAAACGCAAC
>NW_004524702.1:2073124-2085160 GCF_000260255.1 Octodon degus
CCCCCGCGCTGCGTCCCCGCCCGCTGGGCCAGGCGCTCCTCCCGCCTGCCTCTCTGCTCCCGAAGCCCCTTCCCTACAGTGAACCTGAACCTAGTCTGCTTCTGCTGGAACACAGCAGAGGGCTGAGCACACTTCTTGACTCATGACAGACTCTTGCCGTCAGCCCGCGGAAGGTGCTCTCAGAGACGTTTCCTGGGCTGAGGGTGTAGCTCAGGGTAGAGCCCTTACTCAGCATGTGTGAGGAGCTGGGAACATTGCTTATTCACAAGTGGAAGAATGAAACTAGATCTCTGTATTCTACTGTATATATTTTATATAGGGTCAACTCAGGCCGGCCTTGAACTCACTTTGTAGCCCAGGCTGGTCTTGAACTCGTGATGATCCTCCTGCCTCAGCCTCTGGAGCGCTGAGATGACAGGGGTGTGGCACCACACCAGGCGGATTCACAAAGAATCTTTAAACAGATACAGGTAACCTGATTTAAGTATTATACAAAGCGGGCCTGGGGAGACAGCTCAGTAGAATAAGCGCTTGCCTGCAAGCCCAAGGGCCTGAGTTCAATCCCCGGTTCCACCAAAAAAAAAAAAAGTATACACACACACACACACAATGCTTACACGTACTGAAGCAGCACACAGTACCACGTAAAGATGTGTGACTCCATGGTCCATGTATCAGTGAAAAGTGAATTTAATTTAAATATAAAGTAGTAGTAGCATATGATGTGGTAGTCACACTCCTGGATACTTTCGAAAGAACATGAGGTCAGAATGTTGAAGACACGGCTGCCTGGCCATGGCCTGACTGGGTGACACTGCTTACAGCTGCCACAGTAGGAGTCACGTGAGCTGACTGTCACTTCAGGGCAGGAATAAGGAAAATGTGCTGTATACACACAATGGGATTTTCTTTGGCCACTGGATATATAAGATCCTGACATTGCTGCAAACCTGAGGATGTTGTCATTCTAGTTGTTTGTTTCGAGGCAGGGTCATCTTGCAGTGTAGCCTGCTTGGGCCTCTCAGCAGCCCTCCTGCCTCAGCCTCCCGAGTGCTAGGACTCCTGGCCAGGACATCCCGTTAGAAGAGAAAAGCCAGGAGCATAACAGCAAACGCTGTCTGTTGTCACTAGTGTGTGAAAGCAAGAAGCTTCCTCTCCTGGAAGCAGGGAATGGGGTGAGGGGCCTGGTGGTGAGGGGGCTTGGGAGAGGGGCTGGCAGATGCAGAGGTGGTCAGAGAAGAGTAGCAGGCTCTGGCATCTCAGGGCACAGTAGGGGACTATAGCAAATTATTAAGCATTTCTTTTTTCTTTTTTTCTTTCTTTCTTTTTTTTTTGAGGTACTGGGGATTGAACTCAGGACCTTGGACTTTATTGAGCATTTCACAAAGCTAGAAGAAAGTAGTTTGAAAGAAATGATGTGATGGATGTGTTGGTGTAGTTACTCTGACGTGGTCACGAGTCATTGCAGGCGTGGACAGGCATGTGATGCCCAGTGACTATGGATAGCTATTTGTCACTTAAAGTAAAAATCAAAATAGTGGGCCAGGTAGATAGCTCAGTAGAATAAGTGCCTGCCTGGCAAGCGCAGGGTCCTGAGTTCAATCCCCAGTACCACAAAAAAGAAAACAAAAGAAAAAAAAAGCTGCAAAGTCTGCTACTTGTAATGTACAAACATTATTTTTAATAATAAAGTCCTGGGAAGCCACTGCTCCCAGAGAAAGCAGACGGTGGCTCACGCCATCACCATGGTCCACCCCATGGCTGCCGGTGGCTCTTCCTACCCAGGCAACTGCCATCTTGAATCTGTGCCTGCCACTCCCCTGCCTCCCCTTTTGTTGGTCTGTACTCCTTCGAATATAGTTTTTGGTTTCATTTTTGTTTGAAATGTTAAGAATACCATGAATGTATTTTTGTGGGGTTCAGAGGCAAGTGGGCAGAGCCAAGGGCAGAGCCAGACGGGGTGCTAGTGAGGGGCCTGTGGACGAATCTGGAGTGTTCCGTGATCCAGTCTGTGAAAGGAGCCGGAGTGTTCCGTGTGGCAGTCTAAGGTGCTGAGGCTCAATGAATGGGCGAGCTGGTGTCCCTCAGTAATAAAGAAGAACCTGAAAGATAGAGATGTTTTAAATGGTGGTCAGGGAGGAGGGATAGAAAAGCAAAGCCACTCAAAGAAGCCCAGTGTGAAGCCACTTGTCTGGGGTGACACCGTGGTGCCCCAAGTTTGTGTTCTCACCCGAAGCACCACCCAAGGAACATCCCGGGCAGCATCTGCTGTGGCGGATGGCCGCACAGAGCTCACCGATTTCTTTTTCTCACCCCACTGCAGAGCTCCAGGCCCGGGAGTGTCCGCCGTGATGGCCACCACTGCTTCCCCTGCAGCCCTCACCACCAAGGGTGCCGCTTCTGAGAACAGCAGCTTCTACTACGACTACGACTACCTGGAGTCGGTGGTCGTCCTGGTGTGCACAAAGGGTGAAGTCCAGTCCTTCGCCCGCATCTTCCTGCCCATCTTCTACAGCCTAATCTTTGTGCTGGGGCTGGGAGGGAACCTGCTGTTGCTCGTGGTCCTGCTGCGCTGCGTGCCCCACCGGCGGATGGCCGAGGTCTACCTGCTGAACCTGGCCATATCCAACCTCCTCTTTGTGGTGACCTTGCCCTTCTGGGGCATCTCCGTGGCCTGGCACTGGGTCTTTGGCAGTCTTCTGTGCAAGGTGGTGAGCACGCTGTACACCATCAACTTCTACAGTGGCATCTTTTTCATCGGCTGTATGAGCCTGGACAAGTACCTGGAGATTGTCCATGCGCAGCCTGTGCACCGGCTGAGGACCCGGGCCAAGAGCTTGCTCCTGGCTGCCCTGGTGTGGGCCGTGTCATTGGCCATCTCTGTCCCCGACATGGTCTTCGTGCAGGTGCATGAGCACCCCAAGGGCGTGTGGAGCTGCTACCCGGATTTCGGGGGACATGGGACCACCTGGAAGCTCTTCCTCCGCTTCCAGCAGAACCTGCTAGGTTTCCTCCTTCCTCTCCTGGCCATGACCTTCTTCTACACCCGCATCGGCTGTGTCCTGGTGAGGCTGCGGCCCCAGGGCCAGGCCCGGGCACTGAGGATGGCGGTGGCCCTGGTGGTGGCCTTCTTCACTTTCTGGTTCCCATACAACCTCACCTTGTTTCTCCACTCACTGCTGGACCTGCAGGTCTTTGGGGACTGCCAGGTCAGCCGGCGCCTGGATTACACCATGCAGGTGACCGAGAGCCTGGCCTTCCTCCACTGCTGCTTCACCCCCGTGCTCTACGCCTTCTCCAGCCACCGCTTCCGCCAGTACCTGAAGGCTCTGCTGGCCACCATGCTCGGACAGCGCCAGACCTTCAGCCCTGCCCCAGTCTCACTGTCCAGAGGCTCTGAGAGCAGCAGCAGGCTGACGGCCCAAGAGGACATGACCACCCTGAATGAACTGACCCAGGGACAGGCTGAGGGCTCCCAGAACCTGGAAGACATAGGGAGTCCCTGAAGCTAGCCCAGGCCAGCCTGCACTGCTCCCTTGGGGTTCCACTCAGACCGTCTCCCCCAGGAGCCCTGAAACCAGTTCTCAGCCTCCTCTACTTCTTCGCTGTGGGCCACAGTGGTTTCCCAGCTCCCCTTCCCTCTGCACTTCTGACTGTTTCTGGGGACCCCAGGTTCATTCTCTAGGGATCCCAGCGGTGCCACTGTGCTGGCCTGCTGCCCCCAAAAAGACGTGGTTCCTCCTGTCCGCCGAGGCTTGGCTTGGATCCCCCTTCCTCTGTCAGGTCTGTGTCTGCCCTAAGGATGCCCACCTTGCCACCCGCTCTGCCCTCTCTCCACTGGGCTTCTCCATACCTCTTCTCTTTCATTCCTCCTGCATGTTCTTCCAGCCTGTCGCCATGCTGAGCCCTGGTCCCAGGTGATTTCAGGGCTGAGCACTGCTCCTGGGAGGCCATGGAAGGTGTGGTAGGTGCTCTGCCTTCCCTGGCCTGGGTGGAGGTTGGGCAGAACCCAGGGTTGAGACTGGGGTGGTCATGGCTCATGTCCCCCCATGCCCAGGGCTCAAAGGCTGGTCTCGGGGCGGTGCCGGCACAGTGGGGCCCAGTGAGAGGTCTTGATCATGAAGGGCAGAACCTGGGGCACAGTGAGGCTGCAGCCTTTTCCTTCCTGGCTGTGAAGCGTGCAGAGTGCTGGCTGTACACTGCCCACAAGAGGCAGAGTTCCAGCCCAGGATTGGAACCCTCAAGACTGCAAGCCCAAATAAGCCTCTTTCTGATTACAATTGTATTACTTAACATACTATATTAGGAATCACTGAGCTTCCTACATGCCTACCGTAGCCTGCATTGGCCATTTACCAGAGACTTGCCTGTGGAGGATGTGTGATCCAGGTTAGGCCAGGGACACACAGGGACACAGACCAGAGGCGTGAGCCCAGGCAGGAGGGCCCCAGGTTGGCACAGTGTGGGCGTCTTGGGGCTGGAGTCCAGCCTCGGAACTGGGCATCGCCAGTCAGCCCGGCCTGCCCTTGTGGTGGCCCAGACCCATAGACGCCCTTCTGCATGGGCACAGGTGCCCTCCTGACCCACAGTGCTGGCTCAGAGCTTCCTCCTCCAGGTCCGCCATTGCTATGTCGCTGTCCCCAGGGGAGGTGAGGAGATTCTCCCTGGAGTTTCTACAGCACTCGGTGCTTCCTTCACGTTACAGGACCACACAGCACCCTGCATGTCTGGGGGCTTCTGACTTGCATGACTGGACCCAGAGCCAGGAGAGGGATGAGGGTGGAGAGTGGGACTGAAGCTGGCCAGGGCAATGGGGCATTGCCACAGGCAGGAGCCGTACCCTCCGCACTTCCTCTTAGGCTCAGGACATAGAGGATGTTTACTGAGTTCTTTTTGACTTCAAAATGTTTCCTCTTTTCTTCTTTCTCTCTATTCAGTTTTCAATAAATGCCTGGTAAAGAGGATCAAGGAGTGTCATGTCTTGCTGAGGACCACTTGAGGTGTTACGAGAAGGCAGTAATGAATATTAATCAATTGGCACAAAGGTCAGCGGGGAGTCTGTCCCAGGCCATATGCCTTGTGGGGCCTCTGGCTGGCCCAAAGACAGGTTAGTTCTTAAACCAGTGGCGGGAGCTGAAACGAGCAGTCTAAAGGCCTGGCACCTCCCAGCCGGCCAGCGTGCAGCACAGGGCCGCTCTTGGGCAACGGCCTTCCAGCTCGGGAGTGAGTCAGCAGACAGCCGGGTTACTAGTCGCCATGGCTACTCCTGGGTGCGTTTCCAAGAATGCCTTGTCCTTGACTCTTTAACCGTGGCCATGTCAGAAGTTCGGCCCCAGCGCTGTTGCAGCTGACCGGCGCCTTCCCCCCAACTACGCTGTGCACCTCATGAAAGCCTGGAGCAGGGAGCCTTGTGTCCTAGCCCGCCATTCGGCTTCGACCATCCTGGTGCCCCTGTAACCAAAGCGTATCTCTTGTCTGTGTTTTATTGTCACCGTACCCCTGAGCAGGAGACCCACGATCCTAAGCCAGGGCTGCGGTAAGACCTGTTTCTCTCATCTTTGCCCTGCACTCTAGCAGGTGTCCCTTGGCACGGGCGTCCCGAGCTCGCTGTCCCTCAGGGGGCCCAAGTCAGCCCCACTGTCCTGCCGTCCCCCAGGACCCAGGCTGCCCTCACTCACGACAGACTTGCGGCTCGCTCCATCTTGGGAGCAAAGTCCAGCTCTGACGGTGGCATGTGTTTGGGGACAGAGAAGATGGGTTCCCCTTAGCTCCGCAAGTGTTGCCCCAAGGGACGTCTGCGCTGCTCACGGGCGGCGGGCAGAGGGCACAGCCCGAGTTCTACCAGCACAGACTGGTACCAGGGCAGCCTTGCGTCCATGATGCAGTCGGTGGGACAGGAGCGCCAGGTAAGGGACACCGGCAGGCTTGTCACTGGCTTTGGTGGACATGTATGTGAGCATATATGTGTGCATGGGTGTGTATGTGGGTGCTTGTCTGGACAGTATGCACAGCCTGTGTGTGAGCCCGTGCCACAGCCTGCCCAGTGTGCTGCTGTGTGGCTGAGCATAGTGTAGAAGCTGCTGCCGTGGACTGGCCTGTGGGTTCCTCTTTGTCCCCGTGTGCCTGTCGCTGTGTGGATGTAGACAGCTGTATTCTGAGTAGGGCCTGCCACGTATGCCGGGGGAGGGGCGAGGGCTGGGGAGGAGGGTGGGGGATGTGCGTCTCTCTCCTGTCTCAGGGTGCCTGCATAGCAGCTCCTGGCTCCCCCCGCTTCACTCCTGGCCTGGACCCAGGCTCTTCTCTGCTGCCTCAGAGGCCTGGGGAGGGGGTGTCCTTCCTGCTCCGTCCAGGTGAGATCTTGCACCGTGGCCCCGCAGGCACTCCTGTGGGGCAGTGTGGGCGGGGCATCCCCCAGCCCACCCAGTTCCCTGCATTGCCTGGGAGGTTCTGGCATCAGCCTATGGACGCAGCGGCGCCTTCCTTTCCCAGTGCCTGGACACCACCACGGGCCTCAGAGCAGTGCTGCAAGCTTTCCTTCCAGGCCTACAAGGACTGGGAAGAGTTGTAGAAATGAGGGGGCGGGGCTGCCGCTTCAGGGCAGCAGGGACGAGGTGGCCCCTCGGGGTCTCTGTCTTACCGCCTCGAGGCTGTTACCAGGCCTCTCCAGCAGTGCCCAGGGGGCACTGAGACAAGGGCAGCACCAACGCAGGCCTAGGCTCCCTGCCCTGGCGCAAGCTGCTCCCATTCTCTGGCTGTGTCCAGCCAGCCTGGCCTGTGAAGTTCCTGGGATGGGTGTGCTGTCCCTCTGGCCTCAGCCAGGTCCTGACCTGAGCTCAGGCCGTCAGGGAAGGACTGGTCACCCGGCAGGCCTGGCTGTGCATGCCCCTGGGTGTGGGGAAAGTGGGGGCTCAGTGCTGCTCAACAAGAACAAGGAGGTCCTGCCTCCCAGATCCAGGGGCCCTCTTCCTGGGCCAGGGCCTGGCTGCACAGGAGGTGGTTGGTAACGGCTCTGGGGACGCCCACCTCCCCAGTTGCCACTCTCCTTTTGTGCCGCCCCATCCCTGGAACAGGAGGGGAATCCTAGCTTCTGCTGTCAGCTGGGAGGCTTTGGAGTCTGATAGACTAGTTCTGAGCAACTAAGCCCCGGAAAAGTGGCTGCTAGCCTGGGTCACGCAGGAGGCTGGGGACAGAATTAGCCTATGCACACCCTTGCATCCTGGCAAGACCCAGCACAACAGTCACCTCGGGGAAAAGGAAGAGTCTGTGGGAGAGGTGGGGCAGCAGCAGCAGAGGGGAGCTCTCTGGGGCCCTGCTGGGGGTCACGGGCTGGGGCCCACCTCCTCCTGCCCCGTCCCTGCAGCTCCCACCCTCCATCTCCATCTGCCCCACCCCTGCCAGGGCCCAGCCTTCAGCAGCCACAGTTGGGGAGCAACGCTGTTCTGCTCCCACCCAGCCCTGGAATGCTTGTCTGGCAGTATGGACAGTCTCTACTTCCTAAGTCCGCAACCGAAGCGTGGGGAGGAGTCAGGACACCGAGTCAGGCAGCTGACAAGGACTGTCATGATTCTGTCATTTAATATAAACTCAGAACGTGGGGTCAGAAGATGAAAACAAAATCACAGCTGGGTGGGTTCTAGGCTAGGAGCCATGGAACAGAACGACACTAATGGGTGTGCTGGGTTACAGAGAGTGAGGGGAACCCAGGTGGATCAAGGCTTGCAGGGCTGGTCGGGGAGAAACCCCATAGGGCTTCCAGGAGCAGCAGGCAGCGGAGCAGGGAGCGGGGCAGTGCCCCTGCTTGCACAGAGCAGGCAGGCTGGAACCACCCCAGATGGGGAGGTTGGGGAGCGCCCAGGCGTGCGGCAGCTGTAGGACACAGACGGCAAAAGGCTGCCAACCAGAGGGCTTCGGAAGGGGCCTTTGGAAGAGGCTCTCACACAGGGCAGGGCACCTCTGGGCAGACAGCTACAGAGGCCACAGGGCAGGCTGGCAGCAGGGATGCCAGAGGAAACACACTGCAGAGGCATCAGCGTGTTGGGGACACAGAGTCAGTTAGCTGGGGGATGATGAGAGGAAGTGAGGGTGTCTCTGGTATCAACTGGGGTGATGGCAGGAGGGTGACCCAGGCCAGACAGGGAGATCAGGAAGAGGAGTGGCCCTGGGAACAGCACAAGACAGATCTTGTGGTGTGCGTGGGCAAGCTGCATCAGCAGTGTAGTGGCAACACCTGGCAGACGTGAGACCGGCGTGACTCAAGACCGCTGTGTCGGCTGAGGGAGGGTGGGAGCACCCTGCGGGCACTGTGCAGGTAGGAGACAAGGCCACCATGCAGGCCCTCCCAAACACCTAGGGCATCAAAGGCAGCCACCAGCCACCCGAGGCTGTGGGTGCTCGTGATGTGGCGGGACAGTGGTGTAAGGATAAAGCACAGCCCAGATTTCCAAGGAGGGGCAGAAGAAAAGCAACATAAAAATATTTTGTTAATATTCATAGATTGGTCACATGTCAAAATGCAAACAACCTGGAAGGGCCCAGTTCTATTTCAATATATTATAAAAATGAATTCTTTGCTTTCTGGCTTTTAAAAAACTTGTCTACTAAGGAATTAAAAATTGCACCTGTGGCTTGACTATACGATAACACTTTCTAGAGCCCCAAATCCATAGAATGTGGGAGACAGTGGGGCCGGAGGGCGGGTGCTGAGGTCCACAGAGTGCGGCATTTCTCATGGAAACATGGGAAGCGGGCACCCTCGCTGCACAGGTTCGGCCCCAGCTGCTCCCCTTCCACTGCACTTTTTTTCCAGGATGGTTCTGCAGATGGTGAGATGACAAAGAGGCCAGAGAGCAAGACAGCAGGACAGAGGGAGGGCTGGCTAGCGTGGGTGGGAGTGCAGGGGGTGAGCAGAAGTAGGAGACCCCAGGCCCCTCCTAACCAGGCCTGGCTGAGCTCAGTCCATGGGCTTCAGACGGTAGCGGAAGCGTACCTCATAGCTGGGCTGTGTGACACCAAAGCCCCACCGCCTCGGGTCTATAGGGGGAGCGGGGGTGTCAGGGTCTACCAGCTCTAGGTGAAAGTATGTTACCATGAGCAGAACAAAGAGCTTCATTTCGCTGAGGGCAAAGAACCTGCCAGGACAAATGGATACACCCGAGCCCCACGGCATATTGTAGTAGTGAGTCTTCTTGCCCGCCTTATAGAAGTTCATTTTTCGGCTGCCATCGGGGTTGAGGAACCGATTGTACTTGAAGGTGGAGGGGTCAGGGTGGATGTCAGGGTCCATGTGCACGGAGAGGTAGGGGAAGATAGCTACTCTGTCTCCATGGCGAAGCAAGTACTCATGCCCACTGGCCATCTTCAGGGTGTAGTCTTCCTGCACCACCCTGAGCAGGGTGGGTGCGGCCACCAGCCTCAAGGTCTCTTCCATCGCGCTGTCCAGGACAGGGGTGCGCTGCAGGGCACTGACAAGGAAGGTGAATGACTGTGTGGCTCCCAACTTGGTCCCATGCATGACCTCGGCGGCCTCCTCCTTCACAGCCTGCATGGCTTCTGGGTGCTTCAGGAGGAACAGGAGGGCCCAGAATGCAGTAGGTCCTGTGTTTCCCTGCGAGGCCCAGAGCATCATGAAGTTAAACTTGTCCAGCATATCTTGGCTGCACCCGCACTCACCCAGGCAGTGGCGCATGTAGTTCATCCAGTTGCTCACACCATCCTTCTCCGGGTTCTGCCTCACAGAGAGCATCTTGTGGAAGAGACGCTGGAGTTGGCCCACTTCAATCCACTCCAGGGGCCCCAGCAGGGAGTAGACGAATCTGGGGAAAAGAAGGTCGAACCTGCGGAACTTTTTGAATATCTCCTCTGCCTGTAGCAGGTCCCACTCCTTATCCTTCGTGCAGCCAAACAAGCTCAGGTAGCCAGCCTTGAACAAGCTGTTGTAGCAGAAGTGAAAAAGACCGTCCTCTTTCCAGCAGCTGGCATCCAGTCCTGGGCCTCTGGGCCCCAGAAGCACCAGGAACATCCTGTCCAGTAGGACTTTGTTCAACTCCTCCAGGCCGTCCCCCTTGAGGTACTTGGTGCTGGCGGAATGCATCACCACAGGGTCATTCTCCAAGGGCTGGTATCCAAACACCTTTTGCACCAGCTCTTGGGCGTACTGCGTAAAGTCCAGACTCTTCTTTGCATTCCTGATGATGGGGCCATAGGAGAGGGGGTCCATGACAAAGGTGAAGAATTGGGTCCCCAGCTGCACAGTGAACACATCACCATGCTTGGCCTGCATTCCCTTCAGGAATTCAAGCATGTTCTTCCGGAAAGCCATAGCATGGCCAAGGCCGGGGATGGAGCCCTTGTCCAGGGGGGGTTCCTGGGGCTTGCGCTGTCGGAAGAGCCCGGGCAGACACAGGTAGCCCAGGATGGCCACCAGCACGGCTGCGAGCACTAGGCCCCAGATCACCATGGCTGTGCTCCAGCAGCTACAGACAGACGCTGGCTGTCTAGGCGCAGGAGCGCTTTGCCCGGCCTTTAGTAGAAGAGCGCAGCAGGGCCCGCCCACCTGGACTTTGCTGTGTTACAGCAAGTTGTGATAAACGAGCCCGGTGAAAAATACTCCTCTGACTTAACACGTGGCTCCGTGCGGTCACAGGAGGTGACCTTCAGGAAGCTGTGGCAAGCCTCCTCTGCGGCGCACAGCTGCGCCTGCCTTTGGAGACCCTGCCCTCTCTGGCGCTGTGCCTATCCCGAGTCGCTCCTACCCACTCCCCATCATTTCAACATTCCTTTATTTCCTGGGCACAGCGCCAGAGGCAGAGGAGATGTTCCCCCAGGGTCTCCTCTGGACTGCTGTGGTCTCTCTCACCTTGGAACGGGTCCTCCCAGATCTCAGTCCAGCTCTGCAGAGCCGAAAGGCAAAAGCTCCTAGGCGAGTCACCCCCACCCCCCGGGGGGGGGGGGAAGGCGGCACCCAGGCCGGATGGGCGTAGCCTAGGGATGCCGTCCTTAGTAGCTTGGCTTGGAGCTGTGTCTGCATGCCAGTCCGTGGAGCCATCCTAAGGGAGTATGCGGAGGGTCCGGCCTGCGCTCCTGCCGCCGCATTTGTGGGTCCTGCAGCCAGCTGTGGTTTCCGTGGGCGGGAGACCGTTGTGGAGCTTCCTCTGCGCCCAGGAGCTGGGGCTCTGCTGCTTCACCTGCTGCAGCCCGTGGTGCCAGTGAAGTGGAAGCGCAAGGGGGAGGTTGTTTCAATCTTTAGGTCCGGAATCATCATTTAACTTTGAGCTAGGGGTAATTTATGGTCCCATTCCTTTTCCAGCTTTCCAGATCCTTCTTTCTAGAAGCGCAGTGTGGCAGCTGACTGGCAGCCTTGCTCGAGTTAACTGTGCTCACTCCTAGCCTGCTCCCATTGACATTGAAGCCGTTGTAAGACATAAAAAGCAAATATGTGTGGTGGTGTCTGCTGTCCTACATACCAGGTCCAGGCATGACCTGGATCGTTTCATTTCATCTCCCTGTTTTGATGTGTCACAGCCTAAGGCTAAATCTGAGAACTTGTCTGGTGAGATGATCCTGCAGAGGTGTTGAGTTGTGCATTCCCCAAGAGACAAAGAGAGAGGACCTATGGTATGGAAGGGAGCAGCCACACAGCGGGAACTGAAATGGGTGTCGTGGAACTCCTGCCCTGTGTTCTAGGCTGATCGCCTTGCTCCTGAGACCATCACCTTTCTTGTTTATGTAAATGACAGTCATCTTGCTTATGCATAGGCAGGTGCTGTGAAAAAGGGCTTGAGATTGGGTGATCAGTGACATGGAGAAGGATTAAGAAGAAGCAGTGGCTGGGGTTCAGCCCCGCCCGCTGGGGACACGGAGGCTGCGATTGAGACTGGGTATGGTGGCATGTACCTGTAATCCCAGCACTTGGGAGGCTGAAAACAGGAGAATCACTATGGATCTACGGATCTAGGATCTACGTAGTGAGATGCTGTAGACCCTGTACTAAATACAGAAGAGGAAGGAGAAGGAGAAGGACGGGGACAGGGATGGGGA
>NW_004524702.1:2085260-2090668 GCF_000260255.1 Octodon degus
TTCCTCAGGCATCCGGGGAGGGGGAGGGGGAGGAGAAGCAGAAGCAGAAAGGAAGCTAGAACTTTGACCAGGGAGTTCCTCAGGCATCCCCTTGACATTCAGGGCAGAGAAACTTAAGCACGCAGAATACTGGTTTTCTTTTTTATGTATTTAGTCCAGGTCCACAGGGCCTCACTACACAGATCCAACTCATAGTGACTCTCCTGTTTTCAGCCGCCCAAGCACTGGGATTATAGGCACACGCCCCCACGCCCAGCCTCAATTGCCCTCTCAGAGCGCCCATGGCGGGGGCGGCTCAATAACTACTTGCCTAACTTTCTGCTTTTCTTCCCCCTGGGATTTCATCCTTTGACTTCTTAAGGCAATGGCTTGGGTTTACAAAGTTTTTACAGAGTTAACCACTTTATTTAGAGAGTCTAACTGTGATCTAAGCATTGTGGTAAATGCTTTACGTTTATTATGCCATTGTGATACTCATAATCCTGTGCCATGGAGTCCCTAAGATCACCTCCACAGCCAGAGATTCCCTAGAAAAACTCATGTGACTCAGCATGAGTTGTGGTCATAACTAAGATTTATTCCAACTGTGTAGTAAGAATTTACTTCTGCATCATAAGGGAAAAGACTCAGCCCATGAATCAATATATAGTTGCAGATCTGGCCATTTTTTTCTTCCAGGCAAAATGTAGTCCTATGTTCACTGCCTGAAGTTCTGCCCACTCTCAAGATCTCCCTTTACCACACTGTTCTTGACAGAAGTCCAGAAAGGGGCTCTTGTGAGCCAGCTACCCACTTCGGGTTGGCGCCTGCATAGCATAACCATCAGAACGGCCCCAGCCTTCTTTTCCTCCACCAGTTGATAATGGGCACTCCATGAGATGACAAGTGCATGCTGGGAGCGAGAAGGCTATGGAGTACGAGCCATGGCCCCCAGGGCAACCTTCACATCACTTACCTGTGCCCTGATCTGCTCTGGCTTGGTCATGTACATGCCAGTTCCATTTAATGAGGGATTGTTGCTGTGCATGGACAACTTTTTGGCTTGATGGTCAGGTAGAACCCAAGTCACAATGGGTAACTCAGACTGCACAGTAACCTAACATCCCCTACTCAGCCGTTCAGTTTCCAGTAAGGCCCAGGAGCAGTCCAGGAGCTGTTTTTCAGAGGGAGAATAGTTGTCTGCAGATGACAGCATAGCCTTGTTCCAAAATCCTAAAGGCCTCCACTGCGTGCACCTACGGGAGCCTGCCAGAGACTCCAGACAGCATGTGTGTCTGCCACCAACACCCTAAGTACCCTTGAGTCTGCTGGAGCATATGTCCCCAGTGCCAGAGCAGCCTGGACCTGTTGTACAGCCTTCTCTTGGTCTGGGCCCCACTCAGCACTAGCACCTTTCTGAGTCACTCAGTACATGGGTCAGAGTAAAACATCTAATGGAGGAATGTGTTGCTTCCGAAGCCCAAATGGGCCCACCAGGCAGCTGTGCCTCCCTTGCCTCTAGGGAGAGCCAAATCTTCTCTAGCTTTCACATCAGAGGTGATTGCTCTGGTTGCCTGCACCCCTGGACCTCTGGAGATCTGGTGATGGTAGAGGAACCTTGACTTTTAGTTGTATTTATTTCCCATCCTTGCATTGGCAAATGCTTCACTAACAACTCCAGAGTGAGTGCTACCTCCCACTTCCTTGGTCCAGTCAGTATAACATAAGCGATGTAATGGGTTGTGTGATGAATTAATGTTAAACTAATGTGAAAAATTTATTCTGCTCAACTTTCTGTGACCCTGCTTCCTTGTAAGACTGCAAGGAGACTCAGTGTACGGTCGATAAACCATCAACAGACTGAGAGTTCCCAGAATAGACCTATAAAATAAATCAAATTAAAGGTCGACATGTTGCTAACTACAAAATGACTAAGGTGTTGCTAACCAACTGAAAAGCGTTGCTGTGGTAGTCAAGACCACGTGCACGCAGATGTACGTTAAATGAGAACTAAACAACGCTCCCAGAAAACGTGTATGCTGAGTAATGGTCACGCTGTCCCTAAAGGTACTGTTCTATGTTAAATGACAAATTTGTTTGCCAAACAGGATACAGTTTCTAGCTTTAAAACCTCTATGCTTCTAAGGCTCCTGGCCATTTGTGGTCTCCTGCATGAGTGTTATGAAGTAGTCCTGGGCTAGGAAATAAAAGGCTCTTAAATTTTAATATTGGATTCTGGTCTGTTTTCTATGTTGAGAACCCATAACATCTGGGGGCTCTTTTGGGATCCCACTAACTGGAATCAAATAGAAACCAGTTTTTTGTTTTTTTTTTTTTTTCAGAGAACTGTAATCCAGGGAGATTCTTCAGCCCTGAACTTATACAGGTCTCTGAAAGTTTTAAAATTCTTTGTTGATTTGGACAATACGAGCCATTTGGAACCTCTTGCTGGTAAGAGACCTCTTGTTCTGTTGGGGCGCCCCTTGGTGAGTCACAGGAGGAGTTGGACACAACATAAATCCCCTGGACTCTGCTCTGTTCTACGATGGTGGGCCAGAGCATTGGATTTGTCTTTGGTTTTATTTTGTCTTTGTTCCTTGTCTGTTGGTTGTGTCATTTTGCAATTATGGGTCAGACCACTCTGCCTCTTTGTCACCATTGCAATGTATTCTTGATCATTTCCAGGATTTCAGACAATAAGCCTTAGGATCCCAAAGGGCAAGATGCACCTACAAAAGGCCCTCCTGGCCTCTGCCTGTGAGCCATTCTTGGGTGGTGTTGGCTCCACAAGCTGATTTCAGCTAACTACACCAAAGTGGCTGAAGGAACAGAATGCCATGGTGTGGAAAGAGATTACAGACCTTACTCGACCTAAGTAAAACTTGACCGGCTTTTGTTCTTCTCTCGAGGCTGATGTTGGTGGGCCCTAACTTGCAGATGTTGGAGTTGTGTCAATCTATCTTAGATGAGTATTCCCGAGATACTGTTGACAAGATGTTTCTCTCACTGAGAGAGTCTGTTTTCTCATAGATAAATGTACCTGGATTCATTTTTGTTCATGCTGGAGGCCCCATGAGGTTTATTTTCCTCATTTGCTTTGAATTTGTTTCAGGAGGAACCCTGTGTTGCCTTACCAGGGAATGTATGGAATGTTGGCAGTTTGTTTTGGTTTGAAATCCAACCAAGAGTTTAAATTAGTTAAAAAAAAAAAAGAAACCAAATTTTCCTGGGCTGTTGGTGTCCATTTGTGGGTAGCCACCAAGTCCATAGCTTGGGATGGGACAATGGTATTAGTTCAGTTCTTCTTTCCCTTCTTGCCCTTTGTGATAGTCTACCTGGAAATGCAGCAGGGCGCAGCCCTAGCTTGGTTGCCCCATTGCATTGCGGTTATTGCCACAGTGTCAAATTACATTAGTCTTGGGCTTCTACTGTGTGGATCAAGAGGGGACACTGCTGGGACCTTTGTTATGGCTGGAACCGTACAGGGCAAACCGACTGTCCTGGGCTGCATGGTTCATAGTTTTGATGGGTCCCAGGATAAAGGTGTGGAGTGCTTTAGGATTTCTGTTGTCTCATCCTGGGCACTATGGTGTCCAGGGGAGACTCAGCCATGGGAGCTGCAGCTGCTGCTCTTGCGTCGTCTTCTGGGTTTTCTCTTCCTCACTCTACCCCCTCCTCTCACTGTTGAGCTGATGGCAGAGTAACAACAGCCCACGGAGCTCACTAGCTCAGCTCACAGGCCCTTCTCTGTCCTGCCCTTTCTAGAGAGCTTTACCGCTCACCTGTCCCTGCCCCTCAGCCTCCTCGGCAGCTGCTCTCCCGCTGCAGCCACAGGAGGGGGTTCTGAGTCCCCTCCCCAGCCTGCACTTCTGGTTACCTGCTGCTAACTGCAAAAGTAAAAAGTCTGCAGGAATAAGTTACTGCTTCATCGTAGAGAAATATGAAATAAAAATATAGACAAAAAAAAGCATTTCGTCGTAATTTAACCTAGCCAAAAATATATTTGAGTGCACGCTGGTTTTATAGAGATATTTTTTGATCTGCATGTTTGTTTATGGATTTATATGTTGTTATCTAAGCTTTATTTATTTTTTTAAGGAGCAAGGTGACTATAATTTAACAGGATAATATGTAACAGGTTAATATTTTTGTAACAGGTTAATATTTAACAGGATAATATTTTGTTAAAAATAGTTGGAGGAAAGTATTACACACATGAAACACTACACTTTTAGAAGGTAAAACATTTCATGCAACACATGACAAAAACACAGCAAGTCTTTCATATGAGCAAGTCTTCTTTTACATTCTTCCCTCTGACAGTTTAGCAAAAGAGTGATGATAGATTTGCCCCTTCCTGAGGTCTGTGAGGAGAGTGGCCGTCGTACCTAATCTTTCCACCACATTGCTCCATTCCTTCACTTGACAGGGGAATCTAGACCAAACTGATTGCAGCATAGGAGCCATGTAATTATCTGATGAAGAGAAATGTTTTCTCAAAGACGGCCCCTGTGTGTCAGTTCCTTAAACTCTTTCACTTCTCACGTGGTCATTTTCTTCCGTCTGTGATGGAGATTGTGGTCAAGCCTACGCTCCGTAGTGTGTCATCCATCCATCTGCATGAAGTAGGCTCATCTAGGAAGCAGCCCCAAGAGGAACCTGGAATTGTGAGAGTTACTGGGTGGCCTCAGGAAGGATAAAGGAGGAAGGACGCAGACAGGAAAAGCCTCCAGATTGCAGTGCGGTCTGCAAAGGAAAAGATTGGAAAGGAAGAGCCTTAGACTGTGGGATAGCTCTGAGGTCTCAGCATGTCCAGCAGGGAGCTTTGGCACAATGACAGTTTGCAGAGGGAGTCCACACTGGGCAGACATGGCCAGGTCATGGTGTTCCCACCTTGTTCAGGATCTACCAGAGGCTGCTGGGAAGTGTCACAGCACTGAAGGGAGATACTGCTGATGCACATTCATGTGGCTTTCACTGTCACAGAATTCTTGTGATTGGAGAAGATACTTAGAGATCATCTGGTTAACCTATCTGCATCTGTGATCAGTGTTATCTCTGACATTCTGTATCAATATCATTCTGTATCTGTATCAATAAGCATCTGTTGGGAGGGGTTATATATTTGTTTTGGCTTTTTTTTTTCCAGGAAATGGATTTATTTTTTTAAAACAATCTTCATATATATTTATTTTTATATTGAGAAATAAATATGAATGAGACAGTTTCACAGCTGATTCATAGGACAGTTTTGATAGTCAATACACTGTACTTTGTTATCTTCTTAGTGGTTATCCATAGTACAAGAAGCAGACAGGATATTCTGTCCAAGCACTGTTAGTACACCTCTTTCTTCTCTTTGAATTAAGCGAAAGTAGCTGTAAACCTATCCTATTTTGTATATATAAATACAAAATGATCTTTCCTTT